>NC_138068.1:28158822-28199345 GCF_964194185.1 Rhinolophus hipposideros
TGTTTCAATCACTATGTCAATGTATTAGTTAAATCTGTGATTAGGTAACTTCTTATTATCTGCACTACCTTATTTTTCCTCCACTACCATGTTATAAGCTCCTTATCAGCAGAGACCATGCCTGATACCTCCTCCTATTCCACCCGAGGCCTTAGTTAGCGGGTTTCCATCAAACATTTTCATTTAACTTGATACATAAAATTAAAGAAAAGAAAAGGGAAATCAAATGAATTGGTATTTATGGAGTATTTACTTACTAGGCACATTCAGCAAATCTACCGGTAGATGGAAGAAGCAACATAAAGCATGAGCTTTGGAGACTTACAGATGGACTCAAGTATTAGTTTAAAGGGCTCTTTACCTTTCTGGGTTTTAGTTTTCAGATGTGTAAAATAAGGATATGAGTAGTATCTGATTTATGGGATTGTGATAAGGATTAAGTGAGAGATCATATATTATATATATAGTACCTACATATAGAAGTGCCTAAAAGTAGAATAGTGTTGGTTAATGGCTAATTGTGTCCGTCTGCTATTTTCTCAATAATGCTGCATAACAAAATTCAGTGGCTTGCAGCAGTAAACACTCATTTTTTATTCCCATCTCAGGTCACCATGGAATATGCCAAATCTAGACCATGTTTGACTGGACTTAGCTCAGAGCTGCAGATTCAGTACAGGCCTACTCCAGCTGTATCTTATCCTCTGTCCAGTGGCCACCGAGGTATGTTTTTCTTATGGCAAAAGACAATAGTGCTAGAGAGCAAGCCCAAATGCACAAGCACATTTTAAGCCACTGCTTAAATCATATCTGCTAACATCCCATTGACCAAAGCAAGTTACAAGTCCAAGTTGAAAATCAAGGCATAACCATGGGAGAAAGGAGCCAATATTTGATAAAAAAAAAAAAAAAAGATTCAATGTGCCATAATAGTTATTTTGGCTTATTATTTCAATCCATTAAAAAATTTGATTATGTAAATACAATCTAAGTTATCTCTGTCTAAAAATCTATAACTTGACTAATTTTATTTTATTTTATTTTAAAAAGCCATGCAATTCACTAACTTTTAAAGTTGCTTAAGAAAAAAGAGAAGGCTCAAATAAGCTATAACTGATTAACTATGAAATCCCCAAAGATGAACAACAATGTTGAAAATAGACAAATGACAATCAAGAATACTATATTTAATAAATAACTCACCATTCTGAACCTTTCTGGTTCATGCTACATGAGAAATATTTTTACTGTGTATTTTGGAAAGGCAAAGGCAGCAGAAGACATGGACCCAATTTTCTATGTCATTACAGTAGTTTGATGCCAATTGTTTTTACCATTTCTTAGTTTAGCATTCATATATGTGATTGGGCCCTTTTGCACCCATTAGCTTTACCTAGTAATTTATTCACTCTTTAAAAAAAAAATTATTATCGGGTGTCTACCATATTCCAGGCTCTGTGCTAGTGATTGTAGAAACAATCGACTGTAAACAGCTTTCCAAATTGGAAACTTCCATTACATGAGTGTAAAAAAATTTGATTTCTTAAGTTGCACAAAGCAGTGAAGGACAAAAGACATAATTTAGAAAAGGTTACCTACAACCTTAAACATTTTGCATGTATACATGTGTAACGTATTCTCAATGTGCAGTGAGACTAAAATGAGGGGTCCTATAGGACACTAACTGCTTCAGTTGTGTTGGTTAAACAGCAGGCATTTCTGATAGCGTGGGCACGCTGTTAATCCTCTCAATTGGGTTTTTAATAAACAGTTCATTGATTTTGAATCCTTCTAATTCTTGCTTCTAGTGAACAGTTACTCAGCAGGCATTTATTGATATTGAAGCCTTGTACCAACCGTTTTCACACAGATCAATTTGAGTCTAGAATCACGACATTTAGAAAGACTACAAACGGAAGGTGCTCAGAGTAGATTTCTGCTTCTGTTTTCCAAGTCCATGAGATGTGTATAAAGACATTAAGCATTATTCTTCTCTAAGATGCAGCGCATTTGAAAGATGTTCTATGAGAGATTCACCTCATCTGGGCAGAAGACACAGAACCAAATGATTGCTCTACTGAATTAAAATGTAATGCTCTCAGTACCCACACTGAGATGTTAAGTGGGGGACTATGCTTTCTACTACTAGTTCTTTTTTTTTTCTTTTAAATCGTTTTAATTAAGTTTTAGTTGTTCAGTGACAATTAGCAGGGGCATGGAAGTTTGTACCTTACTTCTAAGCCCTCAGTTGGTTTCTGTCTTATCTTCAACCTCAGAGCTACCTTACAGAGAGAAAAGGAGAGGGTTGCTACAGAGCGTTTTCTAGAACTGTGATTAATGGTGTGCTTTCATCACCTATCATTTTACCACCTTGAACCCACAACTGACTTTAAGTGCACCCTACAAGCACACACCCCATGCTACATTTCTGCAAGTTTCACCAAAAAAAACTACATTTCTCCTCTAATTACCATCACAACAGCTCCCATTATGGGTTTTGACCCTAGTAATTTAGTTATATTTATGCTGCTACAATGCACCAAGTAGATAATAATGAATACTGATACAGCCTAGGGTTGAAACAAACTGTAATTATACAGGCTTAATGAAGTTACCAGAGAAGGCAGTATGTAAAAAAACATACTCAGATTAAGATGAGAAAAAAAAATACAAAAAAAAAAAAAAGAAAACCCAAAAAACAAAACCTGAACGTTTCGCATTCCTAAAGCTCTGCTTTACGCTTGGAAATTCCTGGAGATCTGGACATGAGCTGTTCACTTCTCTGATTTATGCTCTGTGATATCCAGACTTACCCATCACCTTTTCAGCTTTTATCTTTCACTTCCCAGTGTCTAATTGTATTTGTAAAACCTGGACAAACAGTTGCATGCATTATACAGTAAATCAAATGGTATATTTATTTGGCAATCCAACTTTGTACTAAATATGCCAAATTAAAATTTAAAATCAGGAATTTGGTCAAGATGTTGGTAATGAGATCCATCAAATGAAGCAGGGCCCGTGGCTGGAGCTCCTTAGAAGAGCAGCTGACAAAGTTATTATGCCTGTAGGTTCAAGTCCTACCCAGTTAGCAGCTCACGATGAAGTTGAACCAGACATTGCTTTTGTGAAAGTTGATGCTTAACAAGTACTGCATGACAGGAAAAAGCAAAAAGGGTGGTGCTAGGATTATCATATGTTGATGATTGAAGCACTCCTCTGGCAAAATTAGACTGACTTTGGAAACCAGTGATATAAGACTAATAAAACTGTAAGTTCCCAAGTGTTCAGCATGAATTGGACACCATTTTCAGTTAATTGAAATAAGTTCATTTAGATAAAATACAGAAAAAAAAGACATACATCTGCCTTAATATTTAATATAACATTATATAATAATTATGGCACTTTTCCTGATTTTTATTTGTCTGTGAAGGAAGTGGGGAAGCAAGAAGAAATGTGGCTTCTGCAGACTGGCTATGACTTTGAGAAGTGGGGGAAGGTGATCCTGGGGGCTTTCTATTCCTCACCTAGTTCTTATGTATCCTAATCGCTTGTGAACATGAAGAACAGTCATTCTTATCTTATATCTCACAAAATAACTTCTACAGTCATCAGTTTCTAAGGATGACATTCTTAATACAGAGTCAAGTCCTCATAATAAAAATTCTCCTAATGGTTTAGGGGTCATGTTAAATTATCTGTGGCTATTCAGGTTCATCTGGCTTAAATTCCAGAAGGTCCTTCTGAAGAGATTTCTCTCATTTCTCTCATTCTCCTCATTGTTGAATAGCTCTCAACTATTTCATGCCCCAGTAGGCCCGCATTCCTATTTGAAGTGCATATCTGGGTAGCAGATTACGAGGAAAAGGATAGAGGCAAGGTTTAAACTCGCCAAAAGGAATTTTTTTTTTTAATTTGACCTTGTTTTTCCCTGTGTCTCCTCATCAATGCATAACTAGAAATAACTCTTGGCCAAACTGCATTTTTTACTCTCCCTCATGTATTTCATATACACATCACTCACTCTGTTATCTCTACTACTCCTTTGATCCATCAACTGCCCTTTCTCCATACCAGGTGAGCGAGCTTTTTAACTGTGGAGGGATCCAGCTGTTCATCTGGCAGTCATTTGAGTGCCTAGTATTAAGAGGTGGATCTGCTGTATTTTGCTTCACCTGCTATACTTTTTTCTATCTTTGTAATTGGATTTCCTGATGAGAGTGAAGCTGCAGTGGAGACAGATGTTCTTAAAATTAAAAGAGAATGAAGTTAAGGATTAGAGAAAGCATATAAACATGGAGAGACTTGCACTGCTAAAAATGAAGTTTGTATATGCTTTCGATTTCATATACATTTCTGATTAAAATGAACCTTGGACTCCAACAAACTACACTTCTCGCAGAGAGAACAAAGAAGTGGGAATGGGAGAGATGTGTCCATTTTACCTGGCAGGAAGGCTCTGCACCTAGTCCCAGGAGTATCAGGGACTCTTCAGGAAAATATGCCTGCTGAGCTCAATCAAGGGGCTACGGTAAAGAGAAGTCTTTGACAAGCGAGAGTTGAGAAACATAGGTTCTTTCTTCATTTCAAATGCTTTGACTCTGGCCCAAATAGGATGTGTTTGCCCTCAATCAGATTTTGATTGCTATGCCATAAGTAAAATAAAATACAGAAAATAGAATAAGGTAAAAAATGAAATAAAACAAAAGTCCCCTTGTGATCGCCCAATCACTAGATGCATTTCTCAAATATTAACCATCCTCACCTATACACACTTGTTTCATCCATCAGTTTTATCGTGAAGTTGGCTTAAAACTGAGGATACATCTTGTCTTTCAATACACATGATGGATTCCAGATGTTCAGATTAAATAATGGTGTTCCCCTGTAGACATAACGGACCATAGCAGCAAAGTAACTAGGCAAAATGAGCAAACCAGGCCCAGCAAATGATCTTAATTATTTCAACTATGAGGGAACAGAAAAGCACTGGGTAATACAACAAACAGCCCTTTGAAAGAGCAAACAAAAAGCCCTGGTAATTTACATTTAAGTTCAACCTGCTCACTGCAAAGTATAATGTGTGTGGAATAATTCAGGAAGAAATCTAGCACCATACCATTTTCATAATTGGTGCTCTAAGCCAACTCTCCCGCTACTTGCTGCTGGATAATAATGCTAATACTGGTTTGCTTTTCAATTTTTTTTTAAATGATGTTGTATGAAGTCTTATTGCTAAAAATATGAATGTGCTTTTATATCATTCAAAATGCCCTGTGTGCTTCCAGCATTTGAAAAGGTAGTTATAAATGTCATAATTGAGGTGAGTCAGATTTATATAGCATACAGATATATATATATATATGTATATATATATGTATATATATGTATATATATACACATGTATATATATAATATAATATACACACACAAATCTATATCTTTATTTCTACTTTCCATGATTAAGAGAAAGTACAGCTGATATTCCACTTGGCATAAAATTACCCAAATGCAGTATTCCAGGCCTTGGAAAATAGCGTAAAATTGTAGTTCGTGTCAATGCTGGACCAAACAGTGAGTTCAGCCCCAGCAGTCTTTTGTGGTTCTCTACTATGCCATAAATTAATCTGTCCAAAAATCATTGACACTCATCCACAAAGCACAGGTGGCAGTCTCCTTTTATGCACACCAAAAAGAGTTAGATAAAAATAAATTGTGCTGCCATTAAAAACATGCCAAAATAATATTTTTCCCATCTGCTAAACCCAGCCCCTGTGGTAAGTGAACTAACAGGTTTCCATACTCATACTTGGTGAACAGACACCACAAGCAATTAATTAACATTAACACGATGGGAATCAATCAGATTCCTCTTTTATACATTAATCAAAGCCAAAAACAAGAACATGCACCTTGTATAACACTCAGACTTGTGGGTCTTCAGATGTGGCTGCTCTAAAGCCCATTTCTATCTAAATATTTACAACAAAGTTGGTCTGCTCAACAGTCCTATTAAGGGGACTCTATGTCCCAGGTTCCATGCTGCCAAAGCCATGATCAGCAGACACATCAGAACTTGGCCTGCCTCATTTTCCTGATATCCACAGTACAAACAAGGACAATCAAAGGGCAAAGTCTATTTTTGCAATGAACCAGTTAGTTAAAAATAAACTTTTGAGTTTCCTTCCCATTAAAAAAATATGCCAGACAAATATGTACGTTTTAAAATGTTGCTGTATTAGAAAATCCAAAAAGAGACAAGTGTTGGCATTTTAAAAGCCACTAATTATCTTTAATCTCATCATAAATACTTAGGGTAATGTTAAAATGTTATAGCAATGGTTGGTCTATGGTTTAAAAAAAATGTTTGAGCAAATGAATATATCAGAAAATTGGGAAATCTAGCAAAAGTATTCTCAAAAAAAAAAAAGGCAAGGAGAATGTTATTGGTAAATTATTTCAAACTTCCAAGGTAGAAAAAAAGGTATGCTATTTAATTTTTTCAATAAACGGAGAAGTAAGTTAACTTCTAAAGGTCTTTTTAGAAAGCCAGTATAACAGTGAGGCTTCATGACTTCTAAAGTGGAAAGAGATCAAGATTAGGGCATTGGAGACAGTGAATACAAATAATTGAATTGATCCCTCTTTGTATTTATAGCACTTTATTTTGAGTTGAGTCTCAGCAGGTGAACCTAGGTGAAGGGGGAAAATAATTGACACACTAATTACACACTAATGGAGAAAAGGAACAAATAGCAGAGACGTGACAATGTGATTACACTAACAAATAGTATAACTATGGATCACTGAAAAAGAAATATGAGTACCTGTTCAATTAAGTTGTTGTGTCTGGGGGTTGTTCTGGTAATGTAGACAAGACTGAGGGACAGCTCAGGGAGGCTGGATACTGGCAAATATAGAAGGTTTGGAGGCATTCTCTCTCCTCCTCTCCCAAATCCTCTCCACTCTTCCTCTCTTCTTATCTCCCCTTCCCTTCTGTTCCCTTTTCTTTTCTTTCTTTCCCTCTCCTTCATGCCTTCTGTCTGTACTGTCAATCTCTCCTTTCCTTCCTTTCTGAAACTTTTCCTGGGATGCTAATAAATACAATTTACCCTGTGACTAGAATAATCTCTACCTGGTTGCTTATGCCAACTATTCCCCATTGAATGAATGTCAGGAGGGGAACCAATCTTGAGTGGAAGCTCAATACAGAGGAACCAGTACAAGCAGATCTTCAATTATTGTCATGCATATAATTTATGAATTACATGAATAATTCATGAATCTATCTATCTATCTATCTATCTATCTATCTATCTATCTATCTATCATCTACCTATCTATCTATCACCTATCTATCATCTCCGTTTGAATCCATTCTAGTTCAGTTAATCCCATGAGGATTTGTGGCAGATAGTATTTTCCAAAAATGGCTGCAGTAGTATCTCCAGTGCCACATGTTCTTTCAGAATCTTGCCCTCACCCCATCAACCTGCAACATCCAGCTAATCAATAGAATATGCCAGAAGTAACACCGTGTGACTTCCAAGGCTAGGTCATAAAGGTGTTACAGTTGGGATACTTGCTTTTGGAGACCACATAAGAACTCTGACTCCCCTGAGACTGCCATGCTAGAGAGGTCACAATTAGTAGGCACTCAGATTAACATCCCCACGTGAGCCTCAGCTAACAGGCATAACCAACTGCAAGCCAGTGAGGGAGTCTTCTTGAACATCTCACCCTGTTGAGCCTGCAAATAACTGCAGCCCCAGGTGACATCTACTGCAACCATATGTGAGACCATAAGGTAGAACTGCCTAGCAGAGCCCTTACCAAATACCTGACCCACAAAATCATGCGTATGTTTTAAGTTGAAAAGTTTTGGGGAAATTTTTTTATTCAGCAATAGTAATTAGAACAGTCCTCAACATTTCTAGGGATGGCTTCTAATTAAAACGCATCGGAATGAAACACATACAACTTGAGGGACAGAGTGAAGAGAAAGTTAAATGTAATTGTATTTTATAGGAGAAAAGTTTAGGATCTTGTATACGCAAAGCATCTTCTTCAATATCAAATGTATGTAGGCATGACAGCTATATTTCCTGTTTTCAACTCACTTCTGGTCTCCGTTCTTCTCATGGAGAAAACATTGAGTTTCCTACCCTATAATACTCCTTATTCAGTTTGATTAATATATTCTGACCTCCATTCCAGATACTTTTTCTTCTATCTGAACTGGCCACAATGGTCTTTGGGGAAAGAGAGAGAGAGAGAGAGAGAGAGAGAGAGAGAGAGAGAGAGAGAGAGAGAGAGAGAGAGAGAGGAAGGAGATGAAGGTCCAAGGAGTGTAGTTGAAGAATTTAGGTGATACTTGAGAATGTTTCAATTTTTGTTTTAAGAAACTATGAAAAAGAACCGTAGTTGGCCATTTGATGTTATCTAGCACATTTCTATAACAAATATGTGGATAGTAATCAGTATTACTTGGATTTTGTAAATGTACAATTTACTTTTTAAAATATGTTTTATTTGGAATAGCATACATGTATGAACTCAATTCTTACTTTCTTAGCAAGTAACTTGACACAATTATTGACTATATAGGAAATTCTTTCTATAACTTTTTTTTCACTTTTTAAACAATTGTCTTGAGCTCAGGAAAATAATTGTATTAACCTCTGAGTCTGTTATTTTATTAGCTATAAGACGTGAAGTAAGCCATGATACAGCTTGCTTATACTGTTCTGCCCTCGTAGGGGGATGATCTAGCTGATGACAATCTGGCAGATTTATGTCCGGGGAGAATCAGTCCCACCCTGTATGGGTGTTGGCTTGAGTTGCTCTAGACCTCCTGGGGCAAAGAGGTCCTGTCACCTCAGCAAGTAAGGAGGGCAAGCTGGAGGCAGCTAAGATCCATCAGTAACTCCACAGCCAAATGCATGATCTGGAGGGAAGAACTGAGTTCACTGTCGACTCTACTAAATTGAAAGGGAAAAATAACGTAAGTTAGGTCATCAACTTGGTCCCAGTCATAAGGAGAAATTTGCTAGCTGAAAATAGCACTGGTAGTGTACCTTTTAATTATGAAGCTTCTTTAACACATTTATGCTAATGTTAGCTACTGTAGCAAGACTGGTATGAATATTGTTCTGATTTGGAACACGCAGTGAAGTGAAAGTTGCATTTAGCCATTGAATGGTTGATGGAGGCTTCCAAGGAGAAGTGACTGGAGCCAGAGGAGGCAGAGTGTAACTCAGAGTCTCAGTCATTTCACACTGTAAAATGTAAATGACCTTTAAGGACATTTCCAGATGTAAGATTCTGAGTCCTGAAGAACATCTTCATTGATTTGAATGTACAGGGGACTAACTTTCAAATTAGACAGCTACTTTATAGATTGAAGTCTTTATTACCCTTAATCTAACAAATTCATAGGTAGAAGGAAGGTACTCGATTGCACAGCAAACCTCTCTTTCAAAACAATGCTTTAATGAGATCAGTGTAAATGGAAGCATAAAGATGCAACTTCATATTAGTGGGGGTGGGGGTTGATGTACACTTAGGCTTTTATCAAAAACCTTGATATTGGAACAAGAGATGGGTGTGTTTGAGAAAACCAAAATTGATATTGGCGCCACATGTTTTTAGACAAATACACTTGTGTGGCACAGTGTGACCACTGCAAAATTCTTGGTATTTATTGTTATAATTGGATTTGCCTTGAGATCAGAGTGGGTAGCTAATGTTTTTTGATAAGTTATGGCTTAGAGCATAATAATGTTCATGTTTAAGGCAACTTTTAGAGATTCTGCAATGCTGCACTTTTAAATTCAGAAGAGTTAAAAGGAATTTATTTTTATAGCATCATCGACAATATAGATAGATGATGATAGATGATAGATAGATAGATACATAGATAGATAGATAGATAGATAGATAGATAGACAGATAGATAGATAGATGATAGATAGATAGATACATAGATAGATAGATAGATAGATAGATAGATAGATAGATAGATAGGGATAGGGATACATGTATATCTGTGTGAAGGACCAGAGGTCCTCAATGTTTGCAAAGGTCTAGTTAGTCAGCTAAGGTGAGGAAACCCTGCCCTGCAGGCAGGACTATATTTGCAAAGACAGGTCAGTTCTGAGTCACCATTTTTGGGTTGCAGGCAGGACGATGAAGTCAGGCAAGCTCTGTGTTCTCATGACTAGAGCAAGATCTGGGTCAAAATCCAGGTTCTGCCTGTGTGGAGAGGAAAACAGGCTTGGGCAGGCCAAGCAGTGAGGAGAGGTCTAATATGAACTCAAACCCATGGCTCTCAACAAAAGAATAAGGGCATTTTAGCTTAGCGTTGGGGGTGAAAAGTAGAAGCAACCAGTTTCCTTGGCAGAAATGTAACCAAACCATTCCTGAAGCTTCCAAAAACTTGGGGACACATTTTGATTTGTGCAGCAATCTCTGGATTTGCTGATTTTGGCTGGGATAGTTGGAAGATTCTTGGAAACTTTGTGGTAGATCACTTAGGCCAGTGCTTTTCAAGCTTTTATATGCACATGAATGCTTGAGGATTTGTTAAAATAAAGTTTCTGATTCAGTAAGTGTGGAATGGGCCCCAACTATTTTGTTTCCAACAAGCTCCTAGGAGGAGCTGGTGCTGCTGGTCTGGAGACCACACTATGAATAGCAAGGGTACAGCACTCCTGGCTGCGTAGTGTAATCACATCTGTAGGGTTACCGTATTTGGCATAGGAAAATATAGGATATCCAGTTAAATATGCATTTCAGAAAAGTCACAAATCATTTTTTAGTATAAGTATGTCCCATGCAAATATTTGGGACATATTTGTTCTTAAAAAAAAAAAATATCCCTTATTTATCTGAAATTCACAATTACCTAAGCACCCTCCAAAATGCCAGTGCCTGAGTTTCTGCCACAGACATTCTGATTTAATTAGTCCAGAGTGCTTCCTGGGCATGTGGACTTCACAAAACACCCTAAGTGACTCCAATGCACAGCCATGGTTGAAAGTTACTGGTTAAAACTTACCCTCTTATTAATCAGGTGAGAAAACTCAAATTTAACGGATTGCATAGTTTGGCCAGTGGTAGGATAGGGATTAATAACTCGGGTTCCAGTCACTCTTTGCCCCAGACTTCCTCTATCTTGAGTAAAAAGCATGTTCCCTTTTTAGAAGCTTAAAGGGCAGCCTCCTTGGTGAATTTTATTTGTCCCTAGGTCCCTGAGGTTGGGGGTTGTCTCCTCTCATTTGATGCATTCCCTTAAGCCCCCTCGAGCCTTATCCTGGTTAAGTATTCAGGATACATTTAGAGATCTGCCTCTTATGAATTTTAACTCGTGGATGCTTTAACATGCATTTGTTCTCATTCTGAACCTCACATCTGGGAACTTGAAAAACAATGGTGTCTGGGTGCCACCCCTGGAGATTGTGACTTAATTGGCATGGGATGTAACCTAGGCATTGGGAGTTTTGGAAAGCTCCCTGAGTGATTCTAATGGGATGAACAGTGCAGCTCTGTCAGGCCCTTGAAATACAGTGGACTTGGGGCCTGCGACTCTAAAGTTGTCTGTAAGTGGTGGGTCCAACTGAGACCATCACGGATGTGTGTAAATCAGCAACTTCAAAGGCTGGAAACACTGAGCTTGACTGCAGGGTAAACCTGGAATGCCTCATATGTTATTCTTTCAAGACTTGTCAAAGCATCTGAATCCGTTCTAATTAAAAAACACATAGTTTCCTTAGATTCCAACATCTTAAAATACCTACATGAGCCTTGTATGTATTTCCACTGGTCCTAGGATATCCTGTTTCTCTGATGAAATGTAGAGTTAATAGCTATTTTAAAAGGTAATAATAATAAAAGAGGAAGGGGGTGGGGACAAGAGGGAGAAAGCCAGCATTTGCTTAATCTGAGATTTCTAACTAGCAGTTTCACGATGCTAGAAATACCTCCCCCATCCCCAGTTCTTCCCTGTGATTTTGTACTTTTCCCACTCATCAGGAGAAAGTAGACCAGGTTCCTGCTTTAGAAACAGCTGCATATCAGGCTTTTCGTGAGGAAGAAAGATTTCTTACACAGAGTATTTCGGCAGGAACTAAGACAATAAACAATAAGGCTTTGTACTTTCTTCCCGATTTCTCCTTCAAGAATGGCAATGCACTCCGAGCAAGGCATGAATGAACCACTACTATTTAAGATAGACAGATGAGAGTCTTCTGAACTCTTGCAATTGCAAAGTAGTATTTCTCACACTTGGGAAGGTCATTCATGGTGTTTCTATAGTGAAACACAATCTTTCCTCCCATCACTGAGTGGTGAATAATTAGAATGCTTATTAATTAGCCTGCTCGCTCCCAATATTAAACTACCATACTACATTTCTATAAGCTTGGTGAATTTACTTAGGTTTAGATGACTACTAGAACACATGATTGGAGCATCACCAGTTTGTCCAACCCAGATTTCCCAACTCCTCATCTAAATGTTCTTCACAAGTAAGACAGAGCACCATCCATGACTTTGTTGCATGGTTCTGGTTTCATTATTTAAATCAGATAGACTTTGATCACCTCCTTCCAGGTCAATTGAGAGAAAACTAGGCTACACAGATGGAAAGATTTATTGACTCAGTACAAGGCAAGTCCAACCTCCCCATCAGCTTCAACCCGCTGGCAAGTTCTTAGAACCATTCTGTTAAGCTGGAAAGTGCAGTGACTCCACAGTAATTTACTTAAGAGTGTGGTAATTTTTACCCAATTATGATATGTGCTTTGTAAATCTAGAAAAAAAAGCAAAAAGAAAAGATGACCATATTCATTAGGTGGGACATCTTTTCAAAAATTGCTATTTGTCAGAAACCTTTATTGAGATGTTACTTTGTATTATGATCCCTTTTACTTTTCCTTTCCTCTCTTCTAATTCTCAAACACTCCTTTTCCTCGGGGCAGGTTTATATGAAAGAGTTAAAAGTAGCATTTATTTTTAGACTACCTGGGTTCTAAGCTTGTGTTTTCCAGAAGATTCCCAGACAAGTGTCTGGATGTGAGGTGACCAGTAAAGAACCAAAGAAAAAAAAAATTGCTCTGTGTTGTACCCATGAGGCTAGAACCCAAACCTATATTATGTTTCAGAATTTGGAAAACCTGAGTTTGGGACAGAACAGCTTTGCAGGCTTGAACAAGAAGTAGAGTTGTAAGATTTAGAAAATAAAAATATAGGACACTCAATTAAATTTGAGTTTCAGATAAAGTTTGTATTGCTTTTTAGTGTAAGTATGCCCATGCTATATTTGTGACATATTTACGCGAAAAATTATTCGTTGTTTATCTGAAATTCAAAATTAGCTGGGTGCCCTGCATTTTATCTGGGAAACCGAGCAAGCCGGATTTCATTATTGATTATGATGGACCTACAGAAACATATCCTGGCTTCCATATTCCACATAGTTCTTAAGCCTCATTCTTCAGTAACACTAAGTGATGGGATGGGCTCCCTTTTAATGGCTAAGATATATTTTTCTACCAGCTAGACAAGATAAAGTCTCAGAGGAAGATTTAATTGATTTTAAAGATATTTTTAATTGGCATTTTTTGCACATCAAAGTCTTTGATTGCAGATGCATACTCAATATAACCACAATTCCTGTTGATTGTTGACATGTGTCCCAGATCTGAGGCAGGGCATTTGGTCACTTTCTAGTAGGGGGTGAGGTGATGGAGGGAGAGAATCCTGAGGGTTTGCGTTTATTTACCCTCCATGTGACAAGAGGTCATTTGTCATGGTCTAAAAAGAGATTGGGAGACTCCTGGTGCCATGTTTCTAAAGTAGATATTGCCTCCTGTCACCAGAATGCTATTGGTTTCAATGGAAAGTAGACTTTACAATACATCTCTTCAATAAACTAAATGGTGGGTTTTGTCTTACAAAGTGAATCATATCATCATCTAAGTATACAACAAATGCATTAAAATCAGGATGACCAGGTTTTCACTAAAAGCCAAACACTGTTAAGATTCTCAGGAAATGGCTTACTTTTTCCACGTCAGTCTACCCATCCAGGGAAAAGAATTTGATACAAGATGTTCATGAATGTGATCCACTATACCCACCATGGCTCACACTCCCATTTGTAAGGCAACAAGGGCGCAATAGTAGATGAGCCATTTGTTTCTGGGATGGAGAACAGCTGTTGATGGGTCTGGGGGGAACCACAGCCTGGGACTAGAATGAGGCGGGATCCTTGTTCAGCTCACCCTAAAGGTGAAATCGAGGCAGGCAGATTATAATGTCCCAGGAATCAGGTCAAACCAGACAAGGGGATTGATATCCCTTCTCTCAATGACACTACGCCAAAGGCTTTTTTGTTTTATTTTATTATCTTTTTAAAATGAGCAACAGCCTTCAGATCCTGAGTTTAAAAGCCTGATCCAGGACTGAGTCACTGGCACCACTCCCTAACTCCTCTCTCCTGCAGGTGTGCTACAGGTCTCCTTCCAGCTCACAGGGAACCACCCCCGGCCCCTAACTCCCACCTGACAATTGTAAAATTTAAGGAGATCTCTCAGGGGTGGTATAGCTTCAGGATATGAATTCCTTCCGGGGCTCTTTGAGCTTGGAAGCAGTTTAAAGGTAAGAAGGTTTGAAGAGTGAATGAGTTCCCAAGAATAAACATGTTTCAAAGGAACCGGAATGAGGGACTTTGTTTTTGCGGGATTTTTAAAATGACGTTTGCTTATTTAATGTAGTAACTCCTTGAACATATTGCCTTGTGTGATATAATTTATTTATATAATTCTGAATCAGAAAACCATAAGAAAATCCAAAGAAAATTTCTGGAAAGAATAAAACTTGTTTTTGTGAGGAATATATATTATATTATATTATATTAGTATATGTATATATATGTATATATATGCATATATATTACATGTATATACATACATTTACATTTGCAGATATAGATACAAATTGTATACATATATAGTCAGAGAAATTTAGGTAATAGATATTTGAAAAAGAGGGCAACCATAAATTTAGACCATAAACCAATTTCCAGCCTGTTATTAATTTATGCCAAATTATTTCTAATGGGATTCAAAAGAAGGTGGTGGTTTGTAATTATTCCAGTTCAAATTTTCGCTTTTTTATGCATTTCAGCATTTGCTACATCGACATGTTGCAAATGGGGAAGTCCGTTAAGTACTGAACAGGAGAGTTGGCAACTCTCAGGGCAGAATCACGGTAAAAGAGGTAAGGAAAAGAGTTTACCTTTTGTGCCTCCTGGAAAGAGGACAGAAATCCCCTCTCAGTGTGGAGAGGTGCAAAAAAGGAGGAATGATTTCTTTTTCTAGAAGACTAAGAGTAACTTGTTCACTTTGTAAAAGATGTTTGTCATGTCACCTAAAATATTTGATTATAAGTGCCTATATTTTATTTATCTCTTTGTTTATCTCCTAACATTACATACAGTGAGATTTTTTCTCCCCCTAAATTTCAGACTTTGGAAATTTTAGTAGTAGAACAGGGGATAAAGGAACAGGGAAGATGGGGGAAAAATCAGGTGAACTTTTCAATTACAAAAGCCCTGGAATATGTTATCTAAAATGCCAAGACTGCAGCAAAGCAAGAGTGAAGATTTCGGTTGTCTACAGATAATGCTCTGCTAGTCATTTGAATGACTGAGTTGTTCAAGAGAAAGCCGGAAGGATCGGTACAAACATTCTGCATGTTCATCCTCAATTTTTAAAATACCCCTTTTTTATCGCTGACTATCTCATAACTGATAAACATATTCTCAGGTAGCAGGAAAATAAAGATCATTTTCATTTAGAAAGCATTTTCTCTAGGACACTGAAATTCTTTCTTACCAAGGAAGTCAAGGAGCCAGGGTGGGGTGCGGGGTGCTTTGGCCAACAGTCCATAAGCATAAGTATGGGACAGTCAAAGTGCAATCTAGGAAAGGACATTTAAATCTAGGACATTTAAATCAAATCACTGGCTATGCTCATTTTCCCAAAGCCCTTGGAGAAACAGCTCAGAAAGATGTCTTTTTTTTTTTTCCTATATTTTGATTTGACTTTCTTATAATTCTCACATTTTAAATCTAACTGAATTAAGCTACACATAGATCCCAGGGCAATTGTGTAATCATTTGAGAAATTTGTCTATTCATTGGACATAGACAAAGAGCTTTGATGAGAAACATCTAAATTATCTGCTCCAGACTTTATGTCAAAAAGAGAATCACATAGTGATTTTGCTGTCTGTTTGATTTTGAGGCAATGATATTGACCAAACTACTCTAGAAGCCTCAAGAGTCACTAAGGGTTATCTCCTGAGAGTCTCTATCCAAGAGTGGATCCTGCATTGGTAGCCCCCTGCTTTGATAATTTTTTCCAAAGATTCATTTCTCATGTCAGAATTCTCACCTAGCTTCTGTCTGTAATAAATCTCTCTCTCTCTCTCTCTCTCTCTCTCTCTCTCTCTCTCAAAAAAGAATAGTTGGTACCATTTCTGATTCTGAAATAAGAATAACAATAAAAGCAATGAAAGCAGATTAATAATTAAAACAATTTGTATGAGGGTTCTTTCTTATATGAATACAACCTTTCTAGAAATTCAATAAGATTAGAATATTATTCACTAGAAATAATCTACTGGATGTCTTTGCGGAGCTGGGGGTGAAGGAACTAGTCAGAGAGAGTAAAGAACTAGACTTCACATAAGACATTATGGACTTCCTTCTAAATGGATTAAATAATAGATTCATATTACAGATAAATTTTTGGCCATCCCAGAGTGTCCCAGCATGAGTACCATACATATCTCTGCTGGTGTAAGAATGTCAAGAGGGAAAGTCAAAGAGAGAGTTGAGAAATATTGAGGAAAAGAAGCAGTAGAACTCCTGAGAGATACAAGAATTGTAGAAACAAATGAGCTGGATTTTTTTTTTCCCCCCGCAGAAGTGGTGGTAAAATGTACACCCTTCAACTACAGGGCCATAAGCACTTTTACACTTGACTGATATCCTATCTTTCTACAAATGAGATGCCAAAGCGAGGCTGAGCCATTTAGCATACCCTGATTATATGGATTACATAGACATATTTTATAAACCCACATGGAATGTGAGTTTTGTAAAAATAAGTGTTATATCTTTCCTTTCTGAATCTTCGTGTCCTGTTGGTTTATGCCCAATAAGTGATGGTGGAATTATTTCTAAGCTTGTTGTGCAGATATAGTGCTACTAAGGAAAATCTCTCAAAATATTGCCAAGAGTAATGGTAATTTACAGTTGTAGACTCTTTTATAGTACATAAAATGCTTTCACAATTTACTATCCTCATAATGAATCACTTTATTTCTGCCCTGCAGTATCTGGAAAGATATGCAAATGCATTCATAACCAGAAAGCCAACAGTCTATTTGGTAAAACTGAACTCATTTTAACTCCCCAGTCGTTTGTGAATCCAAATAGAACCATCCTTCCATGGGTAGTGGTCTTCCTTTCTCTTCCTTTACAGCCATCTCTTCAATCTCTGGCTCCATCTGGTGGAATACTGTGAGGTCATGACCATAGGTATCATTGTTCCTAAATCTACCTCATGGGCCAATATTGTGTCTTTAAGATCCTGCAAGGAAATAAAACTGGGTCTTTCAAAATATGAAGATTGGGTTACCTATTATGCCCCCAAATTCTCTCTTGCAATTTTGACTGCCTCTTGGAATAGAATGTCTATTTTGCAAAAAAACCCTTTCTAATATGGGTAAAGAAAAAAAAGTTACACAGGTTAAAAGAAAATCAGATCCTACCAAAATATCTTATACTTTTCTTTTGTATTTTTCACCTCACTTGACCGTAAAAACATCTCTCGTGAAGTAGGAAGGGCTGAGAATGCTATAGAAGAAAAAACTAAAACCTATAGAATGAAAAAAAACCAGTAATGTATTTTCCAGAGACAAAAAAAATAATAATAATTAAAGAGGCAGAGACAAGACCAAAGCCATGCAATGTTTATAGCATGCACATTGTACTGTTTGAAACAAACACATGAAACCCTTACTTTGTGTTCCATAACATAAATTTTACATATTTTAGATGGCAAATATTATGGAATAAAAAATCAAATGAAGAAAATTTCCTTCTCCAAAAGAATAAAAAAATTAAAATCAAATGAATAAATGGAATTAAAATGAGTTTATTTAGAATAAGAAAATAAACAATAAAATTTACTCATTAAAAAAAAAGCTGATAAATGCCACTAGCAGTCACAAAATATGTAGAGAAATACATAGAAGATATAAGATAATTTTTGAAATTTAACTATCAGATCCATCTCTAAAATCCTTTTCCCTCTGTATTTACTCTACTTACAATTTTACACAACTGAATTTTGGGAGAATCTTCCACAGACAAACATCTGACTGCATACATTTCAAACCGTATTTCTCATCCACTATCCATAATCTCCACCACTATCCACGTATGTTTAGTGCTGAAAGCCATAGGACAGATTCATATCAGAATATGACCCGTGGCCCTACAGCTTTGGGCCATAACCAATGTTCTGAAAAGTTATTTTTACAGCAGAATTCCAGCCACACGTTAATAGTACTTGAAGTAACTGCAAAGACATGCATTTATCTCACTGTTCCCAAAATAAATGTATCCTCCAACTCAACTTTCACTTACCCCCAATACCCAAATCCCTGGGGCATGCCAATATCACCCAACATGACAGGAAGTGTGATGAAGGAAAAGTTAACATGGTAACAAATAGTGGTTACAACCAATTTTGGCTAAATGTCTTATTTTTGAAAATTAAAAAAAGAAGGAAAACAAAGCACATATAACTCTGCGAGGACATTGGTGAGCCTTGAAAGGGTTTGTGTAAGTGAAAGTCTCTGAACTTAAGCTTCATTAGCTTCATGACAAATCCATCTCTGATTGCCGCTAAAACACCAGAGTTGAAAGAAGATTATTTGCAATTGGTTTGATCATCACTGTCTTTGAGTTGTCTCTCTTACTGATTTTCTTCTTCAATTTCCAGTGTTGGATTAGGGATATTTTTGAAAGTCAGTGCTCTGGAGTAATGTGCCTTTTTATTTTTTCGTAACCACCTATTGCCTTGTACAAGAAAGACCACAACTCAGACCAGATTTCAGGTAGTTTTCTGTTGCTGCATTATTAAAGTTTGGATGTGGGTATTGTTGAAGAGGAAAGTATGGTTCATATGTGGCAGCAACTGGGCTACCCACAGAGTAGTCCATGTAAATGGGGGCTTGGCGGCAGGCAAGTTTGGCTCGAAAAGCATTTCTTGTTTCGAGCACACTTGTTTCCTGCCTTAGAGTTCTTGTTCTGTCTCCTTTTCTCCGTCTCTTTTTCCTCCCCTCCCTCCCTCAGCAATAAACAGTAAGTTTGCCCTGTCTACCTATGGCAACCATTACTACTGATCCTAATGGTAACATGTTTCTAACGGGCTTTAATGTTGAAGAAACACTGCCCATTTGGTTCCGTTCTTATGATCCATTCCACAGCCACGTCTTCTCTTGATGGTGGGAGGAAAAGATCGTCCTGTTCTCCTTCTTGACAATTTGTGGAATTTCCCACACTTTGACTATGGCAAAGAGGTTCATCCATGGAGGGAGCAGTGACAGACTCTAGGAAGAAGGGTGAGAAGACGTGAGCATCTTTTAGAACCCCAATAGACTGCTCTCTGGGATTAGGACTTTTAATTACTTTATTTTGTTGTTGTTTGTTTGTTTGTTTTTAAATAGACTTTATTTTTTAGATCAGTGTAAGGTTCACAGCAAAATTGAATGGAAGGTACAGAAAGTTTTCCATATACTCCCTGCTCCCCACCCAACTCCCCCACTATCAATATCCCTCCCTGCAGTGGTACATTTGTTACAATCGATGAACCTACACTGGTACATCATTATCACCCAAAGTCCGTAGTTTCCACTCTTGGTGGTGTACATTCTATGGGTTTGGACAAATGTGTAATGACATGTATGTACTATTATAGTATCATACAGAGTAGTTTCACTTCCTGAGCTCTGCCTATTCATCCCTCTCTACCCCTACGCCTAACCCCTGGAAATCACTAATATTTTTATTGTTTCATAGTTTTACCTTTTCCAGAATGTCATATAGCTGGATTCATACAGCATGTAGCCTTTTCAGATTGGCTTCTTTCGCTTATTAAAATGCATTTAAATTTCTTCCATATCTTTCCATGATGTGATAGCTCATTTTCTTTGAGGGCTGAATAACATTCCATTGTCTGAATGTACTACAGTTTATTTATCCATTCACCTACTGAAGGACATCTTGGTTGCTTCCAAGTTTTGACAATTACAAATAAAGCCAAGTTTTGGCAATTACAAAGAAAGCTACAAATAAACATCCATGTGCAGGTTTTTGTGTGGACATAAGTGTTCAGCTCAATTGGGTAAATACCAAGGAGTGTGATTGCTGGATCACATGGTAAGAGTATGTTTAGTTTTATAAGAAATTGCCAAACTGTCTTCCAAAGTGGCTGTACCATTTCCACGAGCAATGAATTGGGAGTTCTTGTTGTTCCACACTCTCACCAGCATTTGGTGTTGTCAGAGTTTTGGATTTTGGCCATTCTAATAGGTGTGTATCTTACTGTTTTTTTACCATGTGATTTTAAAAACAAACTTTCAAGGTGGAGAGCAGTCACATTTCAGGAGATACATGGCTTGTCTGTGGTCTGTCCAAATCTCTGTGCTAAAGAAAGGGGTTTTGGTTTCTTTTCTTCCTCTGCCACTAGCTATGTCCTAGGGCCAAATCACTGATATTTTTGGATTTAAGTTTTTTTACCCAGATGCAGAAGGAATTGGGGTAGGTTTCCAACCCCGATTGCACATTAGAATCAGGTGGGAAGCTTTCAAAAAGTATTGTTGCCCAGGTACCACCACAAGTTCAGTAAATCCAAACCTCCTGGGGTGAGGTTTCAGCGTGCTATTTTAATCTTAAATATTCATATGAGATTTTAATATGCAGCCTTGGTTGAGTCTCACTGGCTTGAGGACCTACTGAATCTCTTTCAGTCCTTAAATTTTGTGGCCATACAATTCTGTATGGCACAATCTCTGGCACATTCCCCTTCAGCAACATGTATTACAAACACTTGCTAACTGGACCTCCACTCCCAGACACCATGGTACAAGTCTGCCAATTCCAAATTTCTTGTTTCTTTATGCTGCATTGTATTCTCTCCTGCCTTACTATTGAGGAAGGAGTGGAGAGGGGATCTATAGATCTCTTATGGTCTCCTGAATATTACGATCTATATAAAGAGATAAGTGATGATTTATTTCAAAGAGTTGTAATTCTGTTTGGTGAGAAAAAAGTCAGTGCATTTACTATTCCCTTACCTCTTATACATACAAAATAGGGTTGGACCACAGCAAATTAATTACCACGGCAAATGTTACCTTGTTACCCTTTAAAACAGCTCTGTGGTACTGCTATAAATGTGTATGTGTCCAGCCAAGTTGAGCCCTCAACACTGCATGCCAATAATTTGTTTCTCCATGGACAGCTTCCTTTCCCATGCCTTTGGAAGCTATTCCAGAAATTTTTCTTTTCCTCTCTTGGCCCCTAAACTTACCTTATAACACATTCTAATCACATAAGCTTGAAATCTTTTTATGAGAAGTCTGATGTAGTCTACCATTAACTTCCTGACGTTTCCCACCCACTCACTTATCTGCTTTGGCATAGTTTGATCTCTTTTTATTGTTTCTGTGGAAGAACCGTTTTTCGTTGCTTGTTATTCCTCCTGTAGTCTCAATATATACCCACCTACTTCTTCTAGAGCCTTTGGTTTCATTCACTCATTTATATCCAAATGTGGCTCAGGATAAATCTATGTATTGACCTTTAGCCTCTTACCAATTATTTCCACTTGGTTGTTTCTCTGGCACCTCAAAAAATAACTCCCAAAATACCACCCCTTTCTGCCTTGATTATGTCTAAAGTGGAATGGTCGTGAGAAATAAGGATCCTCCATTCAGCATCTTTTATTGGCCATTAAGTATATACGTAAATATGCATATGGCATAGCCTTTACCCTTTTGGAACTCACAGAACTCTGTTCATTGGGCGGATTGGATATTTGATATATATTTATCCCACACTCACCCCTGTACACAGTCAACAAAAAAGTAAACAAGCAGTGCAGTGGAACGACCTGGCACATGGAATACGAGGCATTCTATCCAGGTACTTAGGGAAGATGTAAATTTTGAGCTAAGCCTTAAATTGTTAAACAAATTCTAGGTAGTTGCAGATGTTGGCACTCCTAATAAACAAACGGCAGTGAGTAAATTTTGAACATATATGGTTATAGAAGGAAGGGTTTAGGGGATAGTGAGCAAGAGTCTAAATTTGCGGGGAGTTCCCCCAGGTCTTAAGAATGACTCACTCATTAATCTCCTATAAATTAATTCACAATGAGGTGTCAATGGTTTAATGATACAACTCCTAAAACATTAAGGGTTTTATTGTGTGTTTGTTTGTTTGTTTTTTGTTTGTTTTTTAATGCTTCCATTCAAAGGGATTCATCTCTAATGGTGGGGGTTTCAGATCAGATGGTGGGATTATTTGGAGGATATTTGAGGGCAGGGGAAACTTTTAGCATCACCACTCAAACCATACCACAAAAAGCAAAAGGGGCAAATTGCACTGAAAGATAAGCTGATAAAATGGTGTTGGTTTTGGATTTGCTTTGTTGTTAATGTTATTGTTATTTTTAGCTGTTTGGAAATTGCAGAGCTTCTATGGAGAGGTGGATGAATTTTAAAATAACATGGTAATTGTGTGTGATTATGTGTGCTTGTGTGTGTATTACTGTGTTTGTGCCCTGGGGCGTCCTAGGTGAAGGGCTCCCTTGAAAAATTCGAAACAAATAAATAAAATGAGAGCTGACCTAAATTTTTGCCTCAAACTGGAACGGAGTTCAAACTTTTGAGGAGGATCAAAAGCTTGATTAACTGTTGTTTATTTGTTTTTAGAGGCTTTGCTTCCCTCCAACTCAAAAAAAGTAAAAGTGATCAAACACTACACTCTGAGAGAAACTTTTGTCTCAATATTTCCAACCGGGTTGAAACCAGAAAGTACTTGTGAGGCAACTGGGGAACCCAAGTGACTTACAACCCAGGGTCCAAGATCCAAGGGGTTAGGAGGAGTTCAGCTAAATTTCATATTGGCATCCAAGGAAAACATAGCAGTACTGTTGTGTTCAATGGACTGAGATCCTAGAGGGCAGAAGACATTATGTGAAACAGGAAAAGTGCATACATTTGTGTTTTGTACCAACTGATTGGTTGAAAAGTGGAAAAAAAAAAAACTCATGGGATGTGTCAAAACCTGTGGGTCAAGTGGAGGCAGCTGGCGTAAGGCACAAGCCACCAGGAAGGAGTCAGGGGACTTGGAAGCGAGGCCCTTCCCTCACAGCTGTGTGACCTGGAGCATGCTGTGCAGCTCCTACAGATTTTGGTGTTTGAATCTGTAAAGCTTTCACTTGTTCAGAAATACCAATAGCCTGTCTTTCAAGACACACTAAAATAGTGCTTTCGATCTTTCTGAATTGGGTAAGAACCAATCGGATCCTTGAGCATAGTAAACTTCAGGAGGGGGACTTACCTAAGACACATACCAAAATCATTCTGAAAGAGATATTAATGGCTATGAGAGTTTGGGAAAAAGAGGGGGTTGTTTGGCTTAACTTTGATGCTTTGGAAGGCTTAATGAAAATAGAATTGAAAATTGGTGAGATTTTGGTGCAGAGCAATTCATTGGATTGAGGGCATTCCAAATATAGGTAACAACCATTAAAAAAGGTACCGTGACAAGAAAAAGTAGGACGTAACATAGCGCAAAACAAGTAGGCAAGATTGGGTGTGTGAATTGGAGAAGGGTTGAAAGATAATTTTGTAAAAGTCATTGATGCTGAAGGATGGATGTTATTGGATACTAAACTGCTAGTTTGGATTTTATTTTATATGGAATGGGGTACTTTAGAGTTTTGTTTAGGTATATGAATAATTATGACCTTTTATCAAGATGAGTCTAATGCCAGCTATACAGATATTTTTCCTGGGCTTTGTTGACAAATTTCCATGTGTGAGCGTGGCTCTTGGCAACTAAACTTTGTCCTTGGAATTTAAACTTACCTCTCCTGAGCTGAATTTCAACACCTGTCTGACTTCTTCAAGCCTAATCCAATCTCTATTATTCACTGCGTGTTCTGACCGCCCTGGTTTTTATCATGTCCCCAATTAATTAAATCCATGGCCTGCAACCCCCGTATTGATAAGAGTTAGAAATGCCCATCAAAATATTTTCCAAAGAAAAAGAGAGGCTAAAAAGCTTTCGTTTGCTTCTTTAGAGTTCTGATTTAACTTTTCAAATAAAACCTGTGCCTTAAGGATCTGGATGTATTATTTTAATACTTTCCATAAGCAATGTGCATTTTAATAATGTTGTATTTCCAAAGGACATTCCAGGAAAATGGCCATGCCAAGAAAACATAAGAAATTCCTTTCCTCTATATATCACATTTTCCCTGTTTTATATGTCTCTAAAAAGCCTCGTGGAGATCACATAGATGTTTCCTTAATATTTAAAGACATATGAAGAGATAAGATGATAAAATTCTGTAAGGCAGATGACTGGCCTTGAGGCCAGCTTTAAATATTTATAGTTCTGTGATATTTGATAAATCAGGCAAAATTTCAGAGTTGTACCTGAATGAGATGAGAATTCAGTGAGGTACAGCACCGACCTCTGAGAGCTATAAAAAACTAAGAAATATAAAGTATTGAAACATTGGATAAGGGAGAATACAGAAAAATTATTTCTCATAATCTAGAATATTAGAAGAGGCACTTACCATAGTAATTTTACATTTATTTTATGAAATTTAATGTATGCTTATAATCAGTATCAGATTGCTAGTTACATGATGAAAAGTATACACCAGCTTTTGCTCATCATAATCCCAGTAGCTAGTACTGCTGTTACCATACAACAGTTGCTCAATAAAAACTTTTGGATGAATAATTGAATACTTTGCAGCTTAAATTTAGTCATTTTAGTATAATAAACGGAAGAGTTTTAATAATGAAAACAATGTCTCTTCTAAAATACAGTCCAGAAGATGGTGCAAATTGAAACAAATGGAATTTGGATAAAATTGATGTATGAAAAGAATTCATGGTAGCAAAATAAGGTAATAACACAGATGAATAAAAAAGCTTTGAGACCCTAGCCCTGTTTTCCGCTAGTCTCAAATAGCTTTTCTAGTGCTATAGCATTATATCCCCTTGGTTTTGTTTTTTATGTGCTTCTATAAAAATATGTTCTTTAAAGAACAAGAAACACTCACACTTCATCTGCTTTCCTATTACTCCTTGAAGTTTATCTTTAGTTACAGAATGCTACTGAATTTACTCTCAAGGAGTTCACAAACAGCTTTATAGAACATTTCTCTGGGTGATGCTGATGATCTCCCTTTTTTTTCCTTAATCTCACTTCCTTTGGATTCTATAACAAATATTTTCTCTTTATTTCTCTCCTATTTTAAACTTTATTTGAAAATATGCTCTTTGGCCACATCCCCATCAACTGCAAATAGAGGGACTCCCTGAAAGGCTTCAATCTCTTTTAGTTTTTCTATAGAGTCTTGGTATTTTATCTTCCTTCTCTTGTATGGAGCAAGATTCAATAGCCATTTGGGCATCTCAACATGGGTATATTCATAATAACCTAAACTCAGTTTATCCAAAGCTGAATCTATTGATTTATTATATTTTTTAGCCCACTCCCCCCACCCATGCCATCTATCTTGAACTATAAAAATCACCATTCAATACTCAAACTTGACTCATTAAATCTCTCTCTCTCTCTCTCTCTCTCTCTCTCTCTCTCTCTCTTTTCTCGCTTGCTCTTTCTCTCCCTCTTTCTCTCTCCCACTCCTTCTCCCTCTTTCTCCTTCTTGACCCTATATTCTTGTCAGTTTTACTTTCTCGTGCTATTATGCCACTCTCACTTTTCTTCCCCAACCATCACAGTCCTGGTTCCATTTGGCTTCATTATAGTGATAGTGTCCCATGTGATATATTACTACCAAATGATCTTTCTAAAATTTATATCTACATATGCCACTGCTCCTTTTACTCAGTCTCTAAAGTTAAAAGTCTTTGTTTGGCCTAACATTCATGATCTTTTTTTTTTTTCCTTTGGGGTGGCGGGAGAAGGGGAACAGGACTTTTATTGGGGAACAGTGTGTACTTCCAGAACTTTTCAAAGTCAAGCTGTTGTTCTTTCAATCTTAGTTGTGGAGGGTGCAAGCTCAGCTCCAGGTCCAGTTGCCGTTGTTACTTTCAGGGGTGCAGCCCACCATCCCTCACCATCCCTTGTGGGAGTCAAACAGGAAACCTTGTGGTTGACAGGACACACTCCAACCAACTGAGCCATGTGGGAGCTCAGCGGCAGCTCAGCTCAAGGCTGTATTCAATCTTAGTTGTGGGGAGGGGGGCGGGGTTCAGCCCACCATCCCTTGCGGGAGTCGAGGAATGGAACTGGCGACCTTGTGGTTGAGAGCCTGCGCTCCAACCAACTGAGCCATCTGGCCACCCAGGAGCTGAGCGGCAGCTCATTAACTTCATTCTATTTGCAGAGGGCACAGCTCGCTGGTCCATGTAGGAATCGAACCAGCAGCCCTGTTGCCCAGAGCTCACGCTCTAATCAGCTGAGCCACTCATCTGCCCTTTCATGATCTTTTTAAATTAGGCTCTAAACTGTCTTGAAAATCTCCTTTATTTTTAATTTTAAATTATATATGTAATTCACATCCAATGTAATTCACCAATTTAGAGTGTACAGTAACTGTATATTTATAGTTACAGAGGGTGCCAAAAAATGTATACATACTTTAAGAAAGAAAAAAACTGTATTAAAATTGTGATACTCAATATACACCTATAACAAAAGATGAACACAAGTCATGTTTAATTCTGCAATTACAAGAGGTACTCAAAGTGGTTACCATCAGCGTCCAGACACTTCTGATTATGGCAAACTGTTCCAACATCATAGCAGAAGAAGCAGGACTTGTTGCTGTTTGAGGCCTCCCAGATCTTCCCTTGTGCACATCACACAGAGTACCATGCATTTTAAACTTATCATGAATGCATGTAATTGTTAGGCGTGTTGGAGGTTCTGTTGCATACTCATGGCTCCATTGTCGTACTTCCACAGCATTCTCAAATTTCAATTACCACCTCAAAATGGTCTTGTGCTCCTTGAATGACAACATGCTTCCACCATTTTTTTTTTGTCTCTGCGTACATCATAGTACACATTGCCACCATAATTTAATTTAACTTAGGAAAGTAATACATAGATAACACCTCTTAAAATGTACACAAGTGGACATTTCGGTCAACATTGCTCAAGCAATAGTTCGCCATAATCAGAAGTGTCTGGACGCTGATGGTAACCACTTTGAGCACCTCTTGTAATTGCAGAAGTCAAACATGACTTGTATTCATCTTTTTGTTATCAGTATATACGGAGTATTACAATTTTAATAGTTTTTTTCCTTTCTTAAAATGTGTATACATTTTTTGCACCCTCTGTGCATATATATGTATATATAATAGTATACAGTATATATATATATATATATATATATATATATATATATATATATATATATATAAAACTACATACTATACTATAGTTTATGCAAAAATGAACACAACTTTAAAATAAATATCAATATATATAGCATCCATGATGCCAAGATGTTTAAACCTACAATCATGCACCATATGTTCATTATGCTTATATAATTTGTTTGATGCCCTTTATTTATATGTGAAACATTATTATTGGCATAAATATAATAAGTCATTGATGACAGATTAGCTGCACCTGTTATTTGGAATTCCTTTGCACTAAGATCTGTCTATTCTATTCCATTTATTTATTTATTTAGATTAGTTTTGACTCATGGGTATTCATTTTATATCTTGGGTTATAATACAATACTTTGTTTTTGTTTTGCTCAAACTATTCCAGCGTTGGCCATTGAGGGCTCTTTCAGATAATGCCTGTGCCTTTTTGGCATTTCCCCATCTTTGCTTTTAGTTTGTTTGTTTATTTAGGCACTTCCTTTCTTCCCATCACTGCAAGATGCTCCCGACTTATACTGTATTATTTCCTGCCCTTGCCACATAATCAGCCATTTCTCCAAGCAGCCCGTTTCCTATTATTGGAGAGTAGCACTAGATACTAACATCTGGATGCTAGATGTGCTCGTTGCTTACTGCTTCTGAGGTGTGACTGTTTCTAGGTTCTCTCAGCTGACAAAACAAAAAAATACGTATGTGTGTATTAGCCTATGTGTACACACACACACACACACACACACACACAAGTATTTATCTTAGAATGACGAGTTCATATGCATCAAAGGAAATCAGCAGTGATATATGAAATGTTTGCAACAGGGTCCCAGAGTTGTCTAGAGATGAGAAGGGTACAATGTTAACACCTATTGCCTTTACATTATTTCCACTTGCTATCATATTGGTGAAACTCCAGGAATACTCTTTTTATAACTTGTATAATGTTTTTCCTTTTTCTGGTTTTATTGATCAGGCTTATGAGCCAATCAAAATAATGTTTGTGATCCCTATTACTATTGATTTTGTCTTGGAGCAAACTCAATAAAACAACAAGATAAAAACAGAAAAAAAAAATGCCGATGTTTCCAAGTCTAATCCAGTAGTAGTACATGGATCATTCTAGCCTTTTCTTCCACTTGCTTATATGTAATCTCCCACTTCCATGAAACCTGGTTCCCACCATCTTCCATGAATTTACTAAATTGTTTAATTCCTGTATACATACATCTAGGTTTCAAAAATTTTAACCCATAACTCCATGCAAAACAACTTCACCAACTGAAGTTTCCTGTCTGTCTCTCTCTATAATATATGATATATATATAAAATATTATATTATTATATGTATTTTTTTAATTGGGAAATATTGAGAAACAGTGTATTTTTCCAGGATGTCAGGTCATTGTTTTTCAATCTAGCTGTGGGGGGCACAGTTCAGTTCCAAGTCAAGTTGTTGTTTTCAATCTAGTTGTGGAGAGCGCAGCTCGCTGGCCCATGTGGGAATTGAACCGGTGATGTTGGTGTTATGAGCATCTCGCTCTAACCACTGACCCAACCGTGGCTCAGCTCCAAACTCAAGCCATTGTCCCCCACTGGCCCAGGTTGGAATCCATCCAGCAACCTTTTTGTTACGCACTCTAACGAACTGAGACATCTGACAGCCCCGATGTCCTCATATATGAATAGCACTGTTCCACTGAATGTATTGGAGTGACAACCCAAAAGAAATCTTAGTCTTAAGCATTTCGTTATCTAGAAGAACAAATGTAGAGCTGTAACATCCTGGGCTCATTTGTAAAAAGAAAAAAAATAAGATGCAACTCACAAAGTATAAAAGATACGAAAAAGATCAAAGCCAGACCCTGGAAAAATATGGAGTATTTTCTAACTTAGTGGGAATGGCAGTACTTGTGCAAGACCCATTTTGTTAAATCAGTCATAGCTTTAGAGTGGCCTACCACTGTGGTCTCTTCTAATCTGAGAGAAGACCACCAAGCAGACTCTCATGTCCTTACAAAACCGAAAGTATATGATAGCCTAGGGTGTCTGAGCTGTGGCCCACTTCTTAAGAAAGCTTTACAGGTACGACAGTAGGTTAGTGGCTAGAAGAGCAGAGAAAATGGGGAAGCTGGGTCACAACACCAAGAGGGGCTTGCTGAAATCAAGTTCCTAGTGGTTCAGGCACTATTTTCGATGGATTTTCCCAAGAAAGGTGTCCATTCAAAATAACTGGCTTTTTTTTTTAAAAAGCAATGGCATCCCATTCATAATTTCTTATTAAAATTATGTCACTTCTGCTAAGGAGGAAACCAAAATGGGCCCATGTCAAAATGCATTACTTGTTTTTCAATCTCTTACAGTCCCCTTATTATGTTTCTTCTCTAGTCAATTGTATATAGTTCCAATGTAGTTTCTTGTTTATAATGTTGTTTATTTTCCCCGGTCTAATCTGTATGCTCCTTGAGGATGGGGACTTGGTCCCATTATTAGAATGCCTCTCCATAGTCAATGATCAACAATTATTGAATAGAAAGCTCAATAACATCATAGTAAAGAATAACACAACACCATAGCTTTTTAGTCACAGACTTCTCTCATGAAGGTGAACAATTTCCTTGCATTTATTTAGATAACTGGCTTTTGGTCATGGACATTTATAATTACAAAAGCAAGTTTTCAAAAGATAGTACTGTCCTTCGATTCTCTGAAAACTATGTTACTCATGCTTCTTACAAGTTTTTTTTTTTTAATATTATAGGATTCTTCATTATATTGTTGGAACTGGTTGTATTGTTTAGAAGTTCTTATTGTCAGATAATGGCCCAGCTGCATCAGAATTGACTTGAGATTAAAAAAAATCATATCCTCAGAGTTTTGGATGCAGAAGATCTGAGGTAAGGCGTAGAAATCTGTCACTTTAAAATACGTACTCTCCCAAGTGTTTCTGATGGGAAGTTGGATCATGTCCTGCCTCCTACTCTGGAATAGGTGGTTAAAACCTCTCAGAGCTCTGTTCTCCCATTAGCAAAAAGTGTCAGTACTGAATCAAAAGTCATCTTCCACATGTGTGTTACTCCGGAAGTCTGTTCATCTCAGACCTCCCCTGAAGATCTAGTGTGGTTTGCCTTCTCACTGGTAGTAGCATTAGGCTGTATGAAGAACAGACTGTCTGAAAAGCAAAATTTATATTTGGAAACCATATTAAAAACATAGGTCAAAAGAGAAAGCCAGTTTCAACACAGATAATTGATAAGCTTTCCATAGCATAAATTTATCAGGACACCTCATCTTTTCATTAACAAACTGCCTGGTGAATTCTTAATGGCAAATAAATCTGGGTTTTCCAGCATTTGGGAAAAGGGATTTATAGCTTCTGACACTACCTGTATGCCTTCTGAAATACAATCCATGCTACACTGACAAACTCAGTCTCAGGGAGCAGCGCCATCTGCTGATTACCCAGGACATAGCTTACATGAAAACTGAATTGACTATTTGGAAAGTGGCAGACATTAATTATACAGCATTTCCTGACAGCTGCTATAATACCCTACTCCCAAGTGCCAGGCGTTCTTTCAGCTCATTGTCTGAAATGAGTCAGTATTAATTGGTGGGTGTCTTTACATCTCTTTGAATGCCGCGGCTTTCACTAATTTGTATTTCAATATACTTTTAAGCCTTAGGTAGACGACTCTGCCTATGAGTGTTCATTCATGATTTGGGGAAGTACAGCACTGGGAATACCAAGAACCAGAGGTATCAGACAAGGTAAGGTACCTTTGCTCGCAGCACCTTTGATGGTTTATGGAGGACGTTCTAGGAGTCTGGCTACAAGGGCCTATGGGAAATTTGATTTCCTAAACAGTTTTTCTTTAGGGCCCAGCAACAGCAACCCACAGAAGTTAGTGCTGCAATCCTTTGAAGTTCTTCCTATGTGTCATTTCCTGCTGGAACAGGTCTAACAGGGCAAAGCAGACCCCAGGGAAGCCCAATTTGGTTAAGTTCTTTAAGAAATGAGGTGCTATTTTTCCCATTGGTAGTTTATTTATGTTTGTTTTCATGTTAGGGCCTATCCCTTGAAATATCCTCCCCAGGAACAGAAGAGAGAAATGTTAAAAAGAAAGTGTGTGTGTGTGTGTGTGTGTGTGTGTGTGTGTGTGTGTGTGTTCTAAACCAGACCTTTGAAAGATAAACATTTGATGTAGGGAAATGTTGAAAGTAAGAAAGTTATAAGCAGGTTTTATTACATTTTTCTAAAAATATTTGGCTTTCAAAATCAAACCCACTTAAAGTTTTCCTCCTTTTATTTTCTTTTCTTAGTATTTCGACATATTGTAGGGGGTTTCACTGTGTCATAATAATGTTATTTTTATACAGGTTTTAATAGTGAAAATAAAGTCAGTGGACCCCACTACCCTCCACCCAGCTGAAAGTGCATTTCTCTGCCCAATTCTTCCCACACTCATGAAAAAACACAAGATTTAAAATTAAAGTTCAGCACTTAAGCTCTTGTGAGGTCCTGTAATATTTGATCACTGTTAAAAGAAATCTATAGCATATATTACAAATAATAGCATGAGTAAGTGCAGATGGGACTAATTAGAATTTTCCAGTTTGATTTTACCATTTGCAAAATAAAACATTTTATTTTTGAACTAAGTTTATTTTTTCCCTATTCAAAGAGTATATAATCCAATTTTCACTGCTGCAAGAACAGAAATGGCACAAACACACTCACGTGAAACCAGTACAGCTTTGGACCACCTAATTCCAGGTGCTTGAACATAAAACTTTGCTAGTTTACATAAATCATATCTGATATTATTGTAATAATGATTATTAATAATAGTGAGTTGTATCGAGAATATTGTTAGGCAATGGTTTTTTTGGTACTTTATGTGCAATAAGTCCTCACAATAACACTGTGACTTAGGTACTATTACTCTTCCAGTGAGGACATAGAGAAGTTAAATGCCTTGCCTAGGGGTGCATATATCTAGTAAATGATAGAGCTGATACAGGCAGAGACAGATATACAGAAACAGACAGAGGTAGGGCTGGGGCTGGATTCCTTTGTATATCCTGAAGCAACCTCCTTAAATCTTGCCCCTGAGGTGCCTCACCCATCTTATCCCTGTCCTGGTCTTGAAAGATCTATCAATACCTGTCTGTCTATTTATCTGTGTACCTGTCAATCTGTCTAGCTCTCTAGCTACCTGTCATCTATCAATCATCTATCTATCTTCATACTCATATATAGATACAGATGCAGACATATGTACATATGTGCATGTCTGTGTTTGGAGAAAGAGACAGAGAGAGGGATAGAAAGAGAATGAGCACAGAGAGGGAGAATAATGCACAGAATGTTAACTTCCACTGCTCTTTTGCCCTTCCGCATGTGACCTTCTTCATGAGTAGCCTTCTCAATTATTCATCTCCTGGGGGTGGGTGATCACATTCGGCTCTTGCTCTCCAAGAATTTAGAGTTTCATTAGCTAAATCACACACACACACACACACACACACACACACACCCACACACACACACACACTAGTAGCTTTAAAGTGTTTAGTGCTAGAAAATTCATCTTAGTTGGGAGCAAGTTGGTCCATGCTATGTTGTGGAGGAAAGAGGAAAGGCTTTGGTTGAAGCAGTGACACTGTGAACAGTTTGGCAGCTGGCAGTGGAAAGAGAGCATTTCACCAAGATGGATGAGGCCAGTGAAGGGGATGGGGTGTGGGGTATGTGGAAAAGAGAGAAACCACTTTCAGTGTTTTCTCCAATGCCTCTGCTTTACCTGTCTTCATGTAATTTCGATTTACCTGTAACAGTTTTCTTGGGCAGTTTGTCTCTCCATTCCTTTGGCATGGGTTAATTTCAACAGGACCAGTGATGTCACAAAACATTTAGTTCTGGACGGGCACTGCCTGTGGTAGGATTCTGAGTGCAGCCTTCTGGCTGCTTTAATTGAAAAGAAGATGAGAAAGAAGGCAGGATTAAGTTTTTGCAGCAAACAATAAAACAGGGACTGAATTTCAAAAAAGAGGTAGGAAGTGGAGGGCAAATGCAGGGAGAACAAAACATTGTGAACAAAACATATGGTGACTACTGCTGCCGAATGCCATCCAATGGAAAGGCAGGGATCTTCAATATGGGAAGTGATACATTGAACCTTAGTAACAGTGTGTGACAAGTTTCAACTTGTTTGGTGCAGTCAGTCAGGTATGAGCCATGGTTGAGAGAAGGTGTGTTTTAAAGTGTGCCCTAAATCATCCTCCATCACGACAGTGCTCCGTGTCACACATCACTTCTGGTATGTGGCAATTTCTGTCTAATAAAAATATTACGGTGTGTTCTCATTCACCTTATTCACCGGATATGTCACCGTGCGACCTCTGGCTCTTCCCCAAAGTCAAAATGATTCAGGACATCGAAGCAGCCGCGACAGCGTAACTAAAGACACTCACGAAAAAGGACTTCCAGAACTGCTTAAGAAAGTGGCAAGAACGATGGGATAAGTATGTTCAAAGCGACGGGGAGTATTTTGAGGGGGATTAATGGCAATGTGTCTTTTACTGTAATATTTTTTTTGAATTTAAACATTCACCATATATATTGATCACACCTCATACATCAGCATTGTCCAATATGTGAGACCCACATGTGATTTCAAATTTTCTAGTAACCATAGCAAAAAGAAGCAGGTAAAGTTAAGTTTAAAAATATATTTTGTTTAACCCAATATATCAACAGTATTATCAGTAAACATGTAAGCAATATAAAATTTATGATTTACATTCTCAAATCCATACTGTCTTTGAAATCCAGCATGCATTTTACACTCCTAGTGCATCTTGATTCAAACGAACCACATTTCAAGTGCTCAGGAGCTCCCGGTGGCTCCTGGGTGCTGAATTGGGTGGCATAGATTGAGACAACAGTAAGAAAGTGTAGGTAGAGAAGTGGGAGTAGAAGTAAGGTTCTAAAGAGGAGAGAGTGGGGGGTAAGGACCTAGTGGCCGAGAGTGTGAGCTACTTTTCTCACTTAGAGGGCAAAGAATTGAGACTATGTTTTAAATTCTTGCGTTGAGATAACTGAAATGAGCCTCCATTTCATGGAAAAGGTTAACAAATGAAGAATGAGAACTTGGAAATGTGAGTAGGAAGTTATGAAAAAAGCGTTCCTCACTGAGGGTGAGAACTAGCAGATCCAGAACTATGATAGTTATTGGGTTTGTTCTCTGTGTGTAAATGGACTATAACTTATGAGGGTCGTGCTTGGCTACGGTGCAGTCTTTGTCATTTCTGGTCTTCAAGAGGTCTGTAGCCCACACAAATTAACTGAACACCTTCCTAGAGGCATTAGGGTTTGTACCTTTTAAGGGCTCAGGTGGCAAGTTTAATTTGACAAATGAGAGATTCTTCTTTATGAGAAAAGAAGATAACTGGTTATGAATGTGTAAGTTTTTTTTTTTTCTTTCTGAAAACCCAGCATTTTAGTAGATAATACCTCCTGTTTTCTTTAAGTCCTAGGTCCACTCAGCATTCATCCATCTGCTTACTCTTGAACAATATAAAATATTTATTGAACTTCTACTAATTCAATAAAGTTAGTCAATGTAATAATGCTTTCCTTCTTTCTTTACAGACCTTCACTGAGCCCCCTCACTCCTTTTCTTTCTTCCCTTTTTCCATGATTAGGGCCAAATGAAGGCATATTTTTTAATGGATGAAATTGATTTTGGGCATCTTTCTATCTTGCTTTATGCACCCCCTATTTTCTGTCTTTCTTGGACCTTGCCCTGAGATCCACGTCATATAAATGCAGTTGTTGACCTTCACTGTCAGCACTGCTACCACCATCTTACCACTACCACCATCAACAACAACAATTAAACTCTTCTGTTTCTATTCTAAACTCTACTACTTAGTAAGAGAAAAAACAGAGGAAATTAATATAGATGTATGAATGATTTCAATGTTCTTAACTTTTTCAGAAGCATTGGCATTATAAAAAGAAAATGGTCCAACACATAGATCTCTAATTGTTCCCAAATAAACGGAATGACAATATCTTGTTCTCTAACACTTATATAAAGATTTTCAGATATACAGCCAAGTTGAATGAATTTTATAGTAAACACCTGTATACTCATCACCTAGATTCTACCAATATCATTTGATATTGCTGTCTTACATATCTATCCATTTATCTCTCTATTCTTTTATCAATCCATATTATTTATTTGTGTATTTCAAAGTAAATTGCTTTTTGCAGACATCAGGATACTTGCCCCTAAACACTTTAGCTAGCATATCATTAACTAGATTTCAACATTTATTTTGAAATAATATTCACAAACCAACAAATGGAATGGGATCATAAGTGTATTTAGCTGCATTTTGATAAATGCAGATTATTGTGTAACCCAAACCTCTATCAAATTAGAGACCATTCCCATCATCCCAGAAAGTTTTCTAAGAGCAATTGGTCTTCTGATTTTTCCCCCACCATAGATGTTTTCTAGAATTTCATATAAATGAGGCCTCTTTCACTCAACATAAGGTTTTTGAGACTCAGACAATATCTGATATTTTAGAGAGAGGTGCTGACCACTTTGCCATTGAGGACACTCTTTCGAATCTGCCTTCCCAAGGAGCTCATACTTCTCCCCTCAGCTCTTCCTGCTCCTCTCCCTGCCTCTGGCTCTGTATCTGCTTGATTTCTACTCATAAATCAAGTTTGTTTTAAAGTTCTAAATGTTTTAGTTGCTTTTATTTTGAATTCCTATGGGGCTTGCAAAACATCAGGATGTGCACATGTCAGACAGAACCATTTGTTATTATGTATCATATACTTAGTATTATTAGTTTTTCCATCTTGGATGACTCCATTTAGCACACCTAAGAAAGACTTGGAAAATGACTGAGAAAGAAAGGATACATGTGATAAAACTATGACCTGATAATGTGAACTCATTGAAGCTGGAAGCATTGGGGGTCTGATGATGGTCTAATTTCCTCATGGGCAGAGCAGCACACACCCTTTCAAAACCAGGTGAGTTGTCTCTTATCTCCGGCCAGAATTGGTCAAGCTCTTGGGGTAGGTGATGGATGCTGCCAACATCCTATGCAGAGGTATAGAAATATAGCAAGGAGCCACTCTTCTCGGCTAAGCGATGTCATGTGCTAGGGAAGGGCCATGGGAGTAGGACTGCCGACCCAACATTGTGTAATCAAAGGCTGCCTTCAATGGCAAGAGATTACTTCTGACATCATAGACTGACCAGTTTTTTGATGATGCTCTAACCCTAAAAGTGTCCTGTTATATTGTGTAAGGCCATCATATCAGGAAAAGCAAGTCTTTCTGGATTGAATAAGGGAAAATCTGGGGTAAGCAGCTATTGAGAAACTTAACCTGTGATCTCAAGAAGTGAAAATAAAAAGGATCAGCAAGAATATTTCAGGAGCCCTAAGCCCGATCTTTTCTTGAGTATCTTATGTTCCATTTAATATAATCATCACAGATTTAAGGTTATATTTTGCAAAAGGATTTAGGGGCATATTCTAAATATTACATGTGTATATCTTTACATATTTTCAGTTTTTTCTTGTAATTTTTTGGCACAAAATCAAAGATTATCCTAAGAATATCTTTCATTTCGGGTAAGAGCAGGTGTCTTTGTTTTTGTCTTGACCACCTCTGTTCAGATCAGAGTGGGTTTTACTAGAGTGAAATCAGATATGAACCCATTAGTCATATCTTACATTAGGAATGGCCATGACCCTGTGAGTGGCTACAATGAATGGAGATTTTGCTTAAAGCGTAAACCTCAGACTTGTGGGTATTTTCTTCTCCATGTTAAAAAAAAAAAATACCAGAAAGGAAAGATTTAACTCACTAGAGTTATTTTGAGAAAATCAATTTCCATAAATACATTTAATTGCCCACTCATAAATTTATACTTCCCTTTCCCTCACTGCATAATTGGTTTCCTGCGTTCAGTTTAGCTCCACGTTTCATGTTTTCTTAAGAGTTTTATTCCTGATATCTGTCTGGTCAAGCCATTCTTCTGCCAAAAGACCTGGCAGCCTGAAGGATAAAGTCCAAAATTTTTAGCATGGCATTCAAGGCTTTTCACAAGCTGGTCCCAAATTGTTTTTTCTAATGTTACCTCCCCCTGGGGCATTCCTTCGCTGTTTCCTCCCACCTGCTTCCCAGTTCCCACAACTCTTGCATACTTTGATGTTTCCCTAGGTGCAAAAGTTTTGTTTTTTTTCTTTTTCTTTGAGTACAATTTTAAAACATGTGTGTATGGCTGCCCAGCTACGTTACTGGTGGCTTCTGTGTCAGAAGACAATGGTTAATCTACCTACTCACTTGTTTTTTTAGGATTTTAAAATATTGCAGTAAAGTATATATAACAGAAATTTACCATCTTAATCATTTCTAAGTGTACAGTTAAGTGACATTAAGTACATTCACATTGCTGTACAACCAGCACCATCATCCATCTCCAGAATTTTGCATCATGCCAAACTGAAACTGTGTACCCGTTAAACAATAACTCTCCATTCTCCCTTCCCTCCAGGCCCTGGTAGCTTCTACTACACTTTCTGTCTCTTTGAATTTGACTACCTTAGGTAATTCATGTAGGTGGAACCATATAATATTTGTCCTTCTGTGTCTGGCTTATTTCACTTAGCATAACATCTTCAAGATTCATCCATATTATAGCATGTGTCAGAATTATCTTCCTTTATAAGGTTCAGTAATCCATTGCATGTATACATTCTGTTTGTCGATTCATCCATTGAGAGACATTAGGGTAGTTTCCACTTTTTGGCTATTATGAATGATTCTGCTATGAACCTGTTTGAGTTCCTGCTATCTATTCTTTTGTGTATATACCCAGAAGTGGAATGGCTGGGTCCCATGGTAATTCTGTTTTTAATTTTTTGAAGAACTGCCATACTGTTTCTATAATGGCAGTACGAGTTTGCATTACTACTCACAATGCACAAAGGCTCCAATTTCTCCATATCCATGTCCACACTTGTTTTTGTTTTTGTGTGGGGTTATTTTTTTTTTTTATATATATATAACAGCCTTCCTAATGGGTGTGAAATAGTATCCCATTACAATTTTAATCTGCATTTCCCTAATGACTATTGATACTGAGCATCTTTTCATGTGCCTATTTGCCATCTGTATATCTTCTTTGGAGAAATGTCTATTCAAGTCCTTTGCCCGTTTTTTAAATTGGGTGGTTTGTTTTTTGTTGTTGTTAAGTTTTAAGAATTTTCTCTATATTCTGGACATTAATCCCTCATCAGATATGTGATCTGCAAATATTTTCTCCGATTCTGTGAGTTACCTTTTTAAAATTTTGATATTGTCTTTTGATGCAAAAAAGTTATTAATTTTGAGGTCCAATTTACCTTTTCCTTTTTTTTTTGCTTTTGTGTCTTGGGCTTTTGTATCATATCCAATAAATCATTGCCACATTCTTTGTCATGAAGCCTTTCCTCTAAGTTTTTTTTTCTAAAAGTTTTATAGTTTTAGACCTTACTTTTATGTGTTGGATCCATTTTGAGTTAATTTGTATGTATGGTATAAGGTAACGGTCCAACTTTAATCTTTTGGATATGGATATCCAGTTTTTCCCAGCACCATTTGTTGAAAAGATGGTCCTTTCCCCATTAAATGGTCTTGGCACCATTTGAAAATTATTTGATCATATATGCAAGGGTTTATTTCTGGGTTCTCTATTCTATTCCATTGGTCTATGTTTGTTTTATGTAAGCAGCATTGGGATTTTGATAGGGATTGAAATGAAGCTGCAGAATACTTGTGTACTTCTGACATTTAAAAAATATCTTCTTCGAATCCATGAACACAGCATGTCTTTTCACTTATTTATGTCTTCTTTAATTTTTTTCAGCAACGTTTTATATTTTTCTGTATATAAGTCTTTTACCTCCTTGGTAAGTCAATTCCTAGGTATATTATTCTTTTTTGTACTATTGTAAAGGAACTTTTCCTTAATTTCCTTTTCAGATAGTTCATTGTTGGTATATAAAAATGAAACTGACTTTTGTTTGTTAGTTTTGTATCCTGCTACCTTACTGAATTAATTAGTTAAAATAGATTTTTGTGGTCTCTTTAGTGTTTCCTACATACAAGATCTGTAAGCAGAAATAATTTTCCTTCTTTCTTTCCAATTTGGATGCCTTTTATTTATTTTTCTTGCCTAATTGTTCTGGCTAGTACTTCTAGTAATATGTTAACTAGATGTGGTACAGTGGGCATCCATGTTTTTTCCCCCTTATATTAGAGGGAACGCTTTCATTCCCTCAACATTGAGTATGATGGTAGCTGTGAATTTTTCATATATGAACTTCATTATATGGTGGTACTTTCTTCCTATTCCTAGTTTGTTGAACTTACTTTTTAATCATGAAAGGGTGTTGAATTTTGTCACTTGCTTCTTCTGTGTCTGTTAAGATGCCTTTATGGCTTTTTCCTTCATTCTGTTAATGTGGTGTATTACATTTATTTATTTTAATATGTTGAATCATCCTTATATTTCAAGAGTAAATTCTACATGGCCATGGTATATAGTTGTTTTAATATGTTGATGAACTCATTGTTCTAGTATTTTGATGAGGATTTTTACATCAATATTTATAACACATACTGGTCTGTAGTTTTCTTTCTCTATATTGTCTTTGTTGGCTGTGGTATCAGGGTA
>NC_138068.1:28799545-29123698 GCF_964194185.1 Rhinolophus hipposideros
TAAAAAACATTTGAAACATTCCAGATAGCAAAAACACTGTTAAGTCACACTAACGTGGATATTAGTCCACTGTTTTTCACTATTTCTGGGAAACAAAATTCAACAACATGCTTCTGTTTGTCTTCACACAAATTACACTTAAATTCTGCTGTATGAAAGATGGTTAAAGGTCCTTGATTCTTTAATTGTATTTTCTCTATTTGGCAAGAGATTTCATTAAGTGTACTAAACACTTCAGGGAAGGAGTTACTTAAATATATTTCCTATAAATAAAATTTGACTAAAAATACATTTTTATTCCCCAGTAATAGACAATTTTTCTTCTGCCGCGGCTTGAATTTTACCAGTGTTTCCCAGCACATTTTCTTTTCCTATCCTTGCAGAGATGAGAGAGCAATGACAAAGACAGTCAATTTTCACTCAGAACTTAGTTTGACCAAAATGCTCAGAAGAATCTTGAGAATGAAGATGAAAGAGATATACCTGTACTAGGTTCATCTTTTTATGACTTAATAAATGAAACTAAATCAAAATGGCAACAATTAAACCTTTACTACATCAAGTGCTATTCTTTTTTTTGGAGAGCTTTTGAATGATCCAAGAGTTGAAAGTCTTACGCTCAGATATATTTCTTTAGAATATCATTCCTAGGAAAATTATCATAAGATGTAAAGGAAAAATAAAAATTGACGGCTCTACTAAAACCATAACACTTGCTAAAGAAAATGGAATTCACTACTTTTACTAGAATGAACACTCCATGAAGGTGCTGACTGGTGCATTGCTTGTATCTAGGTCAGAGCCTCGCAGTAAATGTTTATTACATCAATGAACAATGGTAGATGATCTAGAGAGTGATTATCCTTAATTCCTAAGAAAATATATACAGATGTTTCCTTCAGCGACATACTTGAGAAAGCTCTTAATTACAAGTAACAATGAAAGTATATTATTGTAAGGGTGAAATTCAGTAAATCATAATTAGACTTAGCTAGTTTGCAGTTTGACTCACAGCACAGCCCCCTATGTAGTCCACCTGTAATTAAACCTAGCTAGTTTGCAGTTAGAGCTGCCCTGATATTCAGCTATTTCTGTTTCTCCCCTAACTGATTAACTAAAGAATTGTTTTGTTCCCTTTCTCAAGGCTATACATAGCTCATTAATCCACTTAATTAACAAAATCCTAACCTGGAAAGGGCAATGTCTTAATCCCCAGGTACCCAGACATCATAATACACGTAAAGCCCCAGGCCACATGGCTGAGTCCCAGTCCATAGTCCGGAGATATCTTAAAACAGACCAGATCCCAGGAAGGATGTCAGCCCTGGGATCTGCCTGACCTACTCCCCCTTTCCTTTGTTCTTCTTGTTTACCTATAAAACCTTCTGAGCCGTCTAGGAAGGGGAGGTGGTCTTTGGACAGGGGTCCGCCACCCTCCCAGAATGCCAGCATTCGGAATAAACCTGCCTTTCTTTCCACCAACCATGTCTCTCGATTTTTAACTTTTTCAAGCAGCAGGCAGCCAGACCTTAGCAGTTATTCACCCATTCACCTAGTCAAAAAGTATTTATTGAATATCTAGTACTTGATAGTTATTAAGACTCGGAAGAAACAGAAAGAAGAAAACCTTAGTTCCTTTCCTTAAAAGCTTATCGTCTAGAGGAGGAGTCAGACAAAAGCCTAGTAAAAAAAACACATAAATTAATTTATAATTAGAAGTTGTAATATGGACTAGGCTAGATACAAAGAAGGCACAGTGATATGGACCATGCTAGATACAAAGAAGGCAATACCTTGGGGGAGTTGGGAAGGCAGAGCACCTGTTTGAGTGCTAAGGAGTGTTAGGAGTGAGCATATTGCAATAATGTTCTCCACTTGCAGAAACTAGAGAAATGCTAAAACCAAGGATAGGCCTCTGAATCCCACAGGGTAAAGACCTCTCCTTATTGGGCCAGGGTGCTGGCTAGCTGACAGCCTAAGCCTGAATCAACCAGATTCTGTACCTTCCTTCAGGCCTCCCCACAATTCAGCTACTCTCTCTGGCTTGAATCAGGAAATGCAAACCTCAGGCCTACATTCTAGTTCTGCTTTGCCTACAATTTAGGAAGTATCCAGCCTTAGTGAAAGCTTTAATCTTTTCAAGTTTTCATCTCTCCTAATGAATGAGAATGAGAATTCTGCGCCTGTCCAAAGGTCATCTCCCTATTCCTAGACTGCTGGGATGATCAAATAACACGGCATTCAGAATATGTGATGGAAGCAATGTAACTGTTTACTGTGACTGAAATGATGATGACGACGACCATTGATATTGATGCTGATGGAGGTGATATGGATGAATACCCTTTGTAGGAACAACCTGAAATCAAATACTTTTAGTTGGCTTATGAGCTCCTCTTTTGCAGGTTTTGAATACCCATGACAGTATCTACGGCAGTGGTTTTCAACCAGAAGCATCTGGAAATGTGCATAAGGGATGGAGGTTGTTAAATTTTTTTGATGTCACATGATTACTAAAATGTAATTAACAGCCAGGTACTCCAAAGGTTCTGTATTGTAATGTGTGTGTCATCTCCACATATCAAAAAACCGTCCAACCCAAAATGCCCATAGTGACCTGGTGAGAACCACAGCTCATTGCCTGACAGACAAGAAGCATTCAGTAACTAGCTGCTGAATAAATGAACGCTACATATAATATTTAATTCTTCAGAGCACAGTAGACAGTGAATCCCCTGAAATCAAGGAATATAGCTCATTCATCTTCATCTTCCTGGGTCCCCAAACCTGAACCTGACACTCAACAAGCAGTTAATGGCTTTCTCAAACATTCAATCAACAAATCAAGATAATCTGTTAAAATGCAAGAAATTCTAACTATTTGACACTGGTAAATTAAGGCAATGATGTTGAACATGTTCTCTCTAGATATTGGGATACCAGAAAACAATATGAAAACCTAGAGATCTCAGGGAAATAAATGAGGTTTTCCTCCATCACCAGGCGACTAATTTCAATTTTGAAACATGATTATCCCAAGAACAAAGTCACAAAGAATAGTACTTTATAAAAATCTATATACTTTACAGAAGTAATTTAACCCAAAGACATTCTTTTCCTCTGGATATCAATTTAAAGGTAGGAGGTCCAAATTAAGCTATTTGGATATCTTCATATTTCTTTTAGGGGGAAAAAGGTACCAGAACAGTATACTGAATGTATTATATTCCATACTTTTGTGTTTCAAAAGAACAAAAGTAGTATTCTCAAAAACTGATAGAATGGAAACCAAGCAAGAGTTTAAAATAGCAAAAAGTTACAAAGCAACTAAATGAAGTATACTATGGAACAATGGAAATAGAGAAAAGAAAACATTAGAAGGCATTTTAAAGATTAAATAATCTTTCCTAACCCTGAAAAAGAGCAAACTTTTCATCAGAGGTTAAAGATGAAAAAAGCACAGCAAGCCAATTATAGCGAAATGGCAGAAATAGGGGTAAAAATTATAAAACAATATATGAAGGCAAACAGGAAGATAAAAAACAGAATATACAATAACTCCGTTGAATTAAAGAAAATGTAAATATGTAGTAATGGAATAATTTTTAAGATCTTAAAAAAGGTTTCAGAATATATTTTTAACTGTTATTTATCCTTAGCAAAGAAGTGCTTTTCTAAAAACTGAAATTTGCAAGGATCCCCTGCAAAATTGACTGAAAGACAAAAAAATAAAGTAATTCAATTTTACAATAGTAGTTTTCATGTCTCAGAGCAGACAAACATTGCTAGGTCCTTAAAAATAAATTAGTGATACCAGTATAACCAGGAATTACATTATAGGAGCTTTGTATAACGCAGGATATAAAAAATTCCCAGAAAAGAGGCAGCATATAAGCAAATGAATAAATAACTGTCATTCAAAGTAATGTCAAATTTTTGATACTACCAGAAAGCCTTTACTTACTTCTTTAAAAAGTTAAATACATCATCTAACAATCTGGATCCCTAACAATCTCCATTTATTATGAACAGTTAGCCTGAACAAAGTGTTAACCTGGGAGCTAGTATTAACACATTTTGTTTTTTTCTGTTATATACATCAGGGAAAAAAATCTGATAACTTATTGGCTGCTTGTTTGACTTCTTAGAAATTTATAGTAGGCCTATCGTGGTGTGAGAATATAATGAATTTTATATTTTTTAATGTGTTAGATTTTGTCAAAGGGAAGAGAGGGAGTATCACAAATAGAGGAGAGCCACAATACTTCTTCAGCACGAGCACCTAAGTTCTGGTATATGCAGAAAGTTGGATGCAGCGATGTAAATCCTCTTTCCTTTCAAGCCTTGCATCATATTCTGAAGTGTACTGGATCAAAACAGAACTTACACTAAAATGATCACACTATCTACACAGCTTACTTCTGGGTTTCAAGTCTCATCATGCATCACAGCCCAAACATATTCCTCTATACAAAGGACATATGACAAGCTTACAGCAACTGATTACTATACCTAGGCTTGTACAGGTAAAATGAAGTAAAATGTGAAATGTCAACACTCAACACGGCCAAATATAGGAGTTGTTGATTGTTGCTCATTTATAAGCTTAACTTGGCTTACACTTAACTCATCTTTAGTGTTCTTAGTTCTTTAACTTAAAAAATACATCTATATATAGTTATTCCAAAAGGAACTATAAAGGAGTTGAGGCCTTTCTGCTTTGACTTTCATCATGTACATACACAAACTCAGTTTTAATTTAAAAAGTGACAACTAGAAAAACTCCATTTTGTAAGCACTTACTAAATAAAAAACTTTCTGTAGTGCTGACAAAATGCAGCCTCTCTAAAACTCTAAGTATTATAAACATGGCAGTGCAGAATAAAGCTCCATTTACTTTAAAAGTTTCTCTCTTAAGTGAAAAATGATCTCCTCACCTCCATCCAAAGTAGTCTATTTTAATAAGTGCTTCATGTCTACAGACCTCTTTAATAATTTCATTGATTTATTGTAATACCAAAGGCATTTACTTCAAGGTTTAACGTATTTCCTTCTTTGTGACCAAAAGGCAAATGCATGTTTCAACAGGTAATGTGCATTACGTTCTTCCAACAATGTAATCTGCTAAGTGACACGACTTTTGCCCCTGATCTCGCATGGGGTGCTCCACAAGGACCTGCTTACAATCTAAACTGAAACGTCCAAAATGTGGTCTTGGACATAGAAAGGAACGATCCCATTCTGTGAGTGTCTGTATCATCGACGAAAAATTAATTATCAAATAGTACTGATCAAGTATGTATATTGCTGAAACCACAGGCGAAGGAGATTTGGTGTCAGCGACCACCTCTCCATTCTTCCTTTCCGCTGCAAGCCCACCATGACGATCTCTCAAGCCTATCCAGACATCCGCCCGCTGATACTTCAAATCTTTCAAATGGTCACGTCTTCCCAATGTTAGGGTCCGGAGTCAACCCCTCCTCAAGTGAACAGAAGTCACACGATAATGCAAGTCACACAGCGAGGTTTATTTCCAGCTAGCTGGGGTCCGAGTATCTGCCCGACACAGCGGGTTTCAACAAGGACCCCAAACACTAAAAACCCAGGGTTTATATAGCATCTTCAAGGCACAGAGTAATTAAACTACAGGACTTACACAGCTTTAAGGAGTATGTGATATACTGCAGGACGTAAAGGCACACAGCAATTAACTACAGGACTTACACAGCTTTAAGGAGTATATGATAAACTACAGGATTTACACAGCTTCAAAGAGTATAAGATAAGCTACAGGGCCGCTTGTCTCCTCGCTGTCACTGCCCACATCTTGGAATTTACAGTCAGGTTGTGTTTCAAGCCAGGGGCCGTTAACCCTGACCTTAAGATAGCAGTTCTCAGGCTAACAGTCTCTTACACCAGAAGTTAATTTGAATCTAGGATATCCAATCTCTTGCCTGCCCCTAACTCAAAACCGTCCTTTCCCATCTCCTTCAAGGAAAGGCACGGTCCACGATGTACCCCTTTCTTGTTCAAGGGGGCAATTTCCTAACCTTCTTTTCCTTACCGCCTCAGCACAATTAAGGTTGGACATCCACCCAGAAAGTCCTACTTCTAAAAACGCCATCACCATTTATTTGACACCGCGTTTGAACACGTGAGTCGCCCATATGTGTTGTATTTTTCACAGTGACGTTTCAGGGTCTTCAAAACGATGACGAGCATACTGTCTACGCGCCCTTCTGCCGACGGCCGTGCTGCAATCATTCATTCAACAAATGCATCCCTGCCCCACGCTAAGGGTTTGTGTGGCACCCAAACGTCACTGAATGACGGCCCTTTCTCCTCTAGCTATGCACCTACATCAAAAGCACGCAATTTCCCTGCAGATGTTCTCCGTTCCGCCTCCTCCCTCTGGTCAACTGCTCACCCACGTCGGCCGTAAAACTTTTCCCGAAAGCAGAGGGCGAGCAATGCGGGGGAGCGGAGGGGACACGACAGGCTCAGCTGTCACCGCGGGGGGCCCGGCGCGCATGCGCAACCCACAGGGCCGGACCCCGGGGCGGCCGGTCGCTGGCAGGACCGGCCCGGGGCCTGAGACCGAGCCCAGCCGGTAGTGCGGCTTCGTGAGCGGCCCCCTTGGCCGTGGGAGGCCGGCGCCTGCGAGGGCAGCGTGGCGTGCGGGACGGGCAGTCACACTCACAATTTCAGCATCCACTCTCCCTCCATCACCAGCGTCCAGTTGGAGGCGGTCATGGGCAGCACCAAGCTCTGCTCCTCCGGCACCACGGCCTGCTTGGGAGCGGCCTCTGACGCCGCCGCGGCGACCCAGGCGGCCAGGAGCGCCGCGAGCAGCGGGCCGCGGAGCCCGCCCGCCATGTTGGTGCGCGGAGCCAGCCTCCTCCGCAGGGCGCACGGGGACGCGAGCAGCGGGCTCGCAGCCTCGCTCGCCGGCCCACCCGGGCCTTTCCCAGTCGTGGAAGGGGATGGCGGCTAACCTCGCCGACCCAGGCCGCGCAGATAGGTTGGTTTCTTTCGGCGGCGGGCGGGCACCGCCTCTTCTGAGCCTCGGCCCGCCAAGGCCACGCCCCTTTCCGCCTCCACTGATTGTTGCCCGGGGTGTCGGTTGCCTAGGCAACGGCGCCCTTGCGTCCAGACCCCTACGCTGAAAATAAACAGAAGATCTACTGTTGCCTTAGTTGGAACGTAGACCGCCTGTGCTTAGGTACCCACTAAGGAGGGTTGACGCGCGTGGGTTTTCTATAAAGAAACCACGAGTGTTTTAAAAACTCACCCCCTCTTTAATAGTAGCATCAACAACAGTGAACCGCAAAACACTGCTGAACGAAAAATGGAGGAATGTAGTGGGCATCTCTTGCTGAAAGGGAGAGGAAAGTTCAAGTACCGTCTGCCTGTGTTTATTGAAATATCACTGTCTAAAATTGGAGGTGATAGCGAAACTAGACTGTGCAGTTGTATTTTTTTACAAAAATAATTTCAATTTTATAAAACCTTTATAAACGTGGGTACTATATTGCCGGTTGGAGTTAAATGCACCTCTCACTTCTCTCGGCTACAGTTTTGTCTGATCTAAAATGAAAGTATCCTTGAATGAATTCCACAGTTCTTTCCAGATACGTATTAGCTGCATCTGTACCTCTAGGCCACCGCACCCTTAGTGAGTATGACTGAAATACAAATAGAGGGTTGGTAAGCTTTTCAAAGTGTACTTTATAAGAATGTATTTGGTGTTCAAAGCATAAAACGGAGTAATGTGATCAATATATTATGGGAAAAAATGTGATTTCTGTGCTAGGCTTAAAACAAAGTTATACAACTAAGAGTATTGCAGGAAAGGAGATTAATCTCCAATGGGCACTTATAGGAAAGAAAGCTCAATTTTGTCTTTAGACAAGGTTTTACTTGAATTAGGTGTTAATTAGTAGTAGCTAAATTCTATGTGGAACCTGCCCTTATCAAAATATAACTCAAATTTACAAGCTATTGTAAATTTGGAAAATGTTCTTGCAATAAAGTTTACTAAGAGATACTGTTATTGTATCCAGAGTAATCCTATAAACTCAATGGAAAAAAATTTTATTGTGCTTATAAAGAGAAAGGACTCATAATTGGTATTCTATCATTCAGTGCAGCTTTTATATATGATAATGTGATTGGTTAAAAAACTTCTTAAAAATTGGATCTGATATTAAGGATTTACTGTTAGTTTTGTTGCGTGTGATAATTGTGTTATGACTATATATTTTTAAAATTTTATTGGTTACAGATAGTTAAATATTTATGATTGAAATAATATGATGTCTAGAATTTTTAAAAATTTTAAAATACTCCAGAAATAACATTGGAGGAGTGAAAGGAGGATGGACAAAACAAAAATGGCACAATGACAATTAGTGTTGAAGCTATTAATAAATTCATTTTTGCTATTGTATCTACTTTTCTGTATGTTGGGAAAGTTGTAAAACTAAAAATTAAAAAGTATATCTGAAGCACAAACTAAACTGATTTCAGAAGCCTTTCCTATATATAAAACACAAAATATGTGTTCAAAAATTGCAATGGGGTGGCATAGATGAGGGACAGAGAGTGATTGCTCTCAAACCATGTTTAACATCTCAGCCTGACACTTCCTACCTGTGTGACTTAGGGCTAAAACTAGTTAACACCAAGCTTCTGTTTAAATGAACGTAATAATAGAACACACTGCATAGGATGGCTATGAAGATTCAAAGAGATAAATAGAATGTCTAGCACATGGTGTGATTCAATAAAGGTTATATATTGTTACTTGGGGGCAACAACATACTACAATGCTTCTAAGCCTCTCTATTTTTCCTAAATTAAAGTCAAATTCACTGACCCTGGCACACAAAGTCCTTCACAATCCAGCGTCAGTCTTGCCCACTTCACTGTCCACCATTCCCCAAACATGTGAGGAACTGAGGCCTTAGTCTACAGCTCTGAAGAACTGAATCTTGTGAACAACCACAACAGTGACCTAGAAGCAGATCTTTTCCCCTGCTGTTGAGATGACTGAGCCTTAAGAGTAACCCAGAGCCCGAGGGAACAGCTTAACTGGATCCTCTAACCAACAGAAACTATGAAATAATAAATGTTGTTTTAAGCCATTCAGATTTGGGGTAATGGGTTACGAAGCAATAGGTAACCAGGTCAGTGCTCAATCCTTTTCATTTTTAAAAACTAGAATTACAGTTTTAAGATGATTGGTACCTGGTAATGAAAGAAAGAACTTTTGTCCCTAAAGTAGTTTCTAATGGTGGCCCTGAGGGGCAGTTATGGTTACACAAAAATACATGGCTGCTACTAGGAAAAGGAATTCCTTGCATTCCGATGAGGTGACACAATAGCAGGAGAGAGAGGATGAATGTGGTAAGTACATATCCAATTCTATTTCCCAGCCTACAGATGGGTATGCTTCCATACTCTCTCTGAAGTGAAGCCTACATTGTAAAAGTTCTGTCCAACGGGCTGCAAGCACCAGGGATGTTTCTGTATCACTTGCAGGTGGAAGCATTTAATCACTGGTGCAAGATGCTCCCGTGTTCCTTTCTCCTGCTGTGGAACTTTTAGTAAAGGATCGTGATCTAAGAGTCTACAGGATCAGAGAAGGCTAAATTGCTGAGATAGGTCATGAAGAATAGTTGCCCTGAATGGTTGGTCCCCCGTATTCGTAAAGGACTCTGCATAGACAAGAAACACGTTTTTATTGTGATAAGCCTATTCAGGTTATCTATTGTTATATAACTGATTTCTCCAATATCATGTCTCATGGTTCTGGGGGTTGATGGGCTCAGCTGGGCTGTTTTTCCCTGGGTTTCTTCATAGGGTGGCAGGCACTTAGAGACTAGGGCTAAGACTTTGACGTCCTTTGCACTAGATGTCTAACACCTGGTAGAGGATGACTGGAACTAGTAGAGGATGGCTGGAACAGCTGGAGACTGATATGACATCTCTCTTATCCAAGCAGCCTCTCCATGTGGCTACTTGGGCTTTCTTTAGCATGGCAGCTTGGGGGCTATACTTATTTTTTTCTAGAATGAGGGTTCACAGAGGCCCTGGTGGAAGCTACAGTGCTTAAGATCTCACTTCAGAAATCTGAAAATGTCACTTCTGTCATATTCTATTGGTCAAACAAATCACTAAGGCCCAGTTCCTATTAAAGGGAAGAGGAATTAGATTTTGCCCCTTAACAAAGAGCAGCAAAATAAATCTTTCATCTATCAAAAAGCCACTCTGAAAAATTGGAATTGTTTGTCACTGAAGCATAATTTACCCTATTCTGACTAATTCACTATCTTCCTTTGATGATGTAGCCAAGAGCAGTGTGGAGAGTTTTAGAAGGGGTGATATTTCCAGAGAGCAGAGTGGAAACTACCTTTCCCCGTTTACCTTTTGTGGGTAGGCCTGCCCTGTGAGGTGCCTGTTTGGGCAAAAGATATTGGAAAGAATGTTTTTCAAGCCTTTGGGTAGCCACATGCTTTGACACCATGGTATTTAAACAGTCATGGGACTCCACAGGATTTGTGTTAAACTTGTCCCCAAAAGACTCAAAAGAATATGGTGAGATTTATATAAACAGACTCATAAAGATCAGATATCTCTCTTTTGTACCCTGAACCCTTTTTACACATTGAATAATGAATGTGAGAAAACAATTTACCAAGCAAGATAGAACATATATTTCAGTGGTAGAAACTTTTAGCACATGGTAGCAAAAAAAGATCTTGATAAAATTGGCAACTTGGGACTTAATATTAAGAGGATAATCAATGAGAGATTAAGAGAGTCTATTCAGATTACAAATTCCATAGTAATAGGTATGGAAATAATAAATAATGGTTTTCTTACTGAGCATGGTGAAACTGGTAAGGAAATATTAAATAAACTACACAATGCTGTAAAATTAGTTCAAAGAGTAATAATAGTACAGGAACTTAATTACACAAACAGATTTGCTAAATGCCTTACAGGAACAAGAGGTGGAGGGAGAATTAGAATTTAAATAGGACATTTCCTAGAACAGATGGTAGAAGAAACCATAAAAGATGAAAATGCACTGAATTTTCCCAGGCTAATGACTAGAAACAACTCCAGAAGGAGCCTTGATAAGCCTGCAAGAAATAACAACCCGAGGACCATCTCTTGGTGAAAAAGAATCAACTAATCTTTTCTCAAACTAATAAGTGAGCTCAGGAAAAGCTGCATACAAGAGAAATATACACAAATCAATTATCTTCCTATACACCAGTAAGAATTAATTTTAAAATGTAATATAGGCAAATATGTCTTTCAAGAGCAACGAAAACTATTAATAAAGCTAAAGAAACAAGTAAGACATACAAGTGTGAAAAAAAGCTAGAAAACATTATGTGGTGGAGATATCAATTTTTCCAAGTTAATCTATAAATCTAATACAATATGATTTAAAATTCGACAATATGATTTAAAATAGCAGATAGTAAAATCTGCTGAGTTACAATAAAATGGAGAGGTATTGGTGTAAGAAATGGACAGATTAATGGATCAGAGTAAAGACACAAGAAACAAAATTATATGTATATTTACATATGTTAAAAGGAGTATATTAGTTAAGATAAGGGAAACTTATGCTGCTGTTAATCCACAAAATTAGAGGTCTGACTCATAAAGCTCATTTCTCTGAGTGCAAAATCCACCTTTGATCTCAGAGACTCTGTAGGGAAGCTGAACACCAGGGAGGATCTTCATAATACATCTGCTTCAATGTTACAGCTCTGCCAACTCCACATGAAGCCACCTCCATGAGAGTAGCAGGGAAAGAGAAAAGTAAAATGCTGCAAAGAGTGTTTGGCTTCCTTAGTCTAGAAGCAGCGTTGGCCAGAACTAATCATAAGACTGCCTAACTTATAGGAAGGGTGGTTGTCCACGGGAACTGAATATTGATGTACACTAATAATGTCCATAATGGCATTTCATCTCAGTGAAAGAAATTGCATTAATGCAGAATAGTTAGGACAATTTCCTCTTCATCAAGAATATATACATACATACAATATAGAGAGAGTGCCAAAAATGTATACACATTTTAAGAAGGAAAAAACTGTTTTAAAATTGTACTACTCAATATATACCAATAACGAAAGATGAATACGAGTCACGTTTGACTTCTGCAATTTCAGGAGGTGCTCAATGTGGGTACCATCAACATAATTTTAATACAGTTTTTTTTCTTTTCTTAAAATGTGTATGTATTTTTTTGGCATTTTCTGTATATTATATATACACACACACCTTAATCTATACATCAAAATAAATTTCATATCTACTAATGAAAAAGCACAAAATAACAAATGTTCTTGGAAGAGTTTTGGGAAAAATACTTTTATAATGATCTGGTAGGCAAAGCCTACCTAAGTAACAAATGAAACACTGAGGTCATTAAAAAGATTCTGGTAAATTTGCCACACAATAAAAATAATTTTTAAGTAAAGCCAAACCAGGCAAAATGACCTGAAATATACACAACACACAAAAGTTTAACATACCCCAAATTCAAATTCGTAGTTATTCTACGAATAACTAAGAAATAGACATACAACCCAAAAGGAAAATAGAAAAAAAATTGTTAAATAACCATAAAAGAAGAAATACAACTGGCAGCTGAATATAAAAAGCTGCTTGTTCATACTGCAGATCAAGAAAGTATATTTTATACTTGCTAATACATCAGTTCCCCTTTATCCACAGTTATGCTTTCTGAGGTTTCAGTTACCTGAGGTCAACTACAATTTGAAAATACAAAATGAAAAATTCCAGAAAAAAAAATTATAGGTTTTTAATGGCATGCAGTTCTGGGTAGAGTGATAAAATCTAGAGAGTCCCACCCCTTCCAGCCCGGTATGTGAATCATCCCTTTATCCAGCGTCTTCACACTTGGTATGCTCCCTCTACCCCATTAGTCACTTAGTAGCCATCTTGATTATCAGATCAAGTGTCTAGGTTTGCAAGTGCTTGTGTTCAAGTACCTTATTTCACTTAACAATGGTCCCAAAGTGCATGATTAATGATGCTGGCAAACCAGATATGCCAAAGAGAAGCTGTAAAGTGCCTCCTTTAAGTGAAAAGGTGAGCAATGGCAATAAGATATTTTGAGACAGAGAGAGAGAGAGAGACAGAGAGAGAGAGAGAGAGAGAGACAAAGAGAGACTACATTCATACAACTTTTATTACAATATATTGTTATATAATAATTGTTCTATTTTTATGGTTATTGTTAATCTCTTACTGTGTTTAATTTATGAATTAAACTTTATTACAGGTATGTATGTATAGGAAAAACATAGTTTATAAAGGGTTCGTTTCCATCTGAAGTTTCAGGCATCTACTGGGGGTCTTAGAACGTATCTCCCGCAGGTAAGGGAGGATACTGTACACTTTATTTGATAATTTCCTCTGATTCTTCTTGAGGTTCAACCAACCATTATTAGAACAAGTCACCCAATAGTATAAAATCCTCTTCTATAACTACTTGCCCCTAGTACATTTTGATTATACTCTCTGATTACATGATATTTGAGAACCTGGAATGTATATATCAATTTTAAAGTAGGATTAAATGGAAACTGGACAAGAGGGAAGCATAAATTTTATTCTATAGCAATTGTTTGCCTCCAATCTGGCAAATTGTGCACAAAGGGGAAATAACCTTTAATGAATGCAAGTATAAAAACTGTAAGTAATGTTTGGTGATCTCTAAAAATTACCAGGCCCTGGATATTGGAACATACCTGCTGGTGTCTTCATTTCATTTAAAAAATTGTATGGAGCATATATTGTGAACAGGTTTTGTGCTGGATGCTGTGGGAGCAAGAGAGGAATGAGCCTCTATTTTTAATGAGCAAGGCACTAATTAATAATGTGTTAAATAATAAAAGTTAAGTGATGTAAAGAAAATACTAAGTGTTGAATGGTCTAAATTATTTCAGAATCGTAAGGCTGAGAATATACCATGAAAGACATTGAACTTTAGAGCTACCCTGATATGAAAGTAGGAAAAGGACAGATAAAGAAGAGGAGCACAGAAAATTCCAGACAGAAAAAAATGCCATGATAACATGAAAATATAATAACTTTTCAGTTTAACTCTCAACTTTAAAAAAAAAAAGAACAAATATCCATTGTCTTTTGGCATTGAAAGGTTGGAAAATCAGGAACTATTGTCTACTTAACACATTCAGTCAAGATTTATTTTTATCGTAGAGAAGAAACTGGAAATGAACAAAGATGTCCACTGAGTTTTTTGTTCTGCTCCAAGGCAATAAAGCATATTAACCAGATTATTAGTTTTTGGTGTCTACATAGGAATTTATTTTACATATCCCATTTTAATAAATATTTTTGATATTTAACCAAATATTTCCCAAGCTATTTAAATCATGCATTTAAATTTTCTTTTGTTCTGTTTTGTTCACATTTCAGGGAAAGTAGAAAACTGTTCTTTATTTAACACAATTGATTTTATATTTCTAAGTATGATCTTTGTCCCTATTTCAAGCTCTTCTCCCTTTGTCATCATATAAAATTTTGAAATGAAAATTAGATACAAACATTAAAACATTAGATAATACAGTCCAAGTATTCAACATCTTTCATTTTACCTAACAAAATACTTTGGGATAATTTCTTGTCAGGATTTTTTTTTTTTTTTTTGGTCAGGAATTTTTATGTTCCTGGTAGAAGCTGGGAAAACAGTTAAGGTATATTCTGTAAGAGAAAACATAACTCAAATATAACTAAAACCAAAGTCCGTAGTTCACATAAGTCAGTACTAAATTTACTACTAAAATATAAACATAATACTTTAAAATTATAAACATAGTAAGGTAGATTCTAGGTAACACCATTTAGACCAGTCACCAGCAGCATGATGGTATGTGTTCAACAATCCACATCTCTGAGGCCCAAAAGCCTGATTTGTTGAGTTTGTCAATTTCTGTGCTCTAAGTACTCCCACCATTGCTGCTTTCAAACTACCAACTTGTCCACCAACTAGTAAAATTTCTGAAAATATATCAATTGACTCTTACAAGCTCGTGTAAGCCGATTGCAGCACCCCACTGCAAACACTGATAATACTATACTACCACTTAATAAAATGTTTACCGTTTACTTATTATTCCAAATACTAAAGAAATGGATTTTAAAAACTCTAAAATACTTAGAAAATATATGAATATTGGTATGTGTGCATATATATTTCACATATTTATGAAGCTAAAATACTATATTTTATTCGATCATGTGCTTTTAGGCATTTATTAACTTTCTTTTAAAGTTTTTTTTTAAAACATAACCAGAACATATATGTTTTTAAGTGAAATATCACATGTAATTGTAACTGGTATTGAGTACTGCTTGCGTCTATTGCTGCATGTACACACACACACACACACACACACACACACATACACACACACACATACACCCTTGAGTTTTTAAGTGACTCAATTTAGTACAGGTGGTTGAGCTATAGCAATAATCCTCTTTCCAACATAACTAAATGACGCTTTTCCTATATCCCATGACAGATTTATGACACTGCCTAAACCATAATGAATTATATTAGTTTTTTTCTCAAAATGCCCTTAAAAGACAACATGTACTTTAAAACATCTGTTATACAAAGCAGGCACTGTTTTAAGTTTTCACCTTCTACATTTTTTAACCAATAAAAATGAATATAAATCTAAGTAACACTTAAAAATACCTGTCTTTCCCATACTAAAGGGCCAGAAATATTAGGCTCGTTGTATTTTCTGACGTTTAATTTGAAAGAATAAGGACTTTCTCCATTGATTCTATTCTATGTCATGCAAAAGAAAGCATTTTCATCATTGAAAGTGTTTAAAAAGTCCTCTTCTAAAGAATACCGTCCCCTACATCTCTCACAGGACAAAGGAACTAGAGAATAGAAGCAACCTCAAAGTCAGAATTAGGATGAGCAATAGAAAATGTTCCTTCTGGGGAAAGGATACAAACACCCCACCATTTTTTACTTATGTTAAAAGGTGGTAGGTTCAAGTAGAAATTGATGTTGGCTCCTGTGAAAAAGTAACAATCATTCTTCTAATAGCAGAGATTTTCATTAGAAAATTACTATAGAAGTGTATCTCAATGAAGCATTGGGGAGTGATTTTTGTCCTCCAGCTGACATTTGACAATGTCTGGAGACATTTTGATTGCCGCCACTTGGGAGGATGTTACTTGCATCTAGTGGGTAGAGACCAGAGATGCTACTAAATCTCCTACAACGCACAGGATAGCTTCCCACAATAAAGACCCAAAATGTCAATAGAAACCTTTCACTGCCCAAACATTCGTATACGTGTAAATGTACACAGGTGAAGAAATGGAATATCAGCATCACCACTGAAGGCTCTGACATGTCCCTCTCCAATCACAACCCCCCAATCCCCTCTGGTGGTGACTTCTGTCTCAACTTACGTGGCAATTATTTTCTTTTCCTATTTTTATTGTTTTCATATCTACACATGTATCACAAAAACTAGAGATGAGTTTTGAATTTCATATGAATAGAATTTTTACATGAATTTTCTCCCTTCATTAGGTAATCTTTTGCATCTTACTTCTCTCATCCAACATTATGTTAGGGAAGTTTATGCATTTTGTTGAATGTAGCTGTGGTCTCTTCCTTTAAATTGCTGCATTACATTTTATGAACAAAATATGATTTAATTATATTATTTAATGTAATTTGATTATATAATATAATTATATAAACAATGTTTCCATTGTTTCTAGTTTGAGACCACCACAGGCAATGCTGCTATGGCCAATCTTATATATGAACCTCGGGACTCATGTGTACCAGTAATTCTAAGCATAGGATTGGAATACCAAATCCCAAAGTATGCATATTTTCAGCTTTCCTAGACAGTATTAAATTCTTTTCCAAAATGGTTGTATGAATTTTTATTTCTACCTGCGGTATGAGAGTCTCTTTTCAATGACATCTCCAATATTTGCCATTGTCAGAGCTTTTAATTCTATCAATCTGGTGAGTATGTGATGATATCTCATTGAGATTTTAATTTCTATTTAGCTGATCACTAACGAAACTGAGAACATTCACAAATGTTTATTGGCCAATGGTTCCTTTTTAATTAAAGGCCAATTCAGATCTTTTGTTCATTTCTTTTTCTTCTAGGTTGTCTGATATTTTCTTATTGATTTGTAGTTCTTTATTCTGGGAAATAGTCATTTGTCTAAAGAAGTTACATGTAGTTTGTTTTTCACTAATTTTGTCGTGTCATTTTGATAACAAATTTTTGGAAGTTTAAAGGAGATGTATTTACCTACATTTTCCTTTTTGTTAGTGATTTTTATGTCCTATTTAAGAAATTGTTTCCCAGTATAAGGCCACAAAGCTAATTTTCCTAATTATCTTCTAAGTATTTTCCAGTTACATCTTTAATTAATAATTCTAATGTTAAAGCAACCTTTCATTCTGGGGGAGGGGAGGTGCGGGAAGCAATTTCATCACCCTTTTACAAATTTTCGGATTCAGTTCACCAATATTTAGCCTAGAATTTTTGCATCTATTTTATAACCACGAGTGAGAATGATTCTGAGTTTTTCTTTCTTTCTCTTTCTGTCTTTGTGTTTTGATATCAAGAATATGCGAGTTATCAGAAAACATTTCCCCGTAAAGATATAGTATGTACTCTGATGTTCATTGCAGTATTATTTACGGTAGCTAGGATATGGAAACAACCATAGTGCCCTTCAATAGATGATTGGATAAAGAAGATGTGGTATATATATATATATATATGCACAATGACATACTATGCTGCCATAAGAAAAGATGAAATAGTGCCATTTGCCACAATATGGATGGATCTTGAAATTATTATGCTAAGTGAAAGAAGTCAGAAAAAGCCGAGAACCATATGATTTCACTGATATGTGCGATATAAAACTGAAAGCAACGAAGAAACGACAAAAAAAAAAATAAACAAAAACTCATAGAGACTGACAAATGTTTAGTGGGGAGGGGACATGCTTGAAAAGGGTAAAGGAGGGAGAAAAAGAGTATTCTAGTTTATGCAATGAGTTCTCTGAAAAAGTTGTGTGAGACTGCCAGTTTTTTCCCCTGGATTGTATTTTAGAATTGAGTGGTAAAGTATATTTGAAAGACTACTGAAGAATTGGATATAGTGTCTTCAGGTTGTCAGGATAAATATGCTAAATATGCTAAAACTTAGATATGCTCAAATATAGCAAACTTGATTTCTTGGTTGATTACTGTTTCAGAAACATATCTGCCGAAATTGAATGGGACTCTAAATCAGTGCTCCTTGAACTTATTTGAGCACTGAACTCTTCTTGCATCTTAATTTGTGAAATAGAGTATATTTTGTTAATTTAATACTTGTTTCAGCCGGGCTCCAAAGAAGGAGTTTATTTAGTATAGTGTTTCACGTACACCAAATTCTGAATGATATGACAAATACGTGCTGAATTTAAATATCGAATTGGCATAGATTACTTAGTTAATGCTACTTATGTAGTAAAAGCTCAGATGTTGAATTCATGATACGTATAGAGGAATAAACTGTATGGTTCAGTTATGGAGGAAGAACACAAGGCTACACCGGAAAGTAATGTTGAAATAACTCTACTTGTATTTCTCAAGTCTTATGAAAGAGGCTCTTAAGCCACTCAGTGCTTCTTTAAAAAATAAAATAAGATAAATAATTAAATTTGATGTCTTCTCCCACCCAACCCCTCACACATCAGACCTGCTCTCAAATCTCTCTGCCTCACGCAACTCCCCCTAAAAAACATATCCCCCTTTATTATACTTTGGCCTCCTGTTCTCTTTCTTCAACAAGAGCCCTTAATGTTACTGGCTCACTCAAGGGTGGGAGCAAAAACAAGACGGGAGGACACAAAGCCAACTTTACTTCAAAGATGAAGAGAAAACTGGAAAGTCATTGATAAACCATGGGCTCTGTGGACTTACTGATAGTTACTGATAGATCACAGTGTTCATAAAGATCAATTATGACATGCTAACAAGAACAATTATATGTACATATGAATCTTTTACATTTGCAAAGATTTGCTAAGAAAAATTTTTCTTATATTTGACTTCTTTTTTTCTAGAAGTTACCCATCAATTTCTGTGGAATACTAGGTTTCCCAGAAACACAATTTTCACAAAAATTTACTGGTTTTGAAAGTATCACTTAGTATTTAAATGTGTTTTTTATAAATATATTTTTTAATCATTTCTTTCAAAGTATCATCTCTAAGATGCTTTACATATGCCTTGTTGAAAGTGCACTAAATAATAAAATTGGTAGTTGCAGGATCTAGCATGTATGTCAACCATATAAAACATATTCAGAAATTGTTTGTGGCCTTAATTCATTAGAGGACTGTATCAGTTTTAGCCAAGTGAGTTTATATGAATAGTTTCAGCCTCACATATATCACATCAGACACATTTCATAAGCTCGATTTGTGAATGATCAGCTGATGTTTTAGTAAGAAGTGTGCTGTCAAATAAATTTCAGTTGATTTGTTTTCAGAAATTAAAGTCATAACTGACTGTATATTACTAATGGAAAATACGAGATCTGATAATTAAGTTTGCCAACTTGGGTTGCAACAATGCTGGCTAACCTTTTTTTGACATCAGAGGGGTTATTCATTGTGAATTTGTACTAACAGGACACTTAACCAAGTTTACTATTTGGAAGTGCTGAAAAGGCTGTGTGAAAAAGTTAGATGACCTGAATTTTTCGCCAACAATTTATGGTTCTTCCATCACAACAATGCACGAGCTTACATGGCACTGTCTGTGATGGAGATTTTAGCCAGTAAACAAATAACTGTATTGGAACACCCTCCCTACTCACCTGATCTGGCCCCCAGTGACTTCTGTCTTTACCCGAAGATAAAGGAATTATTGAAAGGGAGACATTTTGATGACATTCAGGACATCAAGGGTAATACGATTACAGCTCTGATGGCCATTTCAGAAAGAGTTCCCAAATTGCTTTGAAGGGTGGACTAGGCGCTGGCGTCAGTGCACAGCTTCCCAAGGGGAGGACTTCGAAGGCAACCACAGTGATATTCAGCAATGGAGTATGTAGCAGTTTTTCTAGAATGAGTTCACAGACTTAAGTGTCAGACATCATATTTTTCAATCTTTAAAATATAAAATTTGTAATACATGTAAAAGACTTCTATTTGTTAAAGTAGGATTTATTCCAAAGAGGACTGAATTAATAAACAAGTCAGAAGAATGTAGGTTTAACTAGGGGATTAACCAGGGATCTGAAGTGAGTTTGTTCATTTTGTGACAACTCATCTAGTTGTACACTTGTAGATTGTATGCTTTTCTACGTATGTGTGTTATTTTAAAGCATTTAAAAATTTCATGTTCTTAAAGTTCATTTAAATATGATGATGTTGATCACATTGGAAAACATAAAAGTTAAGTAGGTTATGAAATAGCACAAATAGTATGATGGCATATTGGAAAAATACATGTGTTCATGTACACACACACACAAAACATTTGAAAATGTACACCAACAATTTCTTAGCAGTTAATAAAACAATGTTGTAATGTATAGGTATAACTAACGTAGTTTGTAGATAATGTTATATCAGTATATAAAAAGCTTCCTCATTTTTTTACAGCTTCTATATTTATGTGCAATACAACCAATTTCATCTTGATGGCATTTAGGTTATTTTTAAACTTACTCTCCTAAACAGTGTTGCAATTAATAATCTTGTACACAGTATACTGCATATATGCAAGTACATCTGTAGACTAGTTTCCTAGAAGTAGAATTGCTAACTTAAAGGAGATATGCATTTATAACTTTGACAGCTAGGGCCCAATGGTCCTTCACAGAGATTGTGTGAATTTATACTCCCATGAGCAATATACAAAAATACCTGTTTTCACACATACCCTCAACCCAGCTTGTGTTTACCCCATTTTTTCCACCAAAACTTGCTTAATGCAGAAAATATAAAAACGACACAACGAACAAATATTTTGGTGGTATTATAAATTAACCCCTGCCCATTTTTGGTTTTTTCTTTACTCTCTGCCTTTTTAAGATTTTCAAATTAACAGGAAAAATTCAACTTCCAGAATAATGTGTATAATATATTACCATTGGTATGAAAAACGATGGGAGGAGAATAGAAGTATGCAGCTGTTTATATGCATGGAAGTTCTTTAGAACTTGAGGTAACACAGACTCCCATGAATCAGAGAGATATTTCCCAGTATCAAGCTTTATTAAGAATGGGGCTTATACCATCAAAATGCTCTAATCGTGCTGTGACATTATGGGGCTCCCTCCCCCACCATCATCTAGAGATGCATTCTCTATGTGAGTGTCACAGAATAGCCTCCCACATTCAATTATGAAGCTTCTCTGTTTTACATGGTAGAGCCTGCTTGACATCTCCCAGGAAGCCCACCTCAAAGATTCTGGTTCTATTTATTATAGGCTACCCTTAGCAAGGGCCTCTCAGAGACAATGCCTCTTCCCCTTAAACCAATATCAGTAAGTCTATTTGCCTGGAGGTCCAGATGAAAAAGTTTGCCAAGTCCCTTGCCTTTTCTTTGGGGGCATGACCCCTGTAAAGGAAGCGAGTATATCTGAGGCATCTAATATAACAGTTTCCTCCCAGCAGTGTCTCAGAAAAGTTGGATGGCTTGGGAATGGGGTATCATGGAGATTTTAAATGGAATATCCTTTTAGTCCATGTGGATGTATTACTTTTTTAAAATAATCACATAAATACAAATAGTAAAAATAATAAATTAGAAACATGCACTTTATAATCAATAGAATGTGATATTTCTGGATTCCTATTTTGTCCACGTTCATAGAAAATACTTCTATGCTATAGTTAAACATTGCCAGTTTAATTTTGGTAATGGAATATTTGGCACGGGGAAGATTGGGAGTGAGGAAGGGAATGTAGCAAGATTAAAATCCTTTGGCTAAGAACAGACAGATCCTTGTGTTTGGTTTTGGAGCTCTGCCTAATAACAGCTTTTTTTTTTTTTCTCTTGAAGTATGTTAGTGGATTTTATGTGCTTTCTGAATATATTAATGACATTTCCATTTTTAAGTTTGACCATTGAACTTCATTGTGCTTTCTGAAGTAATAGCTAGGCTTCGAGACATTACTAATCTGTCATTGTCACTATGCTGTTTTAGCAAGGCATAACTGTTTTGCCTCAGCTACAGATATAGTATGTTACAGGCCTAGGATTTGGCCTGCCCCTTGCTATTTATGTGCCTTCAAAGTTACTCAGCTTCTCTGAGTTTCGCTAACATTATCCCCATCTATAAAATGAGGATATTAATGCAACTGTTTTAGCCCAAGTTCCCGAGAAAACAGAGTCTGAGGCCAGGTTGAAAGCACTGATTGTGTGTGTGTGTGTGTGTGTGTGTGTGTGTGAGAGAGAGAGAGAGAGAGAGAGAGAGAGAGAGAGAGAGAGAGAGAATCTGGAGCAGCAAGAACTAAGAGAGGCACAAGGAGATGCAGAGCCCTGGTAATCAGCAGATGTATTCACAGGGCACATGCATAGACCAGTCCTTCAGAGGTAGTAAACCGAGGGAATATACTGGCTGGGCTTCAAACACTTCAAACATGTCCTCTTTCGCACTGGTCAAAGTTTGTGTCAATGGAATTTAACACCCCCATCACTCTCCCACACATACACTCTGCCCCACACACTGCCAAATGGCTTCCTTTGGCTGTTTTAGCTGCCTCTTGGGATGCAGTATCCCAAGCCCTCTGGTGTGATATTTCATCATGCTTGGAGGAGTCAGGACTCCTTGTTGGACCGGCCTGGCTGCTTTGTGGTGGCTGTGAGGAAGGTTCCAGCATTCATGGGACAAGTGACTGCCAGCAACAGGCAGTGTGTCTGGGCTGGAGCAGAGCTGACATGGCATGCAAAGTGGCTGAGGTGCCTAGAGAATTGAGGATATGCATAACAAGGCTGCATCTAATATGCCCACTCTGTGTGTATATGTGTGTGTGATGGTTAAATAAAATAAACCGTGTTTCATGCCTGATGCATTGAGGTATTCAACAATTCTGGTTCCCTCAAATGGCTATACACCTATTTATGTCCTAGAAATATGATTAAAATTAAGAATATAGTAGGTATGTTTATCCTTTGAACACTGAAAAAAATCTTTTCTGGAAGTTACTAAAAGTAAAAGTTCTTATCACAAAGATAAAACACATTTTCCCCTTTTGGGTATCTATATGAGATGATGGCTGTTGATTAAACTTACGGTGTAATCGTTTCACAATATATATATAAGTCAAATTATTATGCTGTACACCTTAAACTTATACAGTGCTGTATGTCAATTATAGCTCAATAAAACTGAAAAAATCATTTTAACTTCAATTAGCAATATTTTGCCAATATTGCTTTGTTACTATCTTCCTACCCATTATTTATAGTTTTTTTGGGGGGGCCACAAAATGTAAAGCAAATCCTTTAGTACAGTACCATTTTACCTAAAAAAAAAGCTCAGAATTTATCACTAACAGATAAGGACAGTTTTAAAAAACCTACATTGTTATCATACAGAAAAAAAGGAACAAAATTGCTTAACATCATCTCCTATAGTCTGTTCAAATTTTCCCAATTTCTTGATTATGTCTTTTCATTGTTGACATGATTAGATTACAGACAAGGTCAACACATTGCATTTAATTAATACGTCTCCTAGTTTCTTTTAATCAGTAACAGTTCCCTTTCTTGTATCCCAATATTCTTTTATACTATTTATGTTTTGAAGAAACTTGGTTATTTTTCCTATAGAAGTTCCTCATTTATAATTAGGATGATGTAGTCATATCTACCCCCATCCTTAACCTCTGGTAATTACTCATTTGTTCTTGGTCCGTATAGTTTTGTATTCTCCAGAATGCTGTTAAATGGAGTCAGAGTACGAAGCTTTCTAAGTATGACTTGTTTCACACAATGAAATGCATTTGAGATTAATTCATGTTACTGTATTATTGTCTGTTCCTTTGCATTACTGAGTATATTCCACTGTTCCTATATCTATTCCCTAATTAAACACCATTTGGGTTATTTCCCGTTTGGGGCAGTGAATAAAACTACTATACACATTAGCATACAGGTTTGAATATTTTCTTTTGACTTGAATGGGATCCCTGGGTCAAACAGTAAAGGTGTGTTTAACTTTATAGGAAACTGTCAAACTTTTCCTTAGTAACAGTACCATTTTGCATTCTCAAGATCAATGTACGAGAATTTGAGTTGCTCCAAATCCTCACCAGCACTTGGAATTGTAGGATTTTTTGTTTGTTCTGTTGTTTAGTATTTTAGTCATTCTAAAAGGTATGTAGTGGTATCTCATTGTCATTCTAATTTACATTTCCCTATGATGTTCAGCGCCTTTTCATTTGCTTATTTGCCATCTATATATCTTCTTTGATGAAGTGTTTGTTCAACTTTTTGCCCAATTTTTTATTGAGTTATTTTGTTTCCTTACTGTTGAGTTCTTTACATATTTTGGACATAAATCATTTACTAGATGATTTGTAATTTATCATTTACTAGATGATTGTAATTAGCAAATTTTTTTTCCCTCAGTCTGTGGCTTCTCTTTTCATTGTCTTCACAGTTTCTTTCACAAAAGAAAATTTTTAATTTTGATGAAGTCAAATTTATAATTTTTTTCTTCCTTAGATTATGCTTTTGGTATTGATCTGGGAACTATTTACCTAGCACAAGGACAGAAACATTTTTGCCTTGTTTTATTCTAAAAATTGTATTGTTAATTTTTGTATAGGGTGTAAAGTATAAGTCAAGTTCCATTTTATTCCATATGGATAGCAAATTATGTCAGGATTGTTTGTTGAAGAGACAAAACAATTATTTCTTTATTAAATTGGCATTGCACCCTTGTCAAAAATCAATCGACCATATTTGTCTGGGTCCATTTCTGGGTTCTCTATTCTGTTCCATTGATCTATATCTATCCTTTACCCAATACTTCATGCTCTTGAAAGACCTTGACCTCTACCCTTCTCCTTGCTTGCAGTGAGAATAATGTCTAGGGATGCAGGACTACGCTGTACCTATAAAGATTAAAGCAGCATCCTACGTATGACTGGATGAAAAGACAATAGGAACCTGGTGTATTGCTAACTTCATGGAGACACAGCACCAGCCCTTCTGATTTTTGTGAGAAAAAAATAGCACTTATTTTGTCAAGCCACTGAAGCAGTACTTTCTATTAAACATTAACCCAATTCTCATTGATACTTTATTACTCTCATCATGTGTAGCAAATTATATTGTTATTGTTGATTTCCTTGTTAAAACCTCAAAAAACACACAGAGTGTCACATTCCAGCTTAACAAGTCAGCATTTACCATGGCTGAGCATATAGTGTACTCAAGGGAAAACAAAAAACCCAGAGCCATGGAGATAGATAAGTGAGGGGGGAGGTAGTAGAGAAGGTAATGTCAGAAACCTGAGCTGATGACAACCTGAAAATGTACCTTTGCAGGCCATTGTAAGGAGTTAGCTTTTAACTCAAAACCATTGCAGGGTTTTGAGCAAAGGAATGTCATCATTTTCTTACATTATAACAGGCTCACTCTGACTGTAATTTCATAAAAGACTTCAGCAGTGACACTCAAAGTTTCGCGTGCCTTAAACTTATCTGAAAGTCTTGTAAACACACACACACACACACACACACACACACACACACACACACACACACAGATTGCTGGCTTTCATCTCCAGTTTCTGATTCAGTAGGACTTAGATGGAGCCTGAACATCTGCTTGTTCCAACAAGTTCCCAGGTGATACTCTTGCTGCTGGTTTGGGTACCGCATTTGAGAAACACTGGACTATAGGGAGCAAGTGTGGCATCAGGAAAGCCTTTAAGCTTCTCTTCCAGTCTCATAAATACGGCTACATCATACTTTTAAAAAACCAAACAGAAAATAGCTTCCTACTTAACAGCAGTTCTAATTATTTTCTTAACTTTTCTCAAAATGGAAAAATCAAAGAGTGAACATTATTGTGTCGCTTTATAGCAACCACCCAATTTGATTTTCTCTTGGTTACTGACAAAAATTTAACTAGATACATAATCTAGGGTCATAAAATGTCTCTTTACTCCAAGGGACAATGGGTTTTTGAAAGCTGGTTCTAAGAATTAACTTACGTGCCCTTGTTCCCTCTGTGGTAGCATGCATTGTTGCTAAGACCCCTCAATACATGAATTAGGACATTACCAGAAAAGATTAATGGGCTGTACCCTTGAATGACATCTCTGTAATAGCATTCAGAATCAAGGTTCAAGTGGGGTAGGTAATACATGAGAAAATCTTGATAAAGTTTAAAGCTGTATATAAATGTTATTTATTGTTATTACCATTGTGATAAAATAAGGCTGAGTCAGTGAATCAGCGTGTATCTTTAGCACACCCACGTTAAGAGGGAAGTGAGCTGTGTGATGATTTGTGTGTGTGTGTGTGTGTGTGTGTGTGTGTGTGTGTGTGTAAGCCTAGCTGGTTTTAGGACTAGAAAACTCTGATACATTTCCTTAACTAGTTCCTAAAATACTGTGTCATTACTGTATTCAATTTTATTGACATTTTTGGACCCGATAATTCTTTTTGTGGGTGGGTGTCCTATGCATTGTAGGAAGTTTAGCAGTATCCTTGGACCCTACTCACTAGATGCTGCTAGTCCCATCTCCCCAGTTCTGACAATCAAAAACATCTCCAAACATTGTCAAATGTTCCCTGGGGGGGGGGGGGGGGGCAAAATTGGGCAGGCTGAGAACCACTGGTGTATATGTAGGTACTTAAATCTTGATTCATTTATAACAACAACAGTATTCAATAAAAGTGATCTAATTGTCACCTAATTGGACTATTGCCCTAGAGGGATGCTAAGTGAGAGGTGCTTAAGTAGTGGAGAGCAAGGGAGATATTCAATGTGCAGTAGCAGATACCAGAATACCTAACACGGGACATTTGCACAACTAAAGGGATCTACCAAATAGGATGAAGATTTTCCAAAACCAATTCCAATCCTCCCCCTTCCCCCAACCCCCCAGGTCTTTTTTCATCTTCAGTTTTACTTTCTTAGTCCTATCCCTCTCCCAACATTGCCACTGACACAACAGCACCAACAACACAGAGTAAGTCACACTGGTCAAAGGATCGAATTTTCTCCCCTTAGGGAGAAATGGGTAATATTTTTAATTATTATTGTTTTAATCAGTTCTGAATAACTGATAGAACATCAAGGCAGCTGTAAAAACTCTAAACTATAACCTCCCTCTTAGTTCTCTGGTGTGGTCAAGAAAACATACTACATATTTATAGTTAATATAGATTTAGAAAATCTCAGTATTTTCTGCTGTTGTTGTTTTTAAAATAATAATGTGGAGGTCAGCCTAAGGTGCATGAAAAACTAAGGTGCCTTTTCTTTATTGGTAAATAAAAATAAGAAGAACTAACACTGGCATAGAGTGTAACTCCAAGAAAACTAATGATTAATACATACATATACATAGATATATAACTTTTTATTTTTAAATAATTTTAGATGTACAAAAAAAATTTAAAAATAATACAGGTAGTTCCCATTTACCCCTCACCCAGGTTCCCCTAATGTTAACATCTTACAATGATCAAAACCAGTATATGAACATTGGTACATTATTAAACACGCTGCCTTATTTGCAGTTCACTAGTTTTTCGACTAATGTGCATTTTTCTGTTTCAAGATCTAATTCAAAATTCTACACTGCATTTAGCTGTCATGTTTGCTTGGTCTCCTCCAATCTGTAGCAGTTCCTCAGTCTTTCCTTGCTCTTCATGACTTTGGTGGGTACAGTATTCCTTGATTTGGGTTGATGTAATATTTTTCTTTTAATTAGACTGAGGTTCTACATTTTTGGCAAGAAAACACCACAAAGGGATGCTGTGCCCTTCTCAGAGCACCGTATCGGGGCGTTCAAGATGAAAATATATCTTATTATCAATGACTTTTATTTTGGTTTATTTTGTCAAGGTGGTGTCTGCCACGGTTATTCTCTGTAAAGTTATAGTTTTTCCTTTTATAATTAATTAATATCTTGGGGAAGACACTTTGAGACTATGCAAAAATCCTGCTTCTCTTACTTTTGCCTACTAATTTTAGCATTTGTCAGTGGGTCTTGCCTGCAACAATTATTTCTCTGGTGATTGGCTTGTCTTGATCTTCTGTTCCCTCATTCCTTCTACTTTTATTAATTCAAATTCTTCTCTAAGTAGAGCTTTCCATTCTCTCCCACTTACTTATTTATTCAAATATTTGTTCTGTCAGCATGAATGCATGAATATTTCTTTTATTCTATGGGTTATAATCCAATACTGTTATTTGTCTGGTTGCTGAAATTGACCTACTCGTAGTTTGGCTGTTAGGGGTCTTTTCAAGTTGGTGCCTGTGTCTTTTCGACATGCCCACATCTTTTGTGAGCATTTTCTTACTTTTTATTATTTTTTATTTTTAGATTAGAAAGGAGAGTAGTGATAATTCCTTCCTCTATTCCTTTTTAAAAGATTTTTATTAAAAATATAGCTAACATACAATATAATATAATTTTCATGGGTACACCATAGTTGTTCAGCATTTGTAAACCTAAAGAAGTGATCACCATGATAAGCCCAGCAACCATCTGACAATATATCACACTATCACAAACTTATTGCCTGTATTCCTTATGCTGTACATTACATCCCCATGACTTATTTGTTTTATACCTGGAAATTTTCACCACTTATTGCCTTTTACTGTTTCTCCTTTTTTAATTTTTCAATTACAGTTGACATACAATATTATTTTATATTAATTTCAGCAGTATAGCGTAGTGGTTAGACATTTATATAATTTAGGAAGTGATCCCCCTGACAACCCACTTGGCATTGTACACAGTTATTACCATATTATTGATTATATTCTCTATGCTTTACTTTACATCCCCATGACTACTTTGTAACAACAAATTTGTACTTCTTAATCCCATCCCATTTGTCACCCACCCACTCAACCTCCCTCCCATCTGGCAACCATCAAAATGTTTTCTGTATCTATGAGTTTGTTTCTGATTTGTTTATTTGTTTATTTTGTTATTTAGATTCCACATATAAGCAAAATCACATTGCATTTGTCTTTGTCTGACATACTGCACTCAACACAATACCCTCCAGGTCCATCCATGCCACTGCAGATGGCAAGAACCCCTTCCTTTTCATGGCCGAGCAATATTTCATTGCATTCCATTGTATGTACCACTCCTCCTTATCCATTCATCCATCAGTAGACACCCAGGCTGCCTCCACATGTTGGCCATTGTAAACAGTGATGAAATGAACATATGGATGCACAGGTCCCCTCAAAGTAGCAGTTTGGGTTTCCTCAGATAAACACCCAGAAGTGGGATGACTGGGTCCTTCTTCGTCTCTTGTTTCAGCCTTTGTTTTAAAGTCTATTTTATCTGGTATAAGTATGGATACTACAGCTTTTCTTTCTTTTTTTCCCATTTTCATGAAATACATTTTTCCATCTCTTTACTGTTCATCTGTGTGTGTGTTTCAATCTGAAGCGACTCTCTTGTAGGCAGCACATAGAAGGGTTTTGTTTTCTTATCCATCCAGTCCTCCTCTATCTTTAGATTGGAGCATTTAATCCGTTTACATTGAAAATAATTGTTGATAGATGTGTAGCTATGGCCATTTTCTTATTCATAATTTTGATTTTTTCGCTTCTGTCTTAAAGAAGTCCCTCTAACATTCCTTGTAATACTGATTTGGTGGTGATGAACTCCTTTAGGTTTTTCTTGACTGGGAAGCTTTTTGTCTGTCCTTCAATTTTAAATGATAGCTTTGCTGGGTAGAGTAGTCTTGATTGTAGATCCTAGTTTTTCATCAATTTGAATATTTCCTGCCAATCCCTTTGGACCTGCAAAGTTTCTGCTGAGAAATCAACTGACAATCTTATGGGAGCTCCCTTATAAAGTATGTTGGTTCTGGGGCCTCTTGGGAGGGCCTCCGGTGCCAGTCCAAGTCACCGGCTGCATGTTACTGGCCAGGGACTACCTGGTAGGAGCTGCAAAGTGATCTGCAGTTCTTCGCTGCCTGTGCTAAACCTGGGTGGCTACATGGGTGTAGCCACACTGTGAACTGCAGATGGCTGCCACCACACCGGGCTTGGGGTAGCTCCTCAAAAAGCCAGGACACCCCAAGGCCTGCTGCCACTTGCTGGCTCCCTTAAAGTTTAGCCATTGACAAACCCTTGTGTGGTATGTGAGTTGGGTGAGGCAGGGTCTCAGGGAATCACTAGAGCTGCTCAAGAGAAAGTGCCTCTGGCTCTGGCAGAGTTGGGTGGAGTAGGATCCCAGTGAGTCAGCAGGGTGGATCCCTGGAACTCATCAGACCAATCAGATTCAGATTTGGCCATAAGTGTAGGGGGTGAGTTCAACACATTAAAGATGGCACCCACCTCTCTGCTGCATAGAAGAAGGACCCCACCCACACAGGAAAAATGGCAACTCTCTTTCAGCCCTGGCCTTGAAGCCACACATCTCAGTCTTATTCCCTATACACTTCTGATGCCCTCTGAGTCACTCTCCCTCTGCTGGAGCCAAGTGAGTCTGTGTGTGGGCCCTTTAAGAGGATGTTTGGGTTTCCTGCAGCCTTCCATGCCACCTGAATGGTTGAAATCCCCACTGTTTTTCACAGTCAGATATTGTGGGGTCTCCTCTTCCCAGCACCAGTACTCTGGGCTGGGGAGCCTGGAGTGGGGCTGGGATCTTTTCCTCCTGGGGGGGGGGGGAACCTCTGCAGCTGAGGTATCCCTCCCTATTTTTAACTGCTACAGTGAAGTTTGGGACTAGCCCAGTTCATGTCTCCACCCCTCCTACTAGTCTTGATGTGGCTTCTTCTTTATATCCTTAGTTATAGAACTTTGGTTTAGCCAGGCTTCAGATGGTTCTCCAGGTTGATTACTCTATAATTTAGTTGTAATTTTAATGTGTTCACAGAAGGAAGCAGGCACAGTGTATATCTACTCTGCCATCTTGGATCTCTCCTCTGCATTTTCTTACATTTTGGCACGCAAGAGATTCTAAACTCATTTTGTATTTTTAAATTAAATCTAATTTTTCTTCTCATTTTAAAATGTTGGATGAAGAGGATCTTTCATGCAGTCAATAAAAAAGAAGTAAAATTTAGGAAAGCTAAATAAGCATCGCCCTCAAAAAAAGACAAAAAAATGTCATCTCTAAAAAGTGGGGAGATGGTAAATTTTGAAAGAAAATATAAAAGGAACATATAGATGAGCAATGCAAATGGCACCTAAAGGAAAGAGTTGAGCTTCAGAAGAGAAACATATTAAGTGGGAGCAGAGAGAAATAAAAATATTTCTAAAAAATTTAAATGACCCTAAAGCATAGTAAATGAAAAAAAGAAAAGTAATTGAAAAAGATAAGTGCAATGAAAATTTAAACAAAGAGTAATTCACATTTAGTTTATATAACTCTGGGCACTTTATAATAGTAAAGTTAAGTACTTCATTTGCACAATGATAACATTTATGAAAATAGGAAAAATATAAAAAATTCCAATCTTTTATTGCTCAGGTTCTTTTAGTTGTAGAATTTGTGAAATTTGTGGATGGTTCCCTTCTCTTAGATAGGATATAATTTGAACCTTTTTTAAATTTTTTGAAAAATATGGAGGAAACAAAATGACCACAGGATTTGACAAGCCATTTCTTTATTATCAATTGCAATACCAAGCATTAGTTAGCCACCACCCATTCTGATTTTGGTTCTCTCCCTGAAAGTAGTAATCTTAAGTTCTAGTTCTGGGCTCTAGAGCTAGTGCCAGTCCCCCGGTCATTGGGAATTGATGGCACAGGGGTTGCTTTGCTTTCCAAGCTTTGCATCTGCTGCCTCTGTTTTAATCTAGACTTCCAGCTAGAGTAGGAGCTCTGGGTTCTAGGTGAAATTCAATTTATCTTCCTTCTGCATCACTTGGAACATAAAAGAACAGTTTCATTTATATATATATATATATATATATATATATATATATATATATATATATATATATACACATATATACACACATATATGTCAAACTATCAAGGCCTGCTGGCCCCATTCTCCAACTCAATCTGGGACATGTCACAAAGCAAGGCCAATCAATTTGGAAAGCTAACTTCAAATCATCAAATCTCAGAAATCCCTGAAATAAACAAAGTGTATTAGCTATTTTTCATGCATATGTGGATCAACTAAGAAGTTCTGCAATCATTTGTCAGCTGGGGTTGGCCTACCATTGCCTCATCACATACTGGGGATGCTAACAAATGTATACAAGTGGACAGTTTTGTCAATGTTGCTCAAGCAGTAGTGTCTGGATGCTGACAGTAACCACTTTGAGCACCTCTTGTAATTGCAGAAGTCAAACGTGGCTTGTATCTTTTGTTATTAGTATATATTGAGTATTACAATTTTAATAGTTTTTTTTTTCCTTTTTTAAAATGTGTATACATTTTCTTGGCACCCTCTGTATACGATCACTGGTGTTGACTATCAGTGGAGACAATGGGGTGCGTGGGCCCAATGTTCCTCATTATGCAGCAGGCTTCTAGATAAATAAATGTCTGAAAAAAATGTTTGATGCCAAAATTAGCAAAAAATAAATAGAAAACTTATTAGGAAAATAAGCACTAAGAATGCTCCATGGCTTTCATGTGAGTTGTGTACATTTTGAATGAAGAGATAATCTCTGTTTTAAAAAGGAAGCCTTATTAATATTTTTAAAATGTTCATCCCCCCCAACTTACTCCAAAAGTTCCCATCAAAATCCCCACAGTATATTTTAAGAAACTTAAAACTTATTCTTAAATTTATGATGAAAGAACTTACACACACAAACGATTTTGTTGATTTTGAAAAAAGAAGAGATAAGAGGGAAAACATGCCCAACTAGCCATGTGTCTGCTGCTTCAAAAGGGTCTCTGTTCTAGACAAGAGTTGTCCCAAGAGAAAGAAACCTAGACTCTAAGTGAAATCCCATATCACCAGAAATAAAGACATGCTTCAAAGACATAGTAATGAGAGCAAAGTTCTGGAACTATACAGAAAGCTAATAAAAAAAAATTTAAAAATGGTTTATTGTGTATATGGAAACTTGGTATTGGATAGAGGGGTACCTCAAATTAATAGGGACATGATGACTTGCTTACTAGAAGGTGTGTTAGGAAAGCTGGATAAACATGTGGAAATAAGGTTGGATCCCTTCCTCACATTGTATCTTCAATGAGTCGGGGGTGAGTAAGGACTTCTTAAGAAATACTCATAAAAGCACAAACCATTAGGTAAAAATATGGGTAGATTTACCATACCATAATTAAGAGTTCCTGTTCAATGTAGGAAGTTATAGACAAAGTTTGGCAGAACTTAAATGCTCTGCCAAAAACCTATAAAATATTAATATCAATAATATGCAAGGACATAAAGAGTGGACACCCAATAGAAAAAGAGTCTAAATATATGAACAAGGCATTCATAATAGAGACAAAAACAGCTAACAAGGATATGAAGAGATACCTTACCACGCTAGAAATCAGATTAATAGAATGCAGCAATAATGATCCTATCTTTTTGGCAAAAGACAAAAACAAAACAAAACATCCAGTGATATTATATCAAATGTTAGTAAGGCTGTGGGGAAAAGGAGCCCTCATGCACTCCATACAAATTTGGACAGTATAGCACTTAGAAGAGAAATAAATCTTTATTTTATGAAATCGTATCTGTAAAATCCTTATAAATTACCCCTGAGAATATAAACCAGAGAAATTCCTGCATGAGGGTCATATGTAAGAATGCTTATCTATAAGGATGGTACTATAAGGATACTTATAGTACCAAAGGTAAGAAGAAATCTGGTTGTCTACCACTGGGAAAAGATGGAAACAAAAATGATGGATACTGTGTAGTAGTTAGACACCAAGAGCTAGAAGTAGAATCAGTAAAGGGAGGATCCTAAGAAGAGTTGGGGTGACAATAAGTGAGAAACTGATTGAGATCTAGAGCAAAATATGGGTGATAGGAGGATGATAAAGCAAGATAAAATAAGAGAAGGGTTTTGTATAAAATAATGATAGTGTCCTAAGAATCAGGTGCATGCTTTTTTTAACTCTGTACCCAGCGACAGCAAACCAAACACTTTGGCATTTTTCTCCACTGCAGTTATACAACCTGTCTTATTTAACCTATCCTTTAGTCCGACGTCTACATGATAGATGATCATTAAAGCCAATGCCAAAACGAGTTTCTATCCTATACAGCTCCTGTTTTTATACTCAGCAACATTTTTAAAAATCATTTTTTATTATGACGATCAACACATGTGCTTGCAATTTTAACATAAATTAGGAAACCCAAGTAGAAACATATTTGTTAACTCATGCACATGGCCTTTCTCGCGAGGTTAGTTATGGGTCTTCCAAAGCTTAATGGATGTGTCTTCTTCATATGATGCCAAACTAACCTTTAAAACAAGCGTTTATTTTTACTTTATTTTTGAGGTTGATGATATTCACTGAATCTGATGATAATTCTTCTAATTCCTATCAAAATCAAGAAAACAAAGTCTTGGAAAAATGTTCTCTAAACTTTAGTTTAAATTAAAAGGAAAATATAATCCTATATCTTCAAATAGTTTAAATAAAACCATTGGTAATTTTCATATTTTTTTAAAAGAAATATTGTAAACATTATTTCTGAAGCAACAAATACCCTTCATGTGCTGAGAAGAAAAATTCAAAAAAAATCCTAAAATTATAACTTAGTTTTTTTACCAAGTGAAGACACAAATACATTTGTATTCCATTGACATGATTTCCTTCCACTCCCTTCTTTGATAGCCCAATAACTAATATATAACTAATATATTAACACCCACACTACCACTCTAGTGTATACTGATCAAGAAAAAAAGAAAGAAAATTGCATTCTTTGGCATTTGGTTCCTGAGAACGAGTGAAGCTGAATGCTTCCTAGCAGGTGCCGTTCTAAAATTATTCTGCTGAACGGTTCTAGCTGGTTTTTAAGATTCGTGCCACTAGATGGCGATAGAGTTTATAACTATGCAGTTAATTCGTGGAGACGGGGGATCGTTTCTGGGCTCTGCCATTCATGCTTTTGATTTAGTTATTTTAAGTTATTCTTTATTATACGAATATAATTATTACTCAGATAACTTCAAGGCACTATTAATTTTTAGAGACTTGTGTCTATTTCTTTTATAATCTTTAATACCCCACATAAGTATCATATATATATATATATAAATATATTTTTAAATAATATATATTTAATATGTTATATATTACATATAAATGCAACATAAAGGTAGGCGTCAAGTAGCAACATATACACTTTTGTTCATTGTCTTATAAATAAAGTTTAATCCCAGGATTCACTGGCCTTGAAGAAGCAATTTTGCATTCACCCATTTAGTAGTCTGACAAACAGCAAAAATTTAATAAACGTATGTCAAATGAATGAATGTAGACACTTGGCTTTTATCTTCTCCTCCATTCTACTTACACTAGTAACTGTCACTTCAACAATATGCTATTTCTTTAAAAATATGATTAAATGACTATTGATTTTGACAGTTCTAACAGGGTATTAAACTCAACTATTACCCTGAATTGAATCTTTGTTACATCTCCTAAAAGAATCATATTTTTCTACACTTGTTTTAATAGTTTCCCTGTCATAGTAATCAAACACACAAGGGGAAGAAAAAGAACTAGACTTCTTCAAGTGTCTTCAACTGGATAAAGCTGAAATGGGTCACGTGGTTACAAATGAGAGGTAGGGTGAATTCCACAACTGCTTGGCTTTTGTGACTTCCTGTGTAACTTGGAAAAGTTACTCCACATCACTTTTTAACCATATAACAGAAGAGGACCACTCAATTATGTGAGGGATGTGTAGAATATATTTAGTCAATGGCTACATTTTCCTATATTCTAAGATTAGAGAGCAGGAAGAGAGCGCAGGCCATTTCTGACCCAGTGCTGAATTTTGGAGTGAACATTAATATGTGCCCAAGTTTTTCTTACTCCATGGTACCCCTCCTCTTAGTTCAGACATGCCAGCACCATCTACCATGCTCCTCTTTAGACGTCTGGGTGCCAGACCTCTAGTGGCCCTCATCTAATCCCAACAGGCCAGTACTCTCTCTGTAAAGGTCTGAGGTTCAGCTCCACAGAGTTCCTTCTCTAAATTTCTTATTTCAATTAGTCCAGTACTTGCTCTTTGTGCCCTTAGCCCTCGGGGTGCTAGTTGCTTCCTGCAGTTGCTAATTTAGTGATACTCTTTATTTTATTTTATTTTATTTCTTCATTGCTGGGTTAACAATTCTTCATATTGAATTTCCACTGTTAACAAAACTGATGTGGTTTCTGTCCTCTGAGGGGACACTGACTGATAAACCCTTCCATTTGCCTAAAGTGCTTTTCGAATCTTCTCTTTTGAAATCTTGGTAAATTATTCATCCAGGATAATAAGAACTGAACCAATTCATGGTAAACATTCATCTTTCTTCTGAAATTAATATAAGAGAGACTCCTAATGACAGGATAGAAAAACACTAAGGGAGATTGAGCAAACATTTCAGTTATTTTGGCAAAGTATATACCTTGATTGACAGTGAAAACATAGTGTTACAAATGTTGTTACTTAAACGGACTGGGAAAAATGCACTTCAATGACTTCAAAAATGGGAACACACTTTGACCCTGAAAGTGCAAGTATCAGTATCCCATAAAATAGTGAAAGAAAGCTGGATATGTTTAAGGAATTCTGTTACATTGTCCATAAAGTTAGCAACAACACCTTGTGTTTTATATAATTTCTTGCTTCTCAGAGATGAAGGAAACCATTTGGACATTTCCTTCTCATTCAACAGCAGGCCTTTCTCAAAGAGTAGTCATAGTTTAATTGGGAAGAAGTTCTGTCAGAGGAAAATTAAATTAGCTGAGATTAAGATGTAAGTATTATGATTTCTTATCTATTTTGATAGCTTCTATTTATCTGTAACATTTCCCAGATAATGGCTTAGGATAAATGTCTTAATTTTATTTTCTTTTGTTATGTTACCATGGCTACTATTTTTTGAAGATTCAATTTTTTTCCATAATAAACATAGCTTTAAGGAGCTTTTTAAAGATTACATAAATAATACTTGCTTTTTAAAAAAAAAATTCAAAAGATGCATCAAATTATATAGAAGAATGGTCACCTGAAATTTCACCACCCTACCTTATTAAGCATTCACATTAATTTACATATGTTTATGTAATATCTATGATAGAAACACTTTTATACCACTTTGTAAAAATATTTGGCATTATTTTGTAAAGCTAACTAAATCCGTAGCCTGCAACCCAGCAATTCCAGCCTTAGATATATATACCAGAGAAACTTGCTTTAGTGCCTCAGGTGACATACATATGCAAGGATGTTCATAATTGTTCCAAAGAGGGAGAAACATTTGCTCATTGGCAGGAGTGGAGGTAACAAATTGTGGTAACAAATTGTGGTATAATTAAAAGATTATACAATCATGAAAATGAATAAACTATCAACATGCATGAATCTTACAACACAATGTTTGAAGGAAAAAAAGCAAGTTGCAAAAAAACACATATAATTTCATTTTTATGATGATCATAGAAAAGTGAAACTCAATTTTGTTTAGGGAAATGTGGTCAATCTATAAACAAAAGCAAGAGAACAATAAAGCACTATAATCTTTTCCCTTTGTCACCTCTACTCCTCCTTTCCCCCTCTAGTCTCACATTTTCAGTCCCTACCGAAACCTTGGTTTATGTGCAGCCATGGAAATGTACTGCTTGAACCTCCCTTTGAAAAAGAACTCACCATTTAGCTGTAAAGAATACAGTTAGCTACCACCAGAGATTAGGACCCTCAAGCTCCACCTTAGCTTTTGAGTTGATGCTATGCTTTTCTGGGGGCAAACTCCTGCCAATGACTGGCCATGTGTACCCAGTACGGGACCCCTCCAGTGGGCAATCTTTGCTCCAGAGCTTCCCATTGGGTTGGGCAATATTTTGACAGAGCTAAATTATAATCTATGGCTCTCTGCATTCAATCCTGCCTCTTTCCCCTTTTATGTTTCCCAGGTGCTAGCCCTCCAAAAACTTCTCGTACTCTTAAGCCCATTTCAGCATTTGCTTACCAGAGGGCACAATTTAAATGCTCACTTTCTCCAGTTGGCCTAATTATGATACAAATGTACACATTAGAGGGTTTAGCATTATTTACCTTACAAAACTAATAATATCACATACTATTCTATTCATTTTGCTTTTGTCACTTCACTTAAGATAATGTGGCTATAGCACCAAGTCCACCTTGGAGATCTAACTCATTATTTTAATAGCTGCATAGCATTTGATGGCATTGATGTCCCTCAGTTTCCCCACTGATTGGAACTTTGGTTTTCAATTTTTTTTTTTTAATTTTCAAACAATGCTGCAGTAAAATCACTTGTAGGAGTATATATAATACATTCTTATATACCAGATATTTTATTTCAATAGGATATATCTTCAAAAGTAGGATTTCAGGAGCTAGGAATATGTGAATTTTGAATTTGAATATTGGCTGATTGCATTTCAAAAGGTCCTAAACAGCATAAATTCACACCAGCCAAATTCCCACATCCCTACCAGAAGCAGGTATAATCACACATTTTTTTCTAGTCTGAGGGTTATAAAGTGATGCCACTGTCACTTATATTTCTATTCCTTAATTACTGGAGAAATGGAGCATTTTCTTCCGTATTTATTGTTCATTTGTATTTGCTCTTCTATAGATTGCCTTTTCATATCACCAATCTATTTTTCCCATGAACTTTTTCTTATTAGTTTGTAAAAGCTCTTTGAATATTATACAGTGTAACTACATACGTTTTAAATTTGTGTATAATCAAACATGTTTATCTTTTTTCCTATGGCTTCTCAATTTTCCTATTTTGGTTTAAAAAGTTTCCATAACCCCTATTTTTATTTTTGAAAATTGTTTTCTAAATTTCTCTTCATGAGTCATATTGTTTTTCATTTTCTTTTGAAATTTCTGCATTTAATTCAACTGAAATTGATTTGGTTATAGGATGTGAGGTTGGAATCTAGACTGTTATTTTTTTATATGTATAAATAAATATCCTATGATCATTTTTTTATTGATCTAGCTTCTTTATTTATTTAAATTTTTTTTTTTAATTTATTAGCTTCAGGTGTACAAGACAAGGTAATACTTAGACGTTCATCATTTATATCCCTCACACTGTGAACCCCCCTCCCCCATCCACTATCCCTCCGACCTCACACTGAACCATCATATTATATATATAACATTATAGTTGGCATTCATTAATGTTTAGCTTCTGGTGTACACTGCCATGATCAGGTATCCACAGTATCCCTGAGGTGGTCTCCCAAATAGGACGCATGTCCATCGGATACCCAACAAAATCTTTACAACATTATAGAATACCTTCCCCAAATTAATTTTCAGAAAACCCTGAGGCCATCTTGTGGTTACCAGCTGCTTCCTAATCCCTTCACCTTTCCCCTTATCCCCAACCCCCACCCCCACCCATCTAACAACTCTCGGTTTTTTCTTTGTGTCCCCAAAACTGTTTCTGATTAGTTCATTCACATATTCTTTTCTTTAGATTCCGCATATAAGTGAGATCATATGGTACTTGTCTTTCTCTTTGTGACTTATTTCACTTGAAATAATGTTCTCTAGATCCATCCACGTTGTTGCAAATGGTAAGATTTCTTTCTTCTTTATGGCTGCGTAATACTCCATTGTATAAATGTACCACAGCTTCTTAATCCAGTCATCTACCGATGGGCATTTCGGTTGTTTCCATGTCTTGGCTATTGTGTAAAGTGCTGCAATAAACATAGGAGTGCATACTGATTTTTGAATTGGAGTTTTGGATTTCTCCGGGTAGATGCCTAGGAGTGGAATTACTGGATCCCTATGATCATTTTTAATGCTCCGTATTTCCCCCATTATTTTCATTACCATCATTGTCACTTATTTAATTCTTACATATGATGTATTGGGGAGATTTCCAGTCTATTCTATTCTCTGTATTATTTTGACTGTAGTGGCTTTGGAGTAAGTTTTTTTTATTTGAGAAATCAAGTTGTGAATCATTGTTTTACATTTTCATAGTTTCCTATTGCTTTAATACTTATTCTATCACATGAACCTATTTTAAATCTTTTAATATGATTTTATAGTTTTCTTCGCATAAGTCCTTTACCTTTTTTTGCAAAATTGTTCACAAGTATTTTATAGATTTTGCTTCTAATATGAATGTAGTATTTTTCTATTTTCTATTTATACTTGGCTATTTCTGTTGATTATTATAAACTCTTCTTCTAATTAGCTATTTAATTTCCTTAGAAATCATTTTAATTTTAATAGGACCATTGTTTTATAGGTAAAATAAATAATTCTACACATTTTTAAAATAACATTTTATTTTCTTGCTTTTTTGAATTAATTGGAATTTCTAAACTAATGGTGAATAATTATATTAGTATAAGATAATAATGATGTCATCTTCTTATTGCTTATTTTAATGGGGATGATTTAGTGCTTCATTAATCGGAATGGTGTCCCTTAGTTTTTGAAATTTGAGAATATTAGTTTCTTTTTATCCTTATTTTATTTAGATTTTTATTGTCTTAATAATGACTACTGAATATCCTCAAATCCCTTTTTAACATCTATGTGATATTTTTTTGCTTTCTCTTTAATTTGTTGACAAAATCATAAATGGAGAGATTTTTCTGATATTGTATCAGAGTATTCCTGAATACCACCCAATTTTTTCAGTGTATTATTTTTGATATTCTGACTTCATATAAAGAAGAGGAAGGGTTTCCAAGTTTTTTCTTCTACTAAGGAGTTAAAAAAATTATTCTGAAAAACACAGCACCCACTTGGTTTTAGTGCCATTTTCATGTTTTTTAAAGAATAATTATGGTTTCAATATCTTCTCAGGCAATTGATCTCTTTGTGTATTTTACAAATTTGGAGGTCAATTTTGGTAACTTTCATTTTTCTAAGAAAGCATCCATTTTCTTTACATTTTTAAATTTTATATCACAGAATTACATATAATTATTTATTTTCATTTGTTTTATCTCTTCACCTACATACTTTCCTTTTACACACCTGCATACATTCTTATTAGTGACTATTTTTTACTTTCCCTTTTATCCACTAATAATATTTATATATTTTAGGTCTAGGATTTGTTTATCCATCATGCTACATTTAAAATTTTTTCCTATTTTTAAAATTTCCCTTTATGTCTTTATTCATCCTCTTTTCATTTTCATTTATGCTGTGTTGTTTCCACTTCCTAAGATGTGTTTTAACATAGCAGTTAAGGGTATATATCGAAACCAGACTTCTCTGGCTTTGAATACTGGTGCCAACACTTGCTAGTTGTGCTACACTCATCAAGCTGTTTAACCTTTCTATGCCTCAGTTTCCTCATCTAAATAATAGGGATAACATCTACTCTTAAAGTTTTTGCGAGAATTAAATAATTTAATATGTACAAAAAACATACATTATTTAGCATATATTAAGCATTCCAAAGTACTGGAATGTTTTTTTCTTTATTCTTTCTCTTTTGATAATAAGGGCATTTCAGACTCTATGTTTTCCTGTGATTATGCTTTAGCTATATCTCAACTGATGTGAAGTGTTCTTTATAGTCCTTTATATGAATATTTTCATTTACTTTGTTTTCCTAATTAACTCAAAGGTCATTTAGTATTATGTTTAGTGATTTTAATTGTTCAATTTTTGGAGATATTTTTATTGTGTTTAAAGATTATGATCAGAAGATGTGGCTTATAAAATTGATATTTTCATTTCTAAGTGCTCAATTATATGATCAATTTTTATAAATGTCTCACATGTATGAGGAAATCGCATCTTCTCTACATGTAAATATTTGCTATACCATGAAATAAATTTTTGATTGTGTTACTCATTTCCTGTTCAAGGGCTTACTAATTCTTAAAGTGATATTGATATATTGTCTAACCACAGTTCTGTTTTTAGTAAGGTCTCTAATTGTTTTCGTTTTGTGTATTTATCTGCCATATTCATTGATTTATAATTTTTATATCTTCTGCAATAATTATGCTTTTTATCTTACATAATATTAATTTATCCTGTTAGTGCTATCAAACTTAAATTTTTCTTCTTTAGATTGATATTCTAAAACTCATGTTCCTTTTATTTTTGTTTTCCATGGAGCTACAATGCTAGTATTTCTGTACAATTTTTCTCCTTTTTTTAAAGGAATTTTTTTTTTGCTTCTTAAGTCTGGTAGAAATTTCTATTTATTCTTGAAGTTCAGGAATTTACCAGGATATACCAAGTCTCATTTCATCAGCCCTGTGAGAAACTCATTCAGTCTTTCAACTATCAAGATTTATCTTTCCTCCAGTCAGAGTAAATTTCTTCCATTATTTAATTACCTCTCCCGCCTTTATTAGTTCCTTCATCTCTATTTGGAGTTCTTACTAACTGCATATTCAAGTGCTTGGAGTTATACTCCAAATGGCTTTTGATTTACCTGATGATTTCCAAATATTTGTGAATTTGTTTTGTATTTAGAGATTATTTACCCAGGGTCTTTCTGCCTGAAATATCTAGTCTCAGCTGTGTTTGCTCTCCCTTTGAAGGTCTCTCCTGAATCATAAAATTTGAAAATCATTTGTTTTTGTTCCCAAAAGACCTTTATGTTTTATAATTGAATACCTTTACATCCTTTATTTATTTATTTATTTATTTATTTATTTAGTCAAAATTCCATCTGTTCTCTGCAGTAGTTCTTTTTTGACATAAATCACCTAGTCAGGATGATCAGTCCCATCATCGTCTTTCTCTGACTTTTGGGCTCATGTCTCTTTATTGTCATTTGGCCACTTACTCCTGGTTGACTTACCCTTAGGACTCAACCTTAAGAAGATATTTGGGATCTACCAGAAACTTCCAGCAAAAATCATAATTATGGGTGAAATGTAAGAGGAATTTCTATTTAAGTGTTAAACAAGGCAAGGGCAGCTGCTATCATGGTCACTGTGTTGTTGATTATAGCCAATGTAATAAAATAAGAAAGAAATGAAATACATTGATTAGAAAGGAAATGATGAAAGTGGCATTATTTACAGATGATACCATCTGCCCAGAAAAATCTAAAAGTACCAACCAAAGTATTATTAGAATTAATAAGAGAATTTATCAAGGTGATGAGATATAAAATTAATGTACAAATCTCAGGGAGCATTAATAAACACATACATATTCTAAAATGTCTAGAAATAAACTTATCAGGAGATAAGTGTAAGATATATAAGAAGAAAACTCTATAGAAGGAGAAAATGCATGAATATATAGAGATACACAAAAACCTTAGATAAGAAAATTCAATATTACAAATATTTCACTTTTCCATACATTATTCCTTAAATTTAATACAATAATAAATAAAATCCACATTGGAGTTTTTATATAAATTGTCCTATGAACTTTAGAAAATATATTTAAATTTTATCTGGAAGAGGAAATAAAACAAATATACAAACTTGAGAGAATAATGCTAAGAATACAGAATTGTACACCTGAAATCTATGTAAATTTACTAACAATTGTCACTGCAATAAATCTAATTAAAAAAAAAAAAACAGAATAGCCAATAAATACACTTTTCATTAAAAATAATAATAATAATGAGTAACTTGCCTAGCCTGGTAACAGATCTTATTCTAAATTTATATATTTAAAAAAGCGTGACAAAAATTTTATAAAATAATATTAGAAGAGTTAGATAGACAGAATAGATCAATAACAGATCTATCTTCAATGGGAAATTCAGTATATATAATGAAGGTAACATTTAAATTAAAAAAATTAATTGTTCAGTAAAAGGTACCAACACTGTGAATTCTGCATTTGGGAAAAAAATAAATAAATTCAGATAACTACTTCAAATTCATGGCAGGTCAAGTTTCCCAGGAAGGAGTTTTTGAGACAGAGATTTGTTGGCAGGAAGTTTATTGGGGATTTGCTCTTTGGATCAATATCTATGGGGGATGTGAAGGAAGTAGCAGTGGGCAGAGGGAGAATTTGAGCTGCAATTTAGTCTCAATGGCCTCAACCAACCCTAAGTGGAGATCTGAAGCCAGGGTATTTACATTTAGTGTCAGCTCTGGGGTCAGGGAGCCACATCTTACAGTCCCAGGTGGATTAATCACTGGATGTGGGCTGCCCCTGGGAAGGGGTGTGACCTTGGCTGAGGTAGCTCTCCCCAGTTGAGAGCGATTTTCCAAAGAGGGTGGACACTATTACAATAGTCACATAATGAATTCCAGATGTATCTGAAAACTAATTATAGAAAACTAAAATATGGTACGTGAATTTGTAAAAAAAAACAACACAGAATATATTTATAGTGTTAGGGTAAGAAGTTCCTTCTAATAATAGATGAATTGGATGACTTGGAGTTGAGAATGTGTATAAACAAATTATAATAGAAAGAAAGCCAAAGAACTGGGGGAAAAATATCTGCAATGCGTTTTAACCAATACATGATATATGGGATGTAACAAAATGTAACTTTACTTTTGTCTCCCAACGGACAAATTATTTAAAGATTAAAATTTATTTAAAGGTTTAGGAGAAACTTCAATATGTTCCATGTCTTTCCTATACTATGTCTACCTTAAGTTAAAAACACATTCTCATTTCAGTTCAAGATACTAATCAACACTTCAAACTTCATTCTAAGATAAGATTTCTCCTCCTCCTGTCCAGCTCTGCGCTGCTTTTTGTGGGGACGCTGGCCTTTGGGGAATGGGATGTGGTTAGCTTCCGTTTGTTCTTTATCTCTTCTCACCTCCTACCCTCTGGCTAGTTGTGGTTTTACACACTGCCTGGTGGTAAAGGTTAAGAAGAAGGAGAGGTAAAAGGATAAAGCAGGAAAGTCCTCTGTCACAGCTACTTCTCCTGTTCTGGGGCCTGGCTGATGTTTAAAGGGGACTCTCATAGGAAATGTGGTGCAGTCTTTGGAGACCTGGAATATCCCCCTCAACTCCAGTCACAGCCTTCGTGCCTCTTTGGTTCATGCCTTCAGTAACTGGTAGACCACTCTTTAGTCTCTCTCCCAGGTGATTTTGGGCACAGTTGGGACAAACTCCACCTTCCTGGATCCACTGTGAGTGGGAAGGTAGTTACTTCCACAATGCAACCCTCTACACACTCTCTCACTAGTCCATCTGTCACCTTTTAGACATCTTGATCAAGAGATAAATAGCCATCCCTTTTTCCCTGCTGCAACCCCATGGAAAATGTAACTCACTGGTGTGAAGAGAAGAGAGCATTTACATGGGACAAGGGATGGGGTGGGGATGAAACTCACACTGGACAGAGGCTCTCTTAAGAACCCCCTTACAGATTGCAAACTGGTACAGCCTCTATGGAAAACAATTTGGAGGTTCCTCAAAAACATAAAAATAGAACTATCTTATGGCCCAGCAATTCCACTTCTGGGTATTTAGCTGAAGAACTCCAAAACAGTAATTTGAAAAGATATATGCACCCCTATGTTCACTATATTTACGATAGCCAAGATATGGAAGCAATCTAAGTGTCCATGAATAGACAATTAGATAAGGAAGACATGGTAAAATGGAATATTACTCAACCAGAAAAAAAGAAATCTTACCATTTGTGATAACATGGAAGGACCTAGAGGATATTATGCTAAATGAGAAAAGTCAGAATGAGAAAGACAAATATCATATGATCTCATTTATATGTAGAATCTAAAGAACAAAATAAACAAAAAGCTAAAACATATATGGACTCATAGACACAGAGAGCAAACTGATAGTTACCAGATGGGAAGGGGTTTAGGGGACTGGGTGAAAAAGGTGAAGGAGTTAAAAAACTTACAAATTGGTCATTTCAAAATAGTCACAGGGATGTAAAATACATCATAGGATATATAGTCAATAATATTGTATATAGTGCCAGGTGGGTTCTAGATTAATCAAGGGGATTACTTCATAAATTATAAATGTCTAAGCAATATGCTGTACCCCTGAAACTAATATAAAAATAATATTGAATATCAAACTTCATTGAAAAAAACACAAAACAACTTTTCTTTTTATCTAAAAAGAAAGAGGATATCCCTTTCAAATCCCTGACCATCTTCTCAACCCCTGTGGATAAGGTTGTTTATTTGTTTGTTTTAAGTTCAAATGTATTCTTTTTTAAAACATTTCATCACAATATATATAACAAAAAAAAGGATTAATATCCAGAAGACAAATACAAAACGACAATTAAACAAAGAAAAGATTCTCAAAATTATTGATAATCACCAGAATAGAATTTAAACTCATCAAAAACAAAAAGATTCAATGGACATAATTTGGCAAAGATGTGGAGAAATGAGGATTTTCATTGACTCCAGTTGGGCCTTGGGGATTTGACAAGGATTATTAAAATGGTAAAGGGTAATTTGGCTATAAAATTGAAATTTTACACCTTCACACTCTTCAATCTGGCAATTCCACCAGAGTAATTAAGTTTTCCAATGATGAATGAAAATGGATCATCAGAGCTCAGGAAAATATACACAGTTGTAAAATAAAGATTTATTTCTGTATACATCTGATTTGTGACTATCAAAATTACATCTGTAGCATAGGTCTTACTGGAGTTTTTTACAAGAATATATTCCTATAATGCTTGTGCCGTTAAAATATTTTTTAAGAGATCATTCTAGTTTATTATTGTTTTGCAATAACAGTTCTATAAATACAACATTTTTAATAAGGCATAAAATGATGTCACCAACATACTCTCTTTTGCCTTGCTCCAGATTACTAGCTTCAAAGAAAGTAAGCAACATTTTATCAACCATTTTATTGCATGGAAATGATTTAAAAATGGCAGAATCAGAAGGGTGAGACCTTCCTTTAAGACCTAGTTTCCCAAGATCTATACTCAGGCCATCTCCTACATTCTCTTAAAATTATAAATACCAGATACAACTCTAATTTTCACCATTAAAGTTGTTTCCATGACCAAAAATGAAATAATTTTATTTCCACAGCCAATCTATGTTAAAATGATCTCCCAATTAGGTGTCTGCAGAGCCTATATTCCCCTTTCTTCAAGCTGTTTTCTAAGATATCTTGGGCTATATACAATAGTGTTTTGAGTACAGGACCCTGTTCAGTGTGCTTCTACAGTTAATATGATCTGAAGGTTCACACAACCAAAGATCTATACTCAGACCATCTCTCCCTGGTATTTAAGATGAGACTGAGAGAGACTAAAGAATCTGAACTGGTTGCTTAGAAAGAGGGTACAAACATAGGTAAAACAGAACAGCAGTGTAAGACGTGCTTTCGGAGAGAAGGTGACCCATTCTGCAAAGAGAAAGGGAAGATTAAAGCAGTCACAGAGAAGCTGAGAGGGAAACAGGTAATAGTTGCCTGCATTCATAATAATTTTCCTTGTGTTGTAAATAATCACTTGTAGTCATAACACTTACTGGGCATTTACTGTATTCTGGGAAATATCCCAACCACTTACATATCATACAGTATCTCTTTCAATGTCTATAACAGTCAGATAACTAAATACACTTAGCAACTCTATAAATGGAGGGCAAGTTTATTTTCCTAGGGTCTCTGAGCTAGCAATGAGAAGAGCAGCATTTGAACCTCTGATGAATGACTCCAAAGCCTAAGTTTGCTCTCTCCTATTGCTCTTTTAACTTTTATTTTAATTTTGCTTCTTTTTTCCTAACAAGATTTTATTTTGAAATGTCTTTTTTGTCCCTAATATTCTTTTCAGAGTTGTCTTTACCCCCAAAGATACAATCAATATCATGTATTGCATTTAGTTGTCAGATTCCTTTAGTCTACTTTAATATAAAAGAGCCCTTGATGCTTTGTTTTGTCTCATTTTGTTTTGTTTTGTGCTCTGGCTTTTTTGTCCCAGACCTGTTGACAGTTATCAGTTTCATAACAAACTGCCCCCACAACTTAGTGACTTAATGCCATTAAACAACCACCATTTTATGGCCACAGATACTGTAGGTCCGAAAAAATGGACAGAGCGCAGTGCAGCTGGCTTGTCTTGGCTCCATGATACGTGGTGGCTTAACACTTATATGGCTGGGACTGGAATCTGAAGAACTTTTCATTCACATATCTGCTGCCTGAGTTGTCATGACTCTAAGGCTGGACTCAGCTGTGATTATCAACTAGAACACCTATATGTAGCCATTCCAGGTGTCTTAGGCTTCCTCACAGCGTGGCAGCCTCAGGATAGTTAGGCTCACGGCTCCGCGACCAAGTGTTCTAGCACTACTTGTGGAAGCTGCAAAGCCATTAGTGACCTTGCTTCGGAAGTCACACGGTGTCACTTCTGCTCTACTGTGCTGATCAAAGCATTCACAGAGAAGGTGACACAGACTTCCCACCTTTTAAAGGGAACAGTGTCATTTATTTATTTATTTTATTATTTTTTATTAGTTTAATTAATAGTTAGACATTTATCATCTATATCCCTCACAAAGTGATAACACCCCTCTCCCAAATCTACTATCCCGTTGACATCACATACAGCCATTACATTTCCATTATCTCTATTCCTAATGCTTTACCTCACTTGAATAAGCATGAGGACATAGGACAAACTATTTATTTTTTTAAATACTGAATGCTTCTCATAAAATAACTTTGACTTGGATATGATCTCCAGATTAGATAACAGTATTATGTCTATTAATTTAGTGATTTTGATTACCATATTGTATTTATGAAAGAGAATGTCTTTATTTTCAAAAACATACACTAAGGTATTTAGGGATAAAGAGATATCATAGTTGTAATTGTTTTCAAATGTTACAGAAAAAAATGGCATATACAGATAGAAAAAATAATAAAGCAAATGTGACAAAATGTTAACATTTGGGATACCTGAGTGAAAAATATCAGGGATTCCTTGTATTCTTATAATTTTTCTGTAATTTTGAAATTATATCAAAATAAAAAATATAAATGGGGCTATGTCATGCGGGGCGGCCTGCGGGGTCTCTTATCCCGCTCCCCACATAAGAATGCAGGATATGGTGAGACCAAAAAGGAACACCCATGGAGCAATAGGTAGGGGAGTCATACCACTGTAGTCTCACTGGAGGCTGGGTTGGAGACACAGGAAGCAGGAGCCACGTGATCCGCAACCCGTGCTTGCCAGCCCAGCCACCGTCTTCTTGCTAGCCCCCATTTTCTGCTAGCGTAGCCACAGCAGTTATATTAGTGGCCAATGGCTCACTGGTTACAGCTGACGGCAAACTAGCCACAGCTGATGGCCATCCAATCACAGTTGATGGCCATTTACTACCTGAGCCAGCCCTTTCCACGTGAGGGCGAGAGTGGAAATTGCACTCCTGGCTCTGTCCCCACAGGCTATTCTATATTAAAAGAAATATATCATTATTCTATATTAAAAGAAATATATAATTTTAACTGTAAAAAAATAAAATAAAAAATAAAAAAATAAAGGGAATAGTGTCAAAGAATTTACATCATGTTTTAAACCACCGGAATATCATTGATCTCTTTGAAGAATCCAGCTCTTAAATAGGTTCTATCCATCATGTCATATTATCACTTTCACAAATTATCCTATGAGCTTTCCAATTTACCTTCCCTAACTCCAGTTTGAAGCAGATTTGCTAGTTAAAACTAAAAGGGCTGTAAAGAATAAGGACTGTATTTCAGAAAATTTAGTTACATTGAACCCTAAATCTGTTGTGTTGGGAATCAGCAGGCAGGTCTTCGCCACAACTGCCCTGTATTGCTTCAGAGAAAGACTGTGACTTTCACTTCCTCATATGTTACCAAATCAGAGCAACGTGTAACACCTGTAACTCAGAAGGAAAGTTGAGACATAGCACCTCATGTGATGCATAACAGCATATTGCAGGAAGAAACAAGAGTAGTGTGCTGTTCTTTCAACAAAAATTAAAAGGGAATATAGGTTTTAAAAGAACAACTTTTTCAAGAGAATGAGGTCTATTGATGTATAATTTATATACAGTAAAATTCACCATTGTTGGTATGCCATTCTATGAGTGTCGTGCAGGGGACCCTGCTCACTGCGCCATTTGTCATGCGGGGTGACAGGCGGGGTCTCTGGTTCCGCTCCCCACATAAGAACACAGGACATGGTGAGGCCAAAAAGGAACACCCATGGAGCCATAAGTCATATCACTATATTCTCACTGGCGGCATCCGCCTCTCTGCAATCCACTCTTGCTAGCCCCCCCCCCTTTTTTTTCTTTTTGCTAGCGTAGCCACAGCAGTTATATTAGTGGCCAATGGCTTACAGGTTACAGCTGACGGCCAACTAGCCACAACTGATGGCCATCCAATCACAGTTGATGGCCATTTACTATCTGAGCCAGCACCCTTCTATGTGAGGCCGAGAGCCTGGAAACTGCTTTTTGGGGCTTTGTCTCCACAGTGAGTTTTGACAAAACATAGTATGTAATCATGGTCAGGCCACCACCACCACAATTAAAACGTAGAACAATTCATTACCTCAAATGATTGCTTACCGTGCCTTTATAGTCAATTCTCTTCCTCCATTCCCAGCTTTTGGCAACTACTGATCTCATTTTTCCCTTTAGTTAGAATTTTTCCGAAGATCATTGTCGTGCAGGGGACCCTGCTCGCTGCGCCATTTGTCGTGCAGGGTCTCAGCTCCCACTCCTCGCCCAAGAACGCAGGACACGGTAAGGCCAAAAAGGAACACCCACGGCCAGTCATAAGTAGGGGGGTCATAGCACTATAGTCTCGCAGGCGGCATCCGCCTCTCTGCAATCTGCTCTTGCTAGCCCCCATTCTTCTTGCTAGCGCAGCCACAACGGTTATATTAGTGGCCAATGGCCCACGGGCCACAGCTGACGGCCAACTAGCCACAGCTGCTGGCCATCTGATCACAGTTGATGGCCATTTACTACCCGAGCCAGCACCCCTCCATTGTGAGGCCGAGAGCCTGGAAACTGTTTTTTGGGGCTTTGTCCCCACAATCATATATATGGAATATACAGTATGCAGCTCTTCCACTTGCCATAATGCATTTGAGATCCATGCATGTTGCATTTACCAGTAGCTCATTTCGTTTTATTGCTGAGTAGTATTCCATTGTAAGAATATGCCACTTTTTTTTTTTTTAAGCATTCATCCAAATAGGGAAATTTGGGTTGATTTCAACACACAACATTTTTAAAATAGCAGAAAAAGACACAAATGAATCTTGTCATAGAGTTTTTAATTTCTTAACTGTCTTCATAGTTTCAGGTCATTTTGAGTTTATTACCAGCAAAAGTTAGAAATCATCCATCTGATAGGAATCAAGCAAGTTTTGTGGGGAGCAGTGGTCTCTTTCTAATCAATCATTTTCCCACGGAATTCCTTCAGGTTTGATGTAATTGCTCCTGTTTCTCAACCAGTATGTTTATGGAGAGTGTTGAAAGAGGATTATGTTCCAATGGGTAACAGCTGGCCTCATAGCAATTGGATGACAAAAGGATTATCCAAGTGTATAACTTGCAGAAATTGGGCCAGGGGCCAGTCAGAGGACAGAACACCCTCTTTGACTATTGAGGCTCAGCTCCTCAATAATGCTTTCGATTAGGCAATCATGGGCTTTCTGCAAGATGAAAACTGAACAGGCAAGAGCAATGGAAGGCCCCATGGAGAAATCACATGGGTATTTTCGCTTTTTCCATTATCCAGCTCGCTTTCAGCAATAACTCAGAGCTAGATATTTCACATGCTGTGCTAGATTTCAGTAGGTTAGAAACTAATTTTAAATCCATTAAAAATGAGCCCATATCAGCATTGTCTCCATGACCCCTTGCCTTTAAAAGAACTGAGAACAATGCTGCCTCACTGATTTTCTCATGCTATTGTATCATTTGCATAAAACAGGTGTGCCACAAACGTTTCACTGCCAACTCAACATAATGTGCCCGCACAATTCTCTAATTTCACTGTCAACGCAGTAATCTTTCTCCTTTGTTAAAAGGCTCTCAAAATTACTGTAAGTAATGCCAATGCATACTGAATTTAAGTCAAATAATACATTTGCCTTTCCCACTAACTTTGAATCTTGAAAAAGCAAGATCTGAAAAATTAGAGATGGGTCTTGGTGTGAGTCACTCAATACAAAATCTCTCTGGTTTTGTGACAGCCAATATTTCTAAAAAGAAGAAAAACAATCCGAAAAGAAAAGTTCTTTGTCATGCTTGAAGCCTCAGATTATATATTTTATTTATTTATTTTTTTTTCCAGTTCCTTTCATTTTATAATAGTCCCTTCCTTTAAGCAGGCTCCATAGAAAAATAAAATTAGTATCAACTTAGATTTATATATTGACTATCTGTTTTTCTTTTTCCTCTTCCAAGTAGCTTCCCAGTAATGCTGTTTTCTTAGTAACTCTCATGAGCAGTGCCTTGGTTTATAAATGACTAGACATTTACAGAATTATTCACAGGTACTTCAACCAGGATCACAAAATACACACTTATTTGTTTACACTGTTTATTTGTGCACAATACTGGGAATGAAAACAGATTCTACTGTCCTCATCACTTGTTAGTGTACACATAAATGCATAAATAAATGTATATAAATTATACCTGTATTTATGAAATATATATCTGATAAAGCACACATGTATATATAATATATATATATATATATATATATATATATATATATACACATACATATATACAATGCGTGCATAATTTTAAAAATAAAATTAGGCTCGTGGGATTCCCCTTATAGAAGCCCCAGTGGCTTCCTGCCCAAGGCTGTACCTGCCCCAGGTCCTGTGTTCCTCTGACCGCATCCCGTTCCTTCTTTCCCATGCTTACTTCCCTCTGACCACACAGGCCTCATAGTTTCTTAATTTAAGCATACCAAAGTAATCCCTACTTCCTGGTCTTTGTCTTGGATATTCTCTTAGCCCCAGAAAGCTTTTCTACTGATGTGAGCAGGACCAACTCCCTCTCATCTTGCATGTCTCAGCTTAACATCACAGACTTAGAGTGACATTTGTTGGCCAATTTAACATAGCTACTCAATAATTCCAATTCTTTTATGTTTTCCTTGGCCTTTTCTTTGTCCCTCTGTGGCAAAGGGTGGGTGCCTCTCTAATCGCCCCTCCCTCCCACAGTTTCCTCTCAGTCCTCTGACTACCTCTCTAAGCACAAGATCCCTTCTGCCTGGGCGCTTCCTCTGGCCACAGGAATACACTCAGCCTGCACAAAGGGTTGAGCCAAGCATGTCCCAGAAGTAGCCCTAAACCAATGGTGGCTGAAAGTTGATGGACCTTTGGGAGGGACAACTCTGAGTTGTATTGTGTGAAATATCTCAGAAATCCACAGTAGCACTGAGCAATAATTGCCCAAAACAATTGCACTTAACATGCTTTTATAACCTTCCTTCTCTTCCCTACTTTCCTTTCCCTTTCCTTCTAACCCCATCATCTCCCAGGTGAACCATTTGTACGTATATACTTGGGTCTACTTCTGAGAGAATTCTACCTAATGCACTTTCTCAACTAGACTGTAAACGCTACTAAAAGCAGAAAACATTGCATATCCTTCACCCCAGTGCTAGGCACACACTATAGATGTTTATTGAATGAATAAATGATCACACATTTATGCCTATCTATGTGACAAGATATAATTCAGATATTTTAAGAGGTCCTGCCCCTAAATCTAAGACCTACCTACCTCCCAATGTAGGAAAGCTCTTTATTGCCTTGGGGCCCAAGTATCAAAGAGAAAACACAAAAGCATATGGAAGAAATGAAAAGACAATTTGGACTATTGGGATTCTAAACTGATGTTTAAAACTGTGTCTGAAAGTTGAGGATTTGATTTTTGAGAAAAGGAATTTTTGAAAGAGAAGAGGTTGTTTGCACATTCACGTTGTGAGAGAGGTTGTCCCAAATTAAATTTCAGGATGTGAGGACGGTGGGTCAGTGGACCTAAGAACCTGTAACAGTCCACCAGTATTTCTCCACTGACTGTTCTCAGTTTCAACCCAGCAGAAACAGGAACAATTGAATTTCCTGGAAATTGTCGGTGGCTTTAATGAAGTCATATTTTAATAATATTTAATAAAAAATTGTTATCATAGGCCTATTATATATTTCCAGGAACTGTTTTAGGCATTGTGGTCATCACCATGAGCCAAACAATACAAAATTCCTGCCCTGACAGTACTTATGTATGAGTAAACAGAGGCAGTTCAATCAGCAAATTAAAAAAAAAAAAATGGCACAGATAATAATATCAGTGGTGAACGTAAAAGTAAAAGTGTGGAGAGAAATGCTGCTATTTTCTATGTGGAGGTGATATTTGAATGGAGACATAAAGGAAATGAGGAAGCAAGCTCTGCAGATATCTCTGGAAGGAGAGCATTAGAGCAGATAAAATAGCTCAGGGCAGAAGCTATGAGGCAGGCATGTGCCTGGCACGTTTGAGCAGCTGCAGGGAGACTCTATGGCTAGCTAGCTGGGTGGGGCAGAGCAAGATGGTGGGGGATGGGACTAGATACATAGCAAGAACCCTCTGGTGTGAAGTTTAAACTCTCCATGATTTGCCAAACCATCTTTATTTGACCTCAAGCCAATTAAGCTGACAATTGTGCATTAATCGAAGAAGTTGCTTCAGAGTCACAAGATAGTTCTGTCCTCTAGCCTCAGGCCACAAGGTAAAGAAAAACAGCAAATGTTTCCTTACATCGGTAAAATTTTGATTGAAGAATAACATGCACATTGAAAAGTGCAAAAATCATAAGTGTCTGTGCATTGTGACAAATTTTTCACAAACTGAACACATCCATGTAGCGAACATCTAGATCAAGAAATGAAACGTCACTCAACCTCCCAAGGGTAACCACTGTTTTAACTTCCACCACCATATATTGTTTGCCTCTTTTTGAACTCTACAAAATGGAAATAATATTGATTCTTCAGCATCTGATGTCTTTTGCTCAACATTATGTTTATAAGATACATGTATGTTGTTATCTGTAGTTGTATTTTGTTCATTCTCTGTGCTGTGTGTGAATTATTTGGGGTGAATATACTACAATTTATTCATCCATTCTAACATTGGTGGGTATTAGTATTTTTTAGCTTGGGCTACTACAAATAGTGCTGCTATGAATGTCCTTGTCCATATCATTTGGTGCACATTTTTGCGGGTATTTAACTAGGAGTCAAACTGCTGGATTAAAGAATATGCATCTTTTTAACTTTAGTGGTTTCTGCCAGTTTTCCAGAGTGACTGACCAATTTTTTTCTCCCATCCGCAGAGTATTAGAATTTCTATTGGTCTGTAACAGACAACTGATATTGTCTGTCGTTTTCATTTCAGGCATTCAATATAGAAGTATTGGATTGTGGTTTTAATTTATATTTCCTTGATGATTAATGAAGTTTAGCACTTTAAATTTTTGCTGGCAATTAAATGTTTATGTTTTAAAAGTAGCTTATAAATCAGTCCAAAGTAGTCATGCGAAGTATAAATGAGGATAATAGTACCCACATCACAGGGTCAGAGATAATTGCATGAAAAGATCTATGTACAAATATTCGACATGATACCTGGCAGAGATTAATATTACATACTTATTATTATTTTATGTGATAACAGTGAATAGCCTAAAATATGATGATCTTTGCTACTAAATATTCAATTTGAAGATGAAATACAGAGAAACTGCTGAATGAAAATGAAGAAAAAAATGAATCACTTTGATAGAGCCAATGAAAACAAAAGGACATTGGAACAGCAATAAACTAATCAAAATAGCATCAGAGTCTGCACTACATTCATTTCAATGATAAATACAGCCTTAAATGTCAAAGTAAGAGTCAAAATAATTACATTAAAGTCTACATCTTTAAAAACTTGTCTGTACTTTAGGATTGATTATTGGCGTATCTATTGAGCTAAACATTTTCATCTTGGACCTGTGAATTAATGTTCTCTGAAGATCTATGAAATGCATTTGGTTATATTCAACACAATTCATCTGAAGCTTATTTTTACAACTGTTACAATGAGGTACGAGCTGAGTCATGAAGTGGAGTCTGGAATGAATTATGGTCTACCTAATGCATAGAAGAAACAGGAATCAACATGGTGGAATGTTCATACTGAACTAGCATTGATCTCAGCCTTATAGTATGAGTAAGATTTGTTGAGGTAAAGGCAAGAAGGATGTATCAGTCATCAAAATAATGACAACCAAAACCTGACGAAACATTGCACATGTGATGTTCAGAGGATCATAAGGTCTGGAAACACAGATATGCAATAGGTAGGTAGAGGTATGTAGGTGGCAAAGATTATGATGGATTTTGACTATCATGATGGATTTGGTTCTTTAGCCCTTAGGGACTTGTGAAATGATTGTGAATTGAGAAATGACATGCCTATATTCTGGAAAGTTAACCTTGAAAAGAACGCATGAAGTGACATTAGGTTTGGGAGCAAGAAAACCCTGATGACTTTTGCAAGAGAAGAGTCCGTAGATGATGAGAGCCTGACTATAGGTGATAACAGAGAAAAGGAACAAGAGGTGATTAGTTTCAAATATATTTTTGAAACAAACTTGATTAAAGTTGATGACCTGTTAGATGAAGAGAATTGTAGAATGACATTGAGGATTCTGAGTTAGTTCTAGTAGTTTCTAATTGTAGAAACTATTAATAGAATTGAATGGAGATTAAATTTGGGAAAAAGATAATGAGTTTAATTTGGGATTTTTTTTTTATAAATTGTATTGGGGAATATTGGGGGACAGTGTTTTTTTTTTTTTCAAGGACCATCAGCTCCAAGTAGTTGTCCTTCAATCTAGTTGTGGAGGGCGCAGCTCAGCTCCAAGTCCAGTGGCTGATTTCATAATTGAGAGTTCGCACTCTAACCAACTGAGCCATCAGCTGCCAAATTGGGATTTTCTGATGTTGCTAATTTAATTCCTTTGCATTTGTTAACATAATGGAAATAGTAATTAAAAATGACGGAAGATCAAAGGTGAAAGCATTTGTGGGGGAAAAGATAAATTAGAGAAAGAGTAGTAAGATAAACAGTAACAACTGTGGGGTAAATTTATGAGACAAACAGGCTTGGACCATGAAACAAATTGAGATTCTGTACAGATGACACGATTTATGATAAAAGTCTACAGCATAACACAGATGTTTCTGTAAATACATAGATTCTCCTAAGGTTGGTATCTTCATTCCAACCTAATCCAAATGGGGAGTCATTAGCACCATACTAAGAGAGTAATTAAGAGAAATAATAATTAACCTCCATGTTTTTAATATTCTTAAAATTGGAAAAGAGCTCTTCCCAACAAATTGTCTTTTTAAGTTATTCTTTTATCAATGCCTTGTGTTACTAGAATTTATTCATTCAAAACATGTTTTAAAAATATCTTACTGTGTTTCATGTACTGTCTTAAGCACGTGGATACAGTAATGCACACAATCGACTCCAAGTCTCAGTCTTCCTCGAGAATCTTTTATTGATTATCCAGAAAGAAATTACTCTTACCCCTCAAAAACTTCACAGCAAGTTTTTCTCTATTTTCTTTCTTCTTCCCCTCATCAAAAGCAACTACAGCCAAACATATCCATGATTATAATACAAAACCCATTAGAGTTGGCAATTGCAATGAGCCAAGTGACATCTGTCTATTAGAGGTAAGTGGGTATTGTGATTTCATCACAACTCTGCTAACTGTAAAATGCTAAATAAACATTTAATATACCTCCTGTAATTCAGTAAATGTAGCCAGTATTTTATGAATAGATATTAATCCACGTTGATGACTGCTCTAATTTTTCACATCATGAGAGCTTTTGACATTGCACAGTTCATTTTCCCAGCAAGGACAGCAAGTCCTCAAAATAATTATTTAACTAACCTCTGAGTGAACTAGCTTTCCTGTCACTGCAAAAATTTGGGTGTACTCATTGTATTAACAGGTTTTGGCTCATTTCTGCTTCTTTATTTCTATCTTTTTTTTTAACTGAAGTATTTTGGGGTGATAATGGTTAGTAAAGTTACATAGATTTCAGGTGTACAATTCTGTAATACATCATCTATATATCACATTGTGTGTTCACCACCCAGAGTCAGTTCTCCTTCTATCACCATATATTTGATCCCCTTTACCCTCATCTATCACACACCTCCCCCCTTACCCTCTGGTAACCACTAAACTATTGTCTGTGTCTCAGAGTTTTGTTTCTTTATTTGTTTGTCTTGTTCCTTTGTTGTTTTTAGTTTTATATCCCTTCCATCTTTTAAGAATAAATCTTGTTTTCAATGGTCTATATTGTGAAAAGATAAAAGGAATATTTTAAATGAATTTACTGCTGGTTTTTACTGTTAATTCCCCATTGAATTTGATTTTTGAATCCCACATGGTAGTTAAATCATAAAATAGAAGGCATTGAGGACTCTTCCTCACTGTGAGAAATTCCCTTCTATAATGTTGGCTCACACTGTTAAAACTGGCTGATATTTTATCTTTGTCCCAAAAGTTCCCAGGATTTGAAAGTAAATATATACTTTTCCTTAATTGTCATTAAAAAATCAAAGTGTTTGCTACCAACATGTTAATAAATACTTATTTTAAAATCATATTCAGCCATGTTTTTATCCTATTTGAACTATGGCCTCTGTGTATTGCTTTAAATAAATCTTGCTTTGAAAATTCATTGCTATTGTTGTGTATTTTTTTCTGCTTTGATTAGTACAATTCAAGATTCATAGATGTACAAGTTGCCTGAAATACTAAAATTTCACTGAAATAAAGCAAAACGTAGCATTTCCAAACAGTCATCTGGAAGAAATTCAGAATTTAAGAAGATATTTTCACATTGAATGAATATCATTTTTGTGCAATTGTATTTATAGCTTTCACAGATGCCTTGAAATATGTGTTTTTCCTCTGAGAGAATATGGCGAAAGTTAAATATCTATAGGAATCCTTGAGAAAATATGTTTTAAATAAAACTATCTATGCAAAAAGAAAAGAAGAAATGAATAGATTTTTATTTTTCTCAATGCTCACTAGTTTCTTTTGAAAAGATTCCAGTAGGGGAAGTCATAAAATAAATTTATAAATAAGGTAGCTTGCTAAAATTATTATGCATGAAAAATTTCCTCTATAGTGTGTTCCAAAACAAAAGAGATTTATATTCATATTTCAATGTTAGTCATACATTCATTACATAATTGGTTCCATTTCATTACATATTCCACAATCTTCAGATTAGATCTTGAATCTTTGTATACATTATACCTCCCAGATTTTATTTGAAGTATTGGCTTAATTTTTCGAAACATATAATTAAGATGGTTTATATTCATTTTTTTTAACTCCACACTGTATACATCTTTATAGGCTTACCACATCTACATGTGATAGTTGCATGAAAAACACTGCATGGTCTTGATTAAAGGAATGACATGCAGACTTTCTCACTCTACCATAGGTCAGAGTTTATTTCTCACTCTACTGAAGTTCAAAGTTAATTTTTCACCTTGCAGAAATTATGAATTTATTTTGCACTTTACTGAAGACTGAAAGGTACAGTATAAACAAATCTTTTAAAAAATAAGCCACCAAGAGTGCAGTGTAGATGAATAGCCCTGGTATTTCTTTGAGTGTACGTCAATCATGTGACTAGACCTTCCACAGTCTTTAAAAACAAGTTGATTGCATGTGTTGTTTAAAATATCTAAAAAATATTGAGGCATGTACCTTTTGACCATGCCTTTGGATATTAAGAATGCGCTAAAACCCTCCGAGTCATGTATAAACAGCCATATTAATTGACTGAAGCTGTTGGGAAGGTGTTCCATAGTTTATGGCTCCTGCGAAGCCACCATATTTTGAGGCTGCCACACATACGTCAGTAGCAATTTAGTTCCTTGTTTCTACAGCTCTGGTAGTTGGAGAAAGCCAGCGGCTTTCAGCTAGGTATGGGAAGATGGGGGAAATCTTGTGTCCCTTTTTTTCTGAGACCTGTAATGTTGCACTTTCAACTGCAATAGACAGAAACCTTCAGACTTACCTTTCACCAGAGTGTAGCAACCGAAGCAAGAAAGCCATAAAATACTGTAATAAAATAGTATAATTTTGGAATGAAAGATTCTTTTTCATTGGGATATAAAATTTTAGAGGAAAGAATCAGATTTAAGTATAAAGACATTTCCAGTTTTTAGCTGCCTACATAACTATAGCAAGTAGCTGCATGTGCATTATTTTAGAAGTTTTAAATAAATAATACATAGCTTGAAAATAGTGTTCATTTTGTATTGACTTCCTTCTTATTTTACAAAGATGCTAATTCATTTTATAAAAATTAAGGGCAAGTAAATTTGCAATCTCTATATGTTAAAATTCAGGAACCAACTATTTCCTTTATTTACAGTGGTATAAGCGAAAGTTTTTTGAATATCCACTAAGTGCTAGGTACTGGGGTGTAGAAGATATATCAACATGTAAGAAAATGGGTGCATAAATGTATGAATAATATTACAAAGTAGGAAATGATTATTACAAATAACTGGTACAGACAATAACTAGTATAAACATTTAAAGGAGATAGATTTCTTGAGGCCAAGCAATCAGCAAAATTTTTATGGGGGGGTAGAGAAGGAAAGAACTGAAGAGAAAACAAATAACTAAAATATATTGTGATAATTTTATGTGACAGAGGTGCATAGAAGAGTTTTGGCATCACTAATAAGAGAGGTCTTGCATGCAGGATTAAATCTTTAGTGAACCACATTACTTCACATTTGTACTTATTCTAGGACATCATGAACATGACTGTTTGGATTACAGAGTGGATGCCATCACTACCCTCTCTATAGCCCTCTGGTCTTATCACTTCCATGCCTACTGGCCTGCTTTCAATTGCAAGTATCTGCAGCACTGTGCTGGAGAGCTTTCTCCAAAGCTGCTGATGTCCTTTCTGTTCACGCCCAGCACATGGAAGTCTGAAAATGACAAGGAATTAACACTCTTTGGTAGCAGCCCTCAATCAATAACTCAGAGAATTGGTATGTATTGGGATAACTCTTAGTTATATGCTCTGCATTATCTCCCAGAGTTCCCCAGCAAGACTGAGCTCCAATAAACTCATGGCGATGACTTGCTATTTTGCTAGCACACCCTTGATTGGCTTCTTTCTCTTCCTTGGTTCACTTCTCCAGTCCACTATTGATACTTTCTAGATCACTTACCAAATAAACGTCTTGCACAAATCTTTATCTTAGAATCTGCTACCGGAAACCAATTAAGATAGATGGGATATATTTCATTGATTTAGTGTTAGTCAATGGAGTCATGTTTGAGTAGCACTGAAAATTATGCAAGTATGAGTATACACATAAGTGATGGGAATGACTAGAGAATAGTCTACTGAAATGAAAAAGCCCTACTGACTCACACTTTTATCATTTTTCTCTCTTAAGATTCTTAGGGTTCTGCTTTAACTTCACCAATAAATTCAGAATATTATATTTTACTGTCAATGATATTCCATTTTAGCTCATCCTCATAAAATCAAAACCTACTAAAAGAGATTTTACAATGTAGAAATACATATTTTCAAAAAAACACAGAATTCATTTTGTATTTCTTTTGTTTTCCAGGCATTACCAAGTTTAAGGCTGGATATGATGGCTAAAAATATATGTATTCTATAACTGGTGATGAGAGAGAGCCATTAGCATGAGTGAAAAGCCATTTTCCATGCATTTGACTCATTTTTTTGCATTTTTCTTTCAGCCTTTGGAATTGCAGAGAATAACAAATTTGATTTTATAAGAGTGATCTCAGATTCCACTTAGTAACACAATCATTTTTATATTTTTTGTAAAATGATAGTAATCCCTTCGTTTCATGTTAAAAATAGTTAAAAGGAAACAGAATTAAAAACAGAAGCTATTACAGGGGTAGATATGAGAAGGCATATTCACTGATCATAGTTAATTATAATCAGTGGATTCCAAATTACATAACTGGTAGAAAATAAACTTTTTGTCCAAGAATTAATCATATTAATCATATTCCCTAATTATATTTGCTTCCCGAATAAAGCTCCCATTCATTTCAAGTCACTTTATTACCAGCACAGTACATCTCCCTTAACGCAAGTACACACAGGAGTAATGTGTAATGAATGGATCTATTAAGTGCTGGCAAACAGATCACTCAATAAAATGACCAAAGGAATACAAAAGTATGACTCCTGTCCTCAAAGGAAGGATTAGATGGTGATCCATAAAAAAAAGCAATGACTTTCTTCTTATGCCAGAACATCAAGAGTACTCCGGTCAAAAGTTGGATCGATGTCGTCCTTAGCTGCAAAATATAATATTTACATCAAATCAAATTCTGGAGAAGCAATTTGCAAATATTAGTAGTTCTTATATAGCATAACCTAACTAAACAAATTACCTTTGGAAAGGAACAGTGTCTATCAGAGGTCCACTTTTTAAAATTGCTGTAAACTGGTATCATTTTACCGAAAATGAAACTGAAAAGTTAAGAAACTCTCTCAAAGTCTCAAAGCTGGTAATTCTGGATCTAGAAACTGTCCTTTGTTATTATGCTATAGCAAAAGAGAAACAGGACCCACGACAAATGTGACAGAAGATCTGCTGATTTGAAAAAGTGGAGATTGAGAATATGAGGTACTGCCCTCATAGGCGACTGCAACTCTTTTGAACGGAGGAAAATAGTCTTAATTTTATTTGATTACTCATAATTTATCTACTGTTTTCAAATTTATGAAAAGACATTGTTATTAGCCTTTGAAAATGTAAGAATTATTTTTACATCATTTTTTGTGTCTTTGTTCTGTGGCCAATTTTATATATTTAGGGGGGAAAACAAACAAGTAAAGGAAATCTCATTCCAGAAACTCTCTGTTCAGTTATTTTCCAACCTTTTGTTACTTAAGGTCAGTCTTGAAAGCAAAATATTATCTGATCATATGGGAGTTTTCACGTTAATGAGTAGACTGATAATATCTAACTAGTCATCAAAAGCAACAGTAGCTCATACTTTCATTTAGCTCCATTATTCTTTTGCTTCCATTGTTTACTTGGTTATATCTTTGAAAGATAAATAACTGGGAGAAACATAAGCCATGAATGCATTGTAAATCTTTTAGTGAAACTATTTAGTTCCATAAAGAGCAACAGATTATAGTCAAGTTGTACCAAATCTACGGATTAAAACTTTAATAAATTCTTGTATCAAAATTTTAATAAATGCAGGTAAGTTTGTCTAGCAAGCAGTAGCTATATACCCATCAAAGAATGAAAAACATTGAAGTAGGAACAATTTCATAGGCCTTCTTTCCTGATACCTTTTTTCGCTCTAGAGACAGGAAGTCTAGTCACAAAGATCCTTGTTTCTCTGCCCTGATCAAAAGTACATCTCAGATTAAGCCATGGTATCAACAAATGACACAGAGTAAAAATACTGGGCACTGGGACTGATTCTTATTAGTTAAGGACACTTGACAGATTATACGGTGTCTTTGAATGTCATTTCCAGAAACAGCCCTATGCAAATGATTTATTAAGTGAGTGTTCCCAGGAAAACCAGTAAGAAAGAAACAGAACAACGAAGGAGAGAAAGATATGCACAGGTGTGATTTCAAATAAAATCCCATACTTGGTCTGATCCCACAAGAGCACTGGAGCATGTCACACATTTGAGTTGGTGCCTGCTCAAGATAAAGGATGTGTCTTTTAAACTCCTGTGCCTGTCAGTCATTGGCTGCAAATTGTCTTTAGGGAAACAGGAAAACCTAACTACTTCAGATTTTCCAAGAACCTGATGCAATAGCCTAATGGTAGTCTTTTGAGGAAAATTACAGGTGTGAGTTGCTAGGAATAAAATATAAAATCAGAGGTATGGGCACACAGAACTAGTTAGTACAGGGCATGTGAGGGGTTCAAGGTGAAGACAGTGACAACTCCTACTACACATACTAATGTGTAGTTCTAGCACATTGGACATGATAGTGTTAGCTGCTGTTGCCATTCATATTTGTATTTAGTCGTGCTACATGAGCCAGCCATCTTGGTTAAATAAGAAAGCCAGTTTGGTTATTTTATTTCAGGAATGGTTGGATTTTGCCCAGGCTCTGGACCATAGTCTGCTGATCTCTGATCAAGGTTAATGGTGTAAAATGAACTTTCTGCATAATTGCATTGTTGTTAACACTAAACATCAGGATTTTCTGCCTAAGCTGAAAAAAAGGCAAATCTCCTATTTTACCCCCATGGCTGGAGTGTTGCCCATCATACCAAAAATAGAAATTCAGTCTGTGAAGGTCAAATAAATCTTTTGTTCATTTTTAAAATTTTTGTTCTCATTAACTCTGCATTTACCTACACTCTGAATAGGACACTTTGCAGGAGAAAGAAACAGCTTTGGGGGCAAACTGGATAGGGGAGCAATTAAACACACTTTTCTGCTGTAGGACTTTTTAGCACTATTAATGTGTGTTGTAAATCCCCAAGGAGGGTGATACTAAATACAAAATTGTCATATTGAAATGACTGTGTAATCCTCACTGAATGGGGCATCTTTTAAAACTAATGTCTGTGGATACACTTTAGTGAATTCTGTTATGAATGATTAATATAGAAAATTTACAGATCCATTTGGCTCATGATCATAGATGCACATATCCTAAACGAAATGAATGCAAATTGAATCAGTGTGTAAAAAACGATAATATGCCATGACCAAGATGTTTAAGCTATAACAATATGTAAATATTTCATCACATTAAGAAAAAAATACATAATCATTTTAACAGTTGTAGAATAAGCACTATAAGAAATATATACCCATTCATAATTTTTAAAAAACACAATTCATTAAATAGGAGTAGGAAGAAATTTTAAGTTCTACCGAAAATTAAAAACAACAAAAAAACTAGATCAAACATCATTCTATATGTAGGAAAATTTAAAATTTCCTCTTTAAAAAGACTATGTGAATGAACTAATCAGAGACAGTTTTGGGGACGCAGAGAAAAAACCGAGAGTGGTTAGATGGGTGTGTGGGAGGGTGTTGGGGATAAGGGGAAAGGTGAAGGGATTTGGAAGCAGCTGGTAACCACAAGATGGCCTCAGGGTTTTTTTGAAAATTAATTTGGGGAAGGTATTCTATAATGTTGTAAAGATTTTGTTGGGTATCCGATGGACATGCGTCCTATTTGGGAGACCACCTCAGGGATACTGTGGATACCTGATCATGGCATTGTACACCAGAAGCTAAACATTAATGAATGCCAACTATAATTTTATATATATAATGTGATGGTTCAGTGTGAGGTCGGAGGGATAGTGGATGGGGGGAGGGGGGTTCACAGTATGAGGGATATAAATGATGAACGTCTAAGTATTACCTTGTTTTGTACACCTGAAACTAATAAATAAATTAATTAAAAATAATAAAATAAAATAAAATAAAAATAAAATTTCCTCTTTAAAATTAATTATAAGGGTCTCTACTATTATTACTTTTACCGATTGTATTGGAGGTCTTAGCTAGTGTAGGAAGAGAAAAAGAAACCAGATTTGAAAGTAAGAATTACCTCTCTCGTTATTTGCATGGGATGTTTGTTGACATAGAAAACAAAAGAATTCAAACACATTATTAGATGTAATAGAATTTATTAAGGTGGTTAGTTATATAATTAATAATCAAAAGTTATTTGCATATTTACACAACAGTGCAAACACTTAGAAAACAAAATTAAAGAATAAGATTCCACATACAGGAACATCAGAGAACCTAATCCAAAGTTATCTCCGTTGTAGATGTGGTCCATATTTCCATACATAAATCTTAGTTCATACTACATTCCTTAAAAACACACGAGACATGATAATACATGTACGTGAACACATATGAATAGTACACACTCAGCATCAATGCATTCATGAGCAGGCCCCTGCTCAGTACCCACCTTGGGCCAGGCGCAGTGCCAAGTACTGAGACAGGAAGTCAAATTTGACATGGTTGTTGTTTTTGAGTTGCTGTACAATTTTTAGGCAAGAAAGGCTGTAGAAAAAGAGTGAGAATTTTGCCATGATTATATTGTTCCTAATTTTATACAAGTATAAATACGTATCGTTCTTCATCAGAGCTCAGAGTGAGAAGATAATTTGTGTGACATTCACAAAGCTAACACACTTTGTAGGCCTGCTGGGATTCTTTAAATAAAAATTTCAGAACAATTCATTAGAAGCAGGCCTATTGCATACTTGGAAGAGATTACCAAGGTTAGTCAACTCCTGGCTTTTTCTTTTGATATAACTCAGATGACTGTGATTTTGCCAAAGTTATAAATAGGCAACAGGCCCTTGAAACACATTTTCTTTATCATGAAGCATAAATTTTATATCTTCTACTTCGGTAAATTTTATAAATGCTAACTAGAAGCAGCTATTCTGAAGAAAAGGCATGGGCCCAAGTTTAGCAGAAATTCCTATCTCTTTGGGTCTTCATTGATTGTACCTTTTCCAAGTTATATTTCTGGAAATTATCCATATGCATAATTATTAATTAACAGAGTGTCCTTTCAGCTGATGTCTACATTCAGAACTAAGGATTGTTATTAAATCTCTCCCCCCTTTTTTGACCATTAATGATTTCACTTTGAGCAAGGATTGACAGCTCTAGAGACAACTGAGGACTAGCACGTCATTTCACGTTGAATAATTTGAAACATCAGACCTAAAGTAAAATAGACTGAAGCAGAGTAAGGGGGGGAGGAGAAAGAAAGAAGGAAGAATTTTCTCTCTAGATTCCAAAGATAGAAAGGGATTTAATTCTTTGATGACATTAGAAAGAAATAATCTTTTCTTCCCTTTCACTAGAGTGACCCTTGATATATGGAAAGAATCTACTATCACATCTTAAGGGCCAGAAGCACAATAGTATATTTAAAAGCATATACTTAACACTGTTAGAAAGCATGAGACATTACAAAAGAATGCAAATTATAAAGCAGAATCATTTTTCAAACTTTAAGTAATTAATTTCAAAGCTTTAGGAAGTTGGGAACTGGTATAAATCAGTCTCCAATAACTGATAATGCATTTGGCAAAAACGATTTTAAGAAAACAAAAATGAAACCAAAAGGCTGAGGTCAGCCAACCACGAGGAACTTTTTAGGGTCAGGAAGAGCAGTAACATTTAGGATGCTTAGTAGTAGATCTGGGCTACAGTTTTAGAGGAGCTTTGAAGACATGGTTTGATACGTCATGTAAACATCTTTAAAAATGAATGTGGTAATTTTCCAAGATGAAAAATAAAGATCATTTGTTCTAGCAAGCAATAGGACTATTGGGAATTCAGTTGTTACACATCTTTTTATTAATGAATTTTTGTTATTGAAACAACATTCCTCTATTATAGAAAGATTTTTTAAAATTAATAGATGTTCAACTAAAAGGATGGCATTCTAAAGGATGGCATCCGTTTCTGAAAATTAACAACTTTCTGGTTAGTTACTGTGCAAAGATGAGTTTTGCTGGAGGACACTGACCATAAACTCCTTTTGACTCTCAGAGAAGCCAAGCAGCTGCATTCCTCTGTCTGTCTAGCCCCAGGAAATCACTGACTGAAGTCGGAATCATGAACAGACAGTTATCACAAACCTTCAACATTGGGGGAGAAAACATCTGATGTTATGAGCATTCTTACCTTTCCTGCTTTCTGGAAATGCCTGTCTGATCGCCTATGGGCATGCCTGAGAAGAAAATGAGCAAACAGGGATTTAAAAATTATTTAGTGGAAGTAATGCTTTCAATTAATTATTCATTTATATTCACCATCATGGCATTTAAATGTATTTTATTTAACTTATATGGGTTGTATTGACAAATATTGTGTTTCAAATAGCAAATAAAATGAAAGCCCTTTGAAGAATCACCAATTCCAAGCCCTCCACAATGTATTCTTTCACTCCTTTTCCTAAATGTATATGTGAGTGTGTGAGGGTGTGTGGATGTGTGTGTATGCATTCATATATTTATAAAAGTATAGGCTATAAGTGCAGTTGAACATATTTTCCATGTAGTTATTGGTCATTTGCATACCCTCCCCTATGAATTTCCTACCGAGAAAATCCAAATGAATTACTTATAGAAATATAAATACATAGGAATTTTTGATATATGACTGGTTTCATACGCTTGTTTCACTGTACATGTCACTTAGAAATGTTTCAGATCTTTCCTTGTCAGAACATAGAGAATACTAATTTCTTTTCCGCTGGTATGTGTAGCAGGTTTAAAAGGTTTTATTATTAATCTCCTGTATCTGCCTCTCTGCACGTATCAGGTTTTTCCAGCATAACCAGAAGGAGAATTGTTTAGTCAAAAGGGATTCATATTTTAATTTTTAAGAAATTTGGCCAAATCTCCACCAAAATGGCTGTGCCAAATTAATCTCACCAGTCATGCATAAAAGTTAATGTATCTCCCACCCTTGCCAACACAAGGTTAATGTTTAAATTTTTGCCAAGCCAATACAAATCATTGCATCAAACTTTGTTTGAATTTTTAGTTCCCTGGGTAACAAGTGCAGTTGAACACATTTTCCATATAGTTATTAGTCAATTGCATTTTCTCCCTTTGAATTTTCTATTTATGACCTTTAAGGAAAAAACATGCAATGATTTTGTTGAAGTTTATTAAAATAAATGTATCTTTTAGTTGTATTTTGTGAAAGTATTTTCTTGTGGAATTTAAAAAGTTATTTATATATCCTGGGTGTCTGTTTAATTTGTGTTATAAATGCTTTCTCTTATTTTGTGAAGGCTTTAACTAAGAACTTTTGATTCTATGTTATATCCACTAAGGAAAATCAAAAGAAAACTTTTAAGTATGAAAAGGACATGGTCAACATGTGGTTTCAAAGAACTGAGACACCTGGAAACTTTGAAGGCAGGTCTCCCTAGAGAAAAATCTGTCTTCTTTCCTTTAATTTTCTTTTAGAGGCCCCTCTTTTCCCCAAGGTGCTCAGTGTCATTGAGCTGACACTTCTTCCTGTGGTAGTGCCCTTTCATATTTTGGACTTTCCAGAGATACTAACTGTTCTTCTCTAATTGTCAGCCCCAAAGAAAAATTAAATAGCGTCTGTTACATGCATGTATAATGAATCTAAAGATGATCTATACTCCTGGATTATCATGGCTGCTCCAGAACATAACTCTCCTGTGAAATATATTTGCATTTAACATCATTTGCTGAAGGGGATCAGGAGGTGGAAAACACTTTACTAAAAAGTATGTGAAAATTTCAGATTCTGAGGCACCCTGGAAGGAGACATACTTTTGTTTCAGCGCAGTTTCAGATCCTGTGGTACCCTCTAAAATGGCTCCCAGTGATTTCCATCTCTTGGTTTTCATACCCATATGTAATCCTCCTTCTTTTGAGTGACTATTGGGCTTAATGACTTGATTCCAGCCAAGTAATGGAATATCATTACTGAAATTCAGTTACAGAAGATTAGCTTTCGTCCTGCTCGTTCTCTCTCTCTCTCTCTCTCTCTCTCTCTCTCTCTCTTTCTCTCTCTCTCTCTTCACTTAAATGCAAGGCAATGCAATGCTGTACACTGCCAGAGAGAGGGGCCCATATGACAGAGAACACAGGGACTTACTCCGACAGCTGGTAAGGAACTGAATCCTGTTAACCACCAGGAGTAAATTCTTGAGTGGAGCCCTGACTAATTTCATCATCGCAGCCTGTGAGAAATCTTGAGGAAGAAGAGCTGGTTAAGGCACAGCTAGATTCCTGACCCACAGAAATGGGAGAAATAATAAATATTTGTTGTCTTAAGCCACTACATTTTGGGTAATTTGTTATGCAGCACAGAAAACTGATACAGGCCACCTTGCAATAGAACATTTTGTGGGTATTGTAAAGAATCACAGAATCTTGGGACAGGAAGAGACTAGAAAATCAACTAGGTCCATGTTTGAGACTCATAATATTCCTGCTAATGATGGTCAAGTCACACTTGAACAACTCTTAGGTTCTGAACATTTTAATACTCTTTTCAAATGGGCTTGGAAGTTTTCCCTGTAATAGTCACTAGATAATGATGAACTTTCATGTCTCTGTGATCAATTATCATTAATGCAGGTTTCTCATCCAGGATAAGGGAAATTACATTATTGGTTAAGATGGATAGAAAAGTAAAAGCATGTTATCTAGGAAAAGGTCATATATGTGTGGTTCTAATGAGTCTTTTTGCAGTTAAGTTTCCTGTATAAAACATGTCACCTCAGAAAATTGAAATGGAAAAATGGCTATTTAATAGTGCTCTGAAACCATAATAAAGAGTGAAAAATGAATTATCCCCAGAGTTGTAATAAAACCCACAACAATTTTTTAAAGATAAAATGCATGTGACAAATATGCTTTGACATGTCAATGATTTGGCTTTTTTAGGAAGAAAACCTATACAATGATAATCCAGCTCCTTCTGATCTTGAATGACAGGGATTGTAAGCAGAAGAAAAAGAGGGGTCCTTTTCGGTTAAAGAAAATGACCAGTTAGAAAAGTGCTGCAAAGGAAACATGAAATTTCAGGGAGATTTTTCAGGATACTGTCACTAGAAGGGCAATAACTGACAAGAGCCACTGACCTAGTCAACATGTTAAAAGCTGTAAGGCACTTCGGAATCCCACAGCGTTGTCCAACTTCAATGCTAACAAACTGAAATCAGACACTCAAACATGGCAAAGCAATTCATTCAATAGCAGCTGTGAAAGACTGGTCAGCTTAAAAAGACTCTAAAGATAATTTACCTGGCAAGGACAATTGGAAAAAAGCCTGCAATTCTGCATGATTCATGCAGCCAAGGCTATTGAGAGCCTGTTCTTATCCTCTTGGGACTCATCACTATGCTATGAAGGTTGCTTATTGCAAACACCTGCTGCTCTCCACCCATGAGTTTAATTCTAGCCCGTGCTCTTGGCAAACTGGAAATGCCAGAAGGTGGCTAATGTTCTGGAGGCAAATTCCATCCAGTGTTGGAGCAGAGCTTGGAAGACAGATACACAATCTCCATTGCTGCTCTGTTGGCATAACTCTAATGCATGTTCTACATTGTCTTCCAGAGTGCCCCAGCCGCATTTAAGCAGCAGTTGTCCACAGTGGTAACTGTCTTGGTAATGTAGCCTTTATTGCCTGATTTCCTCTCCCTATGTTGGTTCCCTACTCCACCACCAGTGATTTTCGAGATCACTTCTAATAACTATCAGTGTCTCTGGAGTCGCCCAAGCAAAATATTTGGACTCAAATCCATGACTCAGTTTCATTTACTAGTTGGGTTCAAATGATGTCTCAGGATCCCAACCTAAGACAATTATTATAACTTGACAGTTGTGCATTTAAATCAAGTGTTACACTCTGAATTTGGGAGAATTTTATACCCACTGAAATGCTTAACAGTAGAGCACACAAAATGCACTAAGTTTTCTTGATATAGGAGCCAAAACCATTATTGGGACCTCCCTTAACATATTTTATGATTATTGTTACATTTTCACTTTCCTATCTTTAATTTTAAGGTGAAGTCCATCTGCTTTTATTACAACAATGATTTTCAACATGGTCTCCAAACTTTCATGAAATAGAGGGCAAAATGTAGTATTCCTCAACCCGAGAAGACTGTGGACTCATATAGAAAGTTTCACATAGAACAATAACCATAACTTACTGGGTACTTACTATGAGTCAGGAATTATGCTAAGTGCTTTATATGTATTTCCCATTCTGTGTTCAAAATAACCTTAGACTTTAGGTATTGTTCTTATTGTACATTTTTGTCTATTGTTGACATAAAAACTCCACATACTTACAGTATACAATTTTATGTCTAAATATGTAAAATATGTATATGTATACACCCATGAAACCATTACCACAATCAAGATGGTGAATATATGCACATAACCCTGAGCTGTTTCTTCATGATTTTTTATAATTCTTCTCCATTCCTTACCTCTTCTCCCCCATTCCTCAGGCAATTGTCACTATAGATTAGTTTGCATTTCCTAGCATCTTACATGGATAAAATAATAGAGAATGCTTTTTTATTGTCTGGCTTCTTTCACTCATAATTATTTTGAAATGCATCCATATTGTTGTCTATATCTATAATTCACTCCTTCTTATTGTTGAGTGTATTCATTTTATGGACATCTTACAATTTGTATATCTACTCACTTTTTGAAAGACACTGGGTTCTTTCCAGCTTTTGATGATTACAAATATGAACATTCACGTACAACATCTTATATGGACATATGCTTGTGTTTCTATTGGGTAAACACTCAGGAGTGGAACGATTGGATTGCACAGTAAGTGTATATGTCACATTTTAAGAAAAGGGCTGTCGTGCGGGGTGTCTGGCGGGGCAGCCTGCGGGGTCTCTGCTCCCGCTCCCCACTTAAGAACGCAGGACATGGTGAGGCCAAAAAGGAACACCCACGGAGCCATAGGTAGGGGAGTCATACCACTATGGTCTCACTGGAGGCTGGGTTTACACGACGTACGACCTGCTGTCCGCTTTGCTGCCAACCGACCAACTGTCCTCGACTCCCCTTACTCTCCTTCAGTCTCCTCCTTCACTCTCCTTGGCTCCCCTCCGTAGCCGCAGCAGTTATATCAGTGACCAATGGCTTAATGGCTACAGCTGATGGCCAACCAGCCACAGCTGATGGCCATCCACTATCTGAGCCAGCACCTCTCCACATGAGGCCGAGAGCCTGGAAACTGCTTTCTGGGGCTCTGTCCCCACAAGGGCATTGTATCATTTTATATTTCACCAGCAATGTATGAGAATTTCAATTTTTTAACATCCTCACCACAACATGGTATGCTTAGACTTTTTATTTTCAGCAATTCTTACAGGTGTGTGGTGCTATCTCATTGTAGTTTTAATTTGCATTTCTTTAATAAGTAATGATATTGAGCATTTTTTTCATGTGCTTATTTGCCCTCTGTATATCTTCTTTGGTAAAATAACAGTACAAATAATTTGCTCATTCTTATTTGGTTGGGTGTTTTCTTATCATTACTTGGGTTTGAGGGTTATTTACTTATTTTAGATATAAATCTTTTATCGGATATTTGATTGGCAAATATTTTCTTAAAGCATGTTGTATGTCTTTTCATTCTCTTAACATTGTCTTTTGAAGTGAAAAAAATTTAATTTTGATGAAGTCTAATTCATCAATGTTATGGATTATGCTTTAGGCATCTTATTTAAGAACTCTTTACCTAAACCTAACATGACAAAGATTTTCTCCTATATTTTCTCCTAGAAGTTTTAAAGTTTTAAGTACCATTTGAGGTCTATGTTTCGTTTTGTGATAACTTTTATATAAGGTAAGAGATATGGATCAAAGTTTATTTTTTGCTTTGGATATCCAATTGAACCAGCACCATTTGTTAAAAAAGATTTTCCTTTCTCTGTTAATTTGTTTTTGCATTTCTACCCCAAATCAGTCGTCAATATATGTGTAGGTCTATTCTGATCCATCAATCTATTTGTTTATCTTAAACATAAAACACTGTCTCGATTATTATAGTTTTGTAAGTATTAAAATACGGTAAAGTAGTGTTAGTCCTTCATGTTTGCTCTTGTTTTTCAAAGTTATTTTGGCTATACTAGATGCTTTGCATTTCCATATGAATTCTAAAATCACTTTATCAATTTTTACTAAGAAGCTGCAGTGATTTTGATTGGGATTGCATTGAATCTATTCATCAAGTTGGAAAGAATTACCATCTTAGCACTCTTGAGTCTTCTGATACATGTCTTTTAATTTATTTAGGACTTCTTTAATTTCTAGGTGATTCACCATATGTTGTAGTTAAAACCATAATTTCCAGTGATTAGGACTTCCACATATTTTCCCAGTCTTATCCCTAAATATTTCATATTTTTGATGATGTTATAAATGGTGTTATTTAATTTCAGTTACTGATTATTCTTTGCTAGCATGTAGAAAAACAATTTTTGTATATTGATCTTATATGCCAAAACCTTATTAAACTCAGTTCTAAAAGTTTTTTTGTAGATTCCTTCAGATTTTCAATATAGATTATCTGGTGTTCTTTGAATGAAGACAGTTTTACTTCTTTCTGTCCAATTTGTATGATTTAATTTTTTTAATTCCAGTGGATGGAATCTCCAATATTCTGAAGAACAGAAGTGATGAGTGTACACATCTTTGTCTTGCTGCTGATCTAAGGGATAAAGCAGTCTTGCATAATTAACTATGATGTTATCTATAGGTTTATCATAAATGTTCTTTATCAGGATAAGGAGTTTCCCTTTTATTCCTAGTTTGCTGAGAATTTATATTAGGAATGAATGTGTTATTGATGTTTTTTCTACATCTATAGAGAAGGCCATGGGGTTCTTTTTTGATCTACTAATATGATGAATTACATTGATTGGTTTTTAAATGTTAGACCCTTCATTCATGAAGGAAGCTCTAATTGGTCATGGTGTAGTATCTTTTTTATTTATCAAATTATTTAATTTGCTAAAGTTTTTGTATAAAATGCTTGCATGTGTATTTCTGAGACATATTGGTTTGTAGTTTTCATTCTTAAAACACCTTTTGGATTTTGTATCAGGTTAATGCCACCTCAAAGAATGAGTCTGGAAGTATCGTCTGATCTTCAATTGTCTGGATGTATTTATGTAAAGTTGGTATTATTTCTTCTTTAAATGTTTGGTAGACTTCACCAATGAAGCCATTTAGACTTGGAGTTTTCCTTGTGGGAAAGTTTTAAATACAAATTCAATTTTATTTAAGTGATATGGCACTATTCAGTTTATTTATTTCTTCTTACAGGAGCTTTAGTAATTTGCTTGTTTTGTATTATTTTTGCATTTAATACATTGTTGAATGTATTAACATAGAGTTTTTCATATTTCCTTATTCCCTTTTTAATATTTATGGAATCTATAGTAATTTCACCTCTCTCATTCATGATAATTGTAATTTGTGTCTCCCCACCCTTTTTTTTGTGTCTGTCTGCCAAGAGTTATCAATTTTAATAATCTCAAAAAAACAACTTTTGATGTAATTGATTTTTCTGTTCTTTTTCTGTCTTCTAGTCTATTGATTTCCACCAGGATTTTTATTATTTCCTTCTGTGTACTTTGGGTTTAATCTGTTCTATGTTTTCTAGTTTCTTAAGGTGTAAGTTAAGGTCATGATTTGAGACTTTTCTTTTGTAAACACTAGTAAAATGCTGTAAAATTAACATTAATTAATGCTTTAGAGGCATCTCACAAATATTGAAATGTTTTGTTTTTTATTTTCATTCCGTTTAAAATACTTCCTAATTTCTATTTTGATTTCTTCTTTAACCTATGGATTATTAGAAGTATGTTATTATCAAATATTTCTAGATTTTTCAGAGATATTTTTTATGTTATTGATTTCTATTTTTATTCCATTGTTGACAGAACATATACTTTGTATGATCTGAATTCATTTTAATTTTTGAGACTTGTTTTCTGTCCCAAAATATTGTGTATCTTACTAAGTTTTCTATGTGCACTTGACAAGAATGTGTATTCTCCTTCTGTTGGGTGAGGTGTTCTGTAAATGTCCGTTAGGTCAATTAAGTTGGGTGATTGTGTTGTTCAAATCTTCCACTTTATATTCTTGCTGTCTTTCTGTCTACTTGTTCTATCATTTCTGAGAGAGATACATTGAAATTTTTGACTATAATTGTGGATTTATCAATTTTTCCTGCAGTTCTACCAGTTTTCACTCATATATTTTCGAACTCTGCTATTAGGTGCATAAACAAACTATTACTTTCTCTCGATGAATTGACCAATTTATTAATATGAAGTGATGATCTTTATACCTGTAATGTTGTTTATTCTAAAATCTCCTTTGACATTAATATAGCTCTTCATTTTTCTTTTACTTAGGATTAGCATGGGATTTTTTTCCATTCTTTTACTTTAAACTTATTTGTTATTTCATATCAAGTTGTATTTTTTTCTTGTACACAACACATAGTGCAGTCTCTTTTTTTTTTTTCTTTTCTCAGTTTAACATGCTTTGCGTTACTGACCCTTTTGGGTCAGGGACCCAAGCCAAAGTCTTTCTGCCTGGTGTTTCTCGTGCCAATAGAATGAGACTGAGTTCAGTAAAGCAGAGCAGAAGCTTGATTTTTTGATCAAGAAACGGAGAAAGGTGAGTTCATGCTGTAACAGCACCTTCTCCCTAACTGGGAAGGAGCCTTCTGTATTTATAGGCTGTGGCTTGGAGTGATTAAATTCTGTTTCAATTATTCTTCTGTTATACTGGGACCTTTTTGCACACGGTTCCTCATTGTCGTCTGGGTTTTTGCACTCGGAACCACGGTCTTTGTGGTGGGGAATCCTTTTCAGTTCCTAAAAGCAAGAATAGCTCCTGACATTATTTTGGTACTGAGAAACATTCAGTTCTTTTAGATGATAGCCCAGTGACATTTGTCGTTTAATTAGAGTGTTTGAATCATTTGCACTTAATGTGATTACTGTAATCTATTTCCCATTTTTTTATGTGTTCTTTCTTCTCTTTTTCCTTTGTTTGATTATTTTAAAAATATTATTTAATTTCCTTTGTGGGCTTATTAGTTATAACTTGTTTTGTTTGCTTAGTAGTCCCTTTTGGATTTATAGCATGAAACTTTAACTTAACACATTCAACTGTCAATTATTATTCTACCACTTAGCATCGAGTTTATGAATTTTACAATAGTATGCTTCCATATCTCTGCCATATTTTATGATTGTTGCCATATGTTTACTTATAGATATGTTATAAAGCCTATATTACATTGTAATTATTTTTGTCTAAGCAGTAAATTATCTTTTAAAAACATTTAAATAAGAAAAATGATCCCTATATATTTACATGTGTAGTTTCCATTTCCAGCACTCTTTATGTAGATTTATATTTTAGTCTGTGAAATTTTTCATTTGTTCAAAAGAATTCCATTAGGACTTCTTATGGTGTAGGTCTGCTGGAGGTGAATTCTTTCAGATTTTTACGTCTGAAAAAATATCACTATTTAATCTTCATCTTTGAAAGATTTTTTTCTGTGTGCAGGACTCCAGGTCAATAGAGTTTTCTCTCAGGGTGGGGAAGACAAAATGTTCAGTATTTTCAAGATGTTGCTGCATTGTCTTCTCTTTTGCATTGTTTCTGACAAGAAATTGGCTGTCATGTTATTTTTTTTGTTCCTCCACACAGAGCATGTCTTTTTATCTCATGTTGCTTGTAAGATTTTCTCTTAATTACTGATTTTGAACAATTTGATGTTCTGTACAAGGTATACCTTTTTCATGTTTCTTGGACTTGGTGTTTACTGAGCTTCTTGGATCTTTTTTAGCATTTATCAAGTTGGGGGAAATTTCAACTTTTGTTTTTTTAAATAATTCCTTCCCCTTTGGAGTCTCTATTTACATGTATAAGTGGGTCACTTGATGTTCCACAACTCACTGAAGTTACTTTCTTGGTATTTCTTTTGTGGATATTATCCCATTTTTGCTGAAAGCAGAAAAAGGAACAAGCAATTCCTAACTGTAATTTATTATGTGATGTCACGCCGGTATGTCATGCGGAGTCTCAGGTCCTACTCCCCACATAAGAATGCAGGATATGGTGAGGCCACAAAGGAACACCCACGGAGCCATAGATAGGGAAGTCCCACCACTATAGTCTCGCTGGTGGCTGGGTTGGAGATACAGGAAGCAGGAGCTATACTATCCACAACCTGCCATCCACCTCTCTCTCTGCCAACCAAGCCCACTTGCTAGCTGCAATCCGCGCTTGCTAGCTCAGCCACCATCTTCTTGCTAGCCCCCATTTTGCTGCTAGCATAGTCACGGCAGTTATATTAGTGGCCAATGGCTCACTGGTTACAGCTGATAGCCAACTAGCCACAGCTGATGGCCATCCAATCACAGTTGATGGCCATTTACTACCTGAGCCAGCACCTTTCCACGTGAGGCTGAGAGCCTGGAAACTGACCCCGGGCTCTGTCCCCACACTCCACCCCTACAAGGTCTCGCCTCACAATCTACGTGAAAAGTGTCTTCTGTGAGGGGCCCTGTGTGAGGAGCCTGGAAGTGAATGCAGTATCCTGGACACAGGCAGGCTCTCTGGACACAGCCAGGGTTTTTCAGTGAACCACCAGTCCTTCTGGGCACAGCCAGACTTCCTGGGCTTCTTAGGGTACCACCAGTCTCTTGGGGCACAGCCAGGGCCTCTCAGGGCACTGCCACTCTCTGGGCACAGGGAAAAGAAGATGGTAACCTACAAAGGAAAGACCCTTAGATTATCATGTAGATTTTTCAGCAGAAACTTTACAAGCCAGAAGTGAGTGGAACCAAATATTGAAACTATTGAAAGACAGAAATTATGAGCCAAGAATAATATACCCAGCAAATATATCCTTTAGATATGAAGGAGGAATAATGACCTTTCCAGACATACAGAAGCTAAGGGAATTTTCTAACACACAACTTGCACTACAAGAAATGCTAAAGAAGGCTATTCAACCACCAACAACAGGGGCAATTTGTGCCAACAAAAACATAAAAAAGGAGGAGAGCAAAGACCTGAACTGGAATATGGGAATGGAGAAAGTAAGCATGCTGAAGAAAATGGAATACTCTAAATATCAAACTTTCTTTTACATAAACTTAATGGTAACCACTCAAAAAAATCCAGAATTGAAATATATACTGTAATAAAAGAAGAAACAGAGGGAAAAATCATAGAATACCACCACACAGAAATAATAGACAACAACAAAAAGGCAAAGAAACAATGGAGACACAGTCTTACAAGAAAACTAAAGATAGAATGATAGGAAATCCTCACATATCAATAACCACTCTAAATGTAAATTGACTGAAATCACCAATAAAAAGGCACAGGGTAGCAGATTGGATAAAAAAACTAAACCCAACCATATGCTGTCTCCAAGAGACACATCTCAGCTACAAGGACAAGCATAGACTCAAAGTGAAAGGGTAGAAATTCATACTCCAAGCACATGGTACCCAGATAAAATCAGGTGTAGCCATACTGATATCAGATGATACAGACTACAGGGTGAAAAAGATAACAAGAAACAAAGATGGACGTTTCATAATCGTAAAGGGGACCATACAACAAGAAGACATAACAGTCGTCAATATTTATGCCCCCAATCAGGGAGCACCGAAATATAGCAAGCAACTACTAACAGAACTAAAGGGAGAAATTGACCAAAACACAATTATACTAGGTAAAATATCCTAGATAAAATGGACATAATTGACATTTATAGAGCACTTCACCTAAAACATCAAACAGTACATTTTTTTCTAGTATACATGGAACATTCTCAAGGATAGATCATATATTGGGACATGAAACTAGCTTCAGTAAATTTAAGAAGATTGAAATCATACCAAGCATATTCTCTGATCACAAGACTTTGAAATTGGATATCAACTGCAAAAAGATAGCAAGAAAAACCACAAATACATGGAAATTAAACAAGATACTTTTAAAGAACTACCAGGTCAAAGAAGAAATTAGAGGAGAGATCAAAAGATACGTAGAGACAAATGACAATGAAAATACATCCTCCCAAAATTTTGGGGATGCAGTGAAAGCAGTTTTAAGAGGGAAATTTGTATCATTACAGAGTATTTACAGAGTATTTCAAGAAACAAGAAAAATCCCAAATAAATAACCTTACATTACACTTAAAGAACTAGAAAAAGAAGAACAAATGAAACCCGAGGTCAGCAGAAGAAAGTCAATAATAAAAATCAGATCAGAACTAAATGAAATATAGAACAAAAAGACAATAGAAAAATTAACGTGATGGAGAGCTGGTTCTTTGAAAATATTTAAAAAATTGACAAACCCTTGGCTAGACTCACTAAGATAAAAAGAGAGAAGGCACTAATAAACAAAATCAGAAATGAAAAAGGGGAAGTTATCACGAATACCACAGAAATACAAAGGATCATCCAAGAATACTATGAAGGATTATATGCCACCAAATTCAATAACCTAGAAGAAATGGACAAGTTCTTAGAAACATATAGCCTTCCAAGGCTGAACCATGAAGAACTGGAAAATCTTAACAGACCAATCACCAGTAACAAAATTGAATCAGTCATCCAAAACCTTCCCAAAAGCAAAAGTCTGGGACCAGATGGTTTCACTAGTGAATTCTACCAAACTTTCAAAGAGGATCTAATACCAATCCTGCTCAAACTCTTCCAAAAAATTGAAGAAGAGACAGTACCCCCTAACTCATTTTATGAAGCCAACATTACCCTGATACCAAAACCTGGTAAGGATAATATAAAAAAAAGAAAACCACAGATCAATATCTCTGATGGATATAGATGCAAAAATCCTAAACAAAATTCTAGCAAATCGAATACAACAATGCTTTAAAAAGAGTATTCATCACGATCAAGTGGGGTTCATCCCCGGGCCACAAGGATGGTTCAACATACACAAATCCGTTAATGTGATACACCACATAAACAAAATAAAGGACAAAAATCATATGATTTTATCAATAGATGCAGAAAAAGCATTTGACAAGATACAACTTCCATTTATGATTAAAACACTTAATAAATTAGGTATAGAAGGAAAATACCCTAACATAATAAAGGCCATATATGACAAACCCTCAGTAAATATCATAATTAATGGTGAAAAACTGAAGTTCTTTGCTCTATGTTCAGAAACACAACCGGGCTGTCCCCTATCACTTCTGCTTTTCAACACAATGTTGGAAGTTCTCACCAGAGCAATCAGGCAAGAAGAAATAAAAGGCATCCGAATTGGGAATGAAGAAGTTAAATTGTCACTCTTTGCAGATGACATGATGCTATATATACAAAACCCTAAAGACTCCACCAAAAAGCTATTAGAAACAATCAATGGATGCAGTAAAGTTGCTGGCTACAAAATCAATGTACAAAAGTTCATTGCCTTCCTATATACTAACAAGGAAATCTGAGAAAAAGAAATAGAAAACAACAACAACAATTCCTTTTGCAATTGCAGCAAAAAGTATAAAACACCTACTAATAAACTTAACCAAGGATGTAAAAGACCTATATGCTGAAAACTATAAGACATTTTTAAAAGAAATTGAAGAAGACAAAGAAATGGAGAGACATTCCATGCTCATGGATTGAAAGAATCAACATAGTTAAAATGGTCATATTACCCAAAGCAATATACAGATTTAATGCAATCTCCATCAAAATCCCAATGGCATTTTTTAAAGAAATAGAACAAAACATCATCAGATTTGTGTGGAACCACAAAACACCCCGAATAGTCAAGGCAATCCTAAGAAAAAAGAACAATGCTGGAGGTATCACACTCCCCGACTTCAGCTTGTGCTACAGGGCAACAATAATCAAAACACTATGATAGTGGCAGAAGAACAGACACATAGACCAATGGAATAGAATTGAGAACCCAGAAATAAATCCACATAAATATGGACAGATAATTTTTGACAAAGAAGAAAAAACATACAATGGAAAAAGACAGCCTCTTTAATAAATGGTGTTGGCAGAACTGGAAAGCCACATGCAAAAGAATTAAACTGGACTGCTATCTGTCACCATGTACCAAAATTAATTCAAAATGGATCAAAGACTTAAGCATAAGACCTGAAACAATAAACTGCATAGAAGTATTTAGTACTACATAGGTACTAAACTTATGGACCTTGGGTTCAAAGAGCATTTTATGAATTTGACTCCAAAGGCAAGCGAAGTAAAAACTAAAATAAATGAATGGGACTATATGAAACTTAAAAGCTTCTGCACAGCAAAAGAAACCATCAACAAAATGAAGAGGCAACCAACTGAATGGGAGAAGATTTTTGCAAACAGTGCCTCCGATAAGTGGTTAACCTCCAAAATATACAAGGAACTCATGAAGCTCAACAACAATAAAAAACAAACAACCCAATTGAAAAATGGGCAGACGACCTGAAGAGACATTTCTCCAAAGATGATATACAAATGGCAAATAGACATATGAAAGAATGTTCAACATCACTAATCATCAGAGAAATGCAAATAAAAACCACAATGAGGTATCACCTCACCCCAGTCAGAATGGCTATCATCAACAAGACAAATACTAACAAGTGTTGGCAAGGCTGTGGAGAAAAAGGAACCCTTATACAATGTTGGTGGGAATGCAGACTGGTGCAGCCGCTATGGAGGGCAGTGTGGTGGTTCCTCAAAAAATTATGAATAGAATTACCATATGATCCATCAATCCCTCTCCTGGGTATCTACCCAAAAAATCTGACAACATTTATACATAAAGACAAGTGTGCTCCAATGTTCATTGCAGCTTTATTTATGGTGGACAAGACATGGAAATAACCAAAATGTCCTCCGATAGATGAATGGATAAAGTAGTTGTGGTATACATACACAATGACATACTATTCAGCAGTAAGAAAAGATGAAACAGGACCGTTTGTGACAACATGGATGGATTTTAAGATTATAATGCTAACTGAAATAAGTCAGACAGAAAAAGCAGAGAACCATATGATTTCACTGATATGTGGCATATAAACCAAAAACAACAAAAGAACAAGACAAACAAATGAGAAACAAAAACTCATAGACACAGACAATAGTTTAGTGGTTACCAGAGGGTAAGGGGGGTGGGGGATGGCAGTAGATTAGGGTAAAGGGGATCAAATATATGGTGGTGGAAGGAGAACTGACTCTGGGTGGTGAACACACCATGTGATTTATAGATGATGTAATACAGAATTGTACACCTGAAATTTATGTAACTACTAATAATTGTCACCCCAATAAACTTTAATTTTAAAAAGTTTAATTTATAAATTCAGCACTGTAAGCGATTAACAGCAATAAACAATAAATTAGAGCAATTATAACAATATACTGTAATAAAAGTTATGTGAATGTGGTCTCTTTCTCTGATAACTGATCCGATAACCCAGATTACTGCCAAGTGACCAATAGGTGGATAGCACATGTACCATGAATACACTGGACAAAGGGATGATTCCCGTTCCTGGCAGAACAGAGTGGGGCCGAGAAGGACAGCGCTGGGTCACACAACTCAGAATGGCACAAAATTTAAAATTTATTAATTGTTTATTTCTGGAATTATGCACTTAATATTTTTGGATTGTGGCTGACCATGGGCAACTAAATCCTCAGAAAGCAAAACTGTGGATAAGGGGACTATTGTCTGTTGTCACATTTTTCTTTATTTTTAAAAAGGGGGCATCTTTATCACTTTGTTTCCGATGCATATATAAAATACATACAGAATTAGTATATAAATGTATATATATACGTATATATGTATTAGTATATATATAGTATTAGTATTAGTATATATATATACTAATATATAGTACATATATATTAGTATATAGTATATATATACTAATACATGTATATATATATATATATATATATATATATATATATATATATATTTCCCAATCCACAAAAGGCTGATAAACCTAGAAGTGACATCATACAATCTCTTCCAGCCCTATGATTCTATCTAATTAATTTTAATAATTTTTCTTGGATTGTTGTAGCTGGCAGGTAATACTCTGCATTCAGCAGCTGAGAAAGTAATATTTATTGCAAACCTTGAAGTGGGGGAAAAAAAGAAATACTGAAAGAGTTTTCGTTTCTTACTCCCTATCTGTCTCCATTCAGCTAGAGAAGCTGGCATAATGCCTGGTACAGAGTAGGTGCCTAATAGGCACCCTATGTTACTATGAATGAAAACTGTTTCGGGATAAAAATATTGGGGGAGAGATAATGTGGTATTTGAGAGAAAAGAGAAAATAGAATGAGAGGGCAGCGTGGCATGGCACTAAGAATAATTTTGCGTCCACTCAGAAATAAAAAAAAAATGCATATATAGGAGTTGTAGATAAAACAATGAAAAACATAAGCAATCAATTTTTCTTTCAGATCAAGGTCAAATTAGGTTTCGTCACACATCCAAAGGCTCCAAAAAGGAGGAAGTGCTCAATAAGCATGGTTAACCACCATCTCAATTGACTCTTGGGATCTTTATTTTCGAAGAGATTTTAAGGTTACTGAATCAAGAAAAGAAATGCAAAACTGAAGGTTTCAATTGGTGTGGGGGTGGGGGAAATGAAGGAGAGGGGACTTATATTTTAAAGGCAGATATTTCAGGATAAATGATACATCAGGTGTGGATGGCAAATACCTCTCCCACCACAATCTTTCCCCATCTTTCGTAATTCTATGCTTACTCTAGTGTCTTTGTATTAATTTACTTACTAATGCTTCAATTTCTAAACAAAATGTTTTGCTTATTTAGCATAATTGAAACAGGAATTGAGTATATAAAATACTACAAATATTTAATAGACTATTTACTTATTTTATCAATTTTATACAGTGAATATAAACATCCTATTACTTTTTCCTTTAAAAAAAGAACTACCTTCTAGTAGTAGCTCATATTACCACCTCTTACAAAATTTTTCAGCTGAGATTTGCTCTTTTCTTTTGCAACTTATTAGTAGTTTTGTTTCAAAGCCCACTGCATTGAATCAATTTTTACTCACATCTGTAGTCGTCTCATGTTTTTTCCTCACCTTTTTAGAGAATAGAAATACAAATATTATAGGCAATGGGGAGTTATCTGAAACTCCCAGAAGACACAATCCTTTAGATATTCTATGTGTTTCATTATAACTACAGCAATGTACATTTAGTAATGAACTGAAAAGAAGAGAGTGTCCACTTGTGCAAGATATTTCTGTGGTTGCAAAAGTTATTCTGGAGAAATTACATTTTTTTCCTCCTCCTTCTTATCATTTAATAGCATACTCTGAAGTAAATAAAACTTCAGCGGAGATATGCTCTCCGTCCAATGGGGTTACTACTAAGAGAGGGCTCTCACTGATTCTTTTCATCAAACCCAAATTGACTCTTTTTCTAGATGGACGGTTTTTCTCATATACGTATTCAACTCTGAATTGGAAAATAAATGGTATCTGGGGTTGAGTGACTTATAAACAAATGACATGTGGAAATTGTATAGCCATCTTCTTTCTTGAATTGTCTCACAACATTAGTTGAATGCGATGGAGACAACAATGATCTTTTCCAATTATCATTTTTCTTTGTTTTTTTTAAAGAGTTTTATTAAAATATATCTAACATACAAATTATATTAGTTTCAGGTGTATACAATAGTTATTCAACATTTATAAATCTGGAGAAGTGATCATCATAATTTCAGCAACCATCTGACACCATACCACGCTATCACAATATTATTGACTATATTCCCCACGCTGTACATTCACCCCCATGACTTACTTGTTTTATACCGGGAAATGGGAAGCTCTTATTCCCCTTCGACCTTTCCACACTTTTAAATTTTTCAGTTACAGTTTACATTCAATATTATTTTATATTAACTTCAGGTGTACAGTAGAGTGGTTAGAGATTTATATAATTTAAGAAGTGATCCCCCTAACTAGTCTAGTACCCACCTGGCACTATACATAGTTATTACCACATTATTGACTATATTCCCTGTGCTGTACTTTACATCCCCATGACTATTTTGTAACTATCAATTTGTACTCCTTAATCCCTTCACCTTTTCTCCCTGTCCCCAACCCCCTCCCATTTATCACCCCAATAAATCTAGTGCCCATATGACACCATACATAATTATTACAATATTATTGAAGTTCTCCCTGAGGTCATTGAGCATCCTTGTAACTAGTGTTTAGAACTCTGCATCTGGTAGATTGTTTGTCTCCATTTTGTTTAGTTCTTTTTCTGGAGCTTTCTTCTGCTCTTTTATTTGGGACATATTTTTTTGTCTCCCCATTTTGGCTGCCTCCCTGTGTTTGTTTCTATATAGCGCTGCTATGCCTCCCAGTCTTAATAGTAGGTGTCTTGTGGGACCCTATGGTGCAGTCTCCCTGGTCAACAGAGCCCTGTGGTACAGGTGTGTCCCTTGTATGATTGTGTGTGCCCTCCTGTTGTAGTTGAGATTTGATTGCTGTTTGCACATGAATAGGAGGGACTGACCCTTAGTCTGATTGGTTGTGAGGACTGGCTATGACTACAGTGGAGGAGCTATTGTTCAGGGGCTGATCCTACTCTAGCAGGGCTTTGGAGCCTGACCAGCCTGTCTTTTAAGTGTGTCATCCTTGCAGATGGTCAGGTAATGCTCCAGCCCAGTTCGAAGCTGGCCACTGGGCTGCGAGCCCCAGGGCCTCCGGAAGGGACCCTCTGCAGGCCAAGTTCAGCTGCAGTCTGTGCCCTGTCTACGGCCACCTGGCATTAGTAACAGAGCAATCCAGAGATGGCTGTTGCCTGCACTGTGCTTGGAGGTGCCTTGAGAGGCCAAGCCATGAACCAAGGCTGGCTGTCACTAGTGCTGGGCTTAGGGTTACTCAGTCAGAGGTACAGGACATGCCAAAGCCTGTTGCTGCTTGTTTGCGTTTTATGAACCTTTGAGATATTTTAGGAAAGTCCACATCATGAGCCAAAGTGGGCTATTTGTACAAAAAAGCCACAGGAAGCAGTTTATGTGTGCCCAAAAGTTGTGTGGGGCGTGGTCTCATTGAATCACTAGGGTGGGGCAGAGGAAAGGTGATTGCCAGTTTGATGGAGACTCAGATATGGAGTCTACCTGAGTCTGCATGCAGGGAGGAGGAGGGTTCAACAAAGAAACAATGGCTTTTATCAGCTCTTCCTTCTGGGAGAAAGCTGTCCCTCCTGCCCTCAGGCTGAAGCTAGACAATTTAGTTCCTCCCCTTATGTCCCTGATGCCTTTCGAGCTGCTACCCCAGTGCTGGAGCTCAGAACAAGTGAGTCCATCAGTGAGTAAGTCCCTGTGCAGTCCCTTTAAGAGGAGCACCTGGGATTCCAGCTCCCTCTGTCTCACACAGCCACAATTTCCACTGGTTTTCAGTCAGAAGTTATGGGGGTTTCTCTCCCCAGCACTGAAACCCTGGGTAGGGACCCCTCACTCCTCTGGTGGAAGTACCTCTGCAGCCAAGAAGATATCCCTCCTGTTTTTTAATGGTTACACATGATTGTGGACCAGCCCATTCTCTACCAGTCTTGAGGTGCCTTCTTCTGCATGTCTGTAATTATAGGGCTTTGGTTTAGCTAGACTTCAAGCGATTCTTAATAATGGTTGTTCTGTAGTTTAGTTGTAATTAATGTGGTCCTCAGAGGAGGTGAGCACAGCATTTACCGACTCTGCCATCTTGACTGGAAATTCCAATTATCATTTTTCTAATTAAACATTCAGTTACGGTCAAAGAGCTCTATAAATCATTCAGGGGTCAATAATTTAACACCATGACCAGAGTTTTAATTATTTCAGTTTCTGTTTTAAAAATAAATGAGGATAATTCTTTAACATGCCTCCTTTCATTTCAAAACATTTGGCCTGTAGGTAGTGCCTCTCCTTTACTACAAAACACAGAGGAAAAACATCTTTTTGAAGTCTGAGAGCTTCAAAGAACTTCTTTATCTAGATAGGGAGAACTGAACTCTGAGTACATGGCATTTGAGATCAAGAGAAACTGGATATGAATCTTCCCTTCCCAGTTGCGGGACCTTAAGCAAATTGGATGGTCTCTGGTTCCTTTAGTGGACAATAGTAGTAATATTATCTATTTTTACAGAGCTGTAATGAAAGTGAAATGAATTAACATATGTAAAGCGCCTGACAAAAATCAATTCCTTCTGTTATCATGGTAAAACACAATACTGTAAGCTCAAATCTTGCTAACTGGCAAAGGTAGAAGAATCAGGAAATAGCAATATCAATTCATGGTGTGCAGTGATTTGCAGGCCAATTTAGTATAAGGAATCTTGTCCTCTCTCAGCATATTTTTTTCCCCAAGTAGTATTCTCAGTCCATCACTATCCCCAAGGCAACTAACTGTTGTGGGACATGTAGGAAAAGGGAAGGAAAACCTGATGGTTTAGCCTCGCTCATTCTTTGACTCTGTTAGTTTACCCTAGAGGTATCTTCTGATTCAACTCTACTTTTAGTTTTCAGAGGCCCCCAACACACATCTTATCTCCTAAATCTGCTGTATCCAACATTATGATCCCCAAGTGCTTATCAGTAAAAAAAAATGTGCATCTATCTTTTAATGTACATTTATTTATAAATGATATGTATGCACTTCTGTACTAATGCTGTTTATACATTTTAAAACATAGATAAAAGCAAATAGAACCAAAAGTTAGTTCCAATATTTTCTTGCCATGTTCTAATAGATCATCTTGCACATTCTTTGGTGTGCATTCCCTTTAAAACTGTTTTCACTGTTCAAAGTTATGTGATGGTGGGAGACAAATGGGGCAGAGCAGTTAATGGTAGAGACTAGCACTGCTTTATGTTGGTCGCATTTGCAGATTCTCCTGATTTCATTTTACAGGTAGCTGAGTTTCTTTACTTTGCCAACAAAGGCTGGAGGAAACTGGACTCTTGGCTGAGTGCCAGCCAATTCTTTCACTTGCTTTTTGTTGTCATAAGCAGACATTACACTATGTCCCTTGAGATTTACAAAATTGTTTTGAATCCCCACTCAGAGTCCTATGCAAATTTTCTTGCCCTCTCTCAGATTTCCACAAGTTCCAGGGAGGTTTATATCCCAATGGTTACTTCTCCATCCACTTTCTTATTCTTGTGAAATTCTCTATCTTGTTTACTCTTGTCGCTTTGCAGGGGTTCTCTCCTCTTGCCTTGTGCCACCCAGGGGAAGGACATGAGGCACCAGTATAGGAGATAATTATAACAGCTGAGGAGGGGTGTTATAGCACAGAAGAAGAGATATTTACTATTAAGTATTATTATCCTGTGACCTTTATTCTTAGATTCTCCCAGTCTTTATCTGTCTCCGTGCTGGCTTTGCTTTTAGATGTCCCTGACTTTCCACTATGGTGATATGTTCATCTCTTTCAAGATTATCCATTCATCCTCCACTATCTCAGGCAATTTTTTTCAGAGGTGAAATTCAGAACAAGGAGGGCCAACACCCAATCTATGTGAGAGAACTTCATGTAACAATTGTTGATCCTTCTGTCATTACATTGACGTGACACCATTGTGAGGTGAGATGCAAGTACTTTATTACTATCACACTGTGGATAATCTTTATTACTGAATGAGAATAGATTCAAGGTGGCTCCTGTAATACGTCATTATTACTTCTTCGAATTGTGATATACGTTCAAGCAAGAGAGTGAAAGAGATAGGGTTGCAACAAGTGTGTTAAGAAATGCGCATAAAATTGGTACATCCATGAGAGTGTATCCCATATGTAAATATCAACCGTTATTAAGGCTTTAGCAGGGAAATAGATTTCACTCACTTTAATACCAGTGGATCTCCAATGAGGGGTCCATACCCAAAGGAATGAACAAGGAGATTCATTGGGGCAAAAAGAGAATATGGCAACTTATACCGATGTTTATATCTATACTTTTAAATTTATATTTTAAGTGTTTTAATATGTGCATGCAGAAGTTTTAAAACATAGCCATAAGGTCTTTGACACTTCCTTCACGAAAATGTAGTTCCTTATCCCCTCCTCTAGTATTTGAAGTTACTTGCATCAGTAGAATATGGCAGATGGAAGACTCTGTGATCTCCCAGGCTGTCATGAAAGGTCATGAAGCCTTGATTTTGTTTGCTGAAGCACTTGCCCTTGCAACCCTGAGCCATGATATAAGAAATCCAAATACCCTGGGACCACACCACGCTGTGAGGAAGCCCACACTACAACACACCCTGATCCTTTAAAAGTACCGGTTGAGCCCAGGCTAGGTATCAGACATGTGAGTAAAGAAACTTTCAGATGATTGCTGAACTCGGCATTTTGTGTCACTTTCAGCTATTTGAGACTTCCTAATTGAAGCTCCAGAAATTATGGAGCAAATACAAACCATCCCCTGTCTAAATTTCTGACCCATGGAGTATATAAGCATAAGAAAATGTCTTTTGTTTTATATTATTAAGTTTTGTGATGTTTTCTAATGCTACAATAGATCATCTGACAACATAATATATTAGTACATATAAGTAATTTATAGACAGATCTACGCTGTCATGATGTATGAAAAAATAATTTTTACTAATGGAGGGCAAGGTCAAGAAATTTGGGGACTATTGAGCCACACATTAAATAGGGCATACAGAAACTAAAGGTAAAGATAAGAAGTTTGCATAACCAGATAGACCATTATGGTTTAAAAATAGTGCTGAATAGCAGAGAGAAAATAAAGTGTATTGGCCAAGCAGGTAGTCAGAAATCAAACTGGACAAATGCAAAAATCAAAGGCTTTGTAGAAATTGGGTAAAACAAAGTCAGTGGCGTAGGTGAAGTAGGCAAAAGACCTCAGATACTTTAACGTGATCTGGAGACCTACAGCAAAATTTCAAGCCCATCAAGAGCTCTCATGCACTTCTTGTTAGGGTAAAAATAAACTTCAGGCCAGTGAAAAAGTGAAAACAGGAAAGCGAATGCACCAAACTGGAAAGGACAGAGAGCAACTGTACTGATGAGAATCCTGGCAAGTTAGGATTTTCTTGACCAGAAGAAACCTATTATTTTCTTGTAGGATTTTTCACATTTCCTTCAAAGTATGGAGATATAATTTACATACTATAAAATTTACCCATTAAGAGTGTACAATTTAGTGGTTTTCAGTATATTCATAAAGTTGTACAACTATCAACACTATCTAATTTCAGAATACTTTATCATACAAAAACAAACCTTTGAAAAAAGAATAAAGTGGGAGGGATTGGTCTGTGTGATTTCAAGAATTTTTATATAGCTACATTAATCAAGACTGTGGTATTGACAGAGGAATACACTCATAGATTAATTGAACAGGAGAACCAGGAGATAGTTCTACACAAATATGCCCCACTGATTTTGGACAAATTTGCCAAAGCAATTCAATGGAGGAACAATAGCCTTTTTCAACAAATGGTGCTGAAACAATAAGCAAAACATCCATAGGCTAAAATAGAATAAAATAAAATTACAGTCTATCATAAACTTGACCTCATCAAATTTTAAAATATTTTGCTTTATGAAAAATCTTGTGAAGAGGATGAAAAGACAAGCTACAGAATGGGAGAAAATGTTTGCAGGAGAACAGATTAGTGGTTGTCAGGGTTAAGGACAGGGTGGAATTAGAAGGTAAGTGGACATGGCTACAAAAGGACAACCTGAGGGATTCTTGTAGTGATGTAACTGTTCTACATCTTCACTGTATCAATGTCAATATGTTGGTTATGATATTGCACTATGGTTTTCCAAGATGTTACTTTTGGGGGACATTAGATAAAGCACACGCAGGGTCTTTATTAATTCCTAAAACTGGGTGTGAATCTGTAATTATCTCAAAATAAAAAGTTAAATTTAAAAACTATCGATAGAGGTAGATTTGGCAACTACAGTTGAAGCATCGTGGGATACTTTAGCCTGGATTCAAACGTGATGACTTCAGGGTGACGTAATGCTGTTGATTTGTTACTACAGGACAATCCATTAGGCATAGAGGAAAAAGAACTAAACTTTCAATGGGCAGGTGTGTAGTTGGTAAACAGGAGCCTTACAGGTGCAAGGCTATTCTGGGAACAAAATGGACTTTTCCTCTGAAGACACAACCCACTGAGGTACATAGCTTGGCAAGGGGAGAATGGAGTAGATTTTAGCCCCAAATGGCTAAACGTATGAGGACAACAAAAGTCCTTCTGATCTTGAATGACAGGGATTGTAAGCAGAAGAAAAAGAGGAGTCATTTTCAGTCAAAGAGAAGGGCCAGTCAGAAAAGTCCTGCAAAAGAAAACATGAAATTTCAGGGAGATTTTTCAGGACACTGTTGGTAGAAGACAACTGACAAGGGCAACTGAACTAGCCAACGTGTTAAAAGCTGCCTGGCTAAGCAGAGCACACAAGCCACCAGGGATTTTTTTTACCTTTAATGAATCATTTTAGGTTGGAATTCAGCAGGGGAAATTACTAAGTGTTTTTACCACATTCACACTCCAAATACCCCTGTGGTATTCATATCTTGTTTTCACTATTTTAAAGGACTCATTTCTAAGCATAATTTTCCTTATCTGAAAAATACGTACCACGTAAAGTAATCTGAAAAGTAGAAAATATGCACAAATTCCTTATCACAGTGACGGACACTTGGAAGTTAGAACTTTCCAGAGATTTTTCTCTATTCTTGATCTTATCATACATATTCAATAATGTTTTGAATTATTCTCTGTAAAATTATTTTCTACAATTAGCTGGGACAAGTATAATATATGATGGGGTAGTACACGTATCTTCTAAATATGTGTTGTTTTAATTGCAACCTCACAAACTAATAATACTTGAAAATTTATTGTTAGATCAAATAACTAGTTATGTCTGCCCTACTTACTTATTGTATTCTAGGCAGCAACTTAACTTTGAGGAAAGGACATGCCTTTTTAGTAGATAGCCTTTCCACGAAGGAATATTCCATTCCGTGATATTTTTGGTGTTCATCAGTGACCATCATAGTCATGCATTAGATATGCTATATCACCTATAAATGCTTTTTTGGGATTTCTTTGTAAGGCATTCTACTGTTTTAAATGTCAAGGAAAATGAGAAACAGACAACCAAAATTTATTTATTTTTGTTATTTTTTTATAAAAGTAATATATATATAAACAAAAGTTCAAATAAAATGGAACAGTATAAATGAAAAATAACTGTCTCTTTTATTCTGTCTCCCTAGCCCCAATTCTTAGAGAGAACCATTTCTTAACTCTTCTATTAGTTACTTCCCTAATTTTAAGTAAGTATGTTAATTTTTCTATTTTCCTTTGCAAACTTTAAACTTTCTATTGGCATTGATTAAGAACAGTAATTTACCTCATTTCTACCTACTTCCTTCTCTTTTCAACTTTTGTTAGTTTTGTTTTAATTTTTAGCTATTTCATTGGTTATCATTGTGATTTCAAATAATATACTTATTCCTGGTTCTTATTATGTCTTTGCTTCCAATGTACTCAGTGTTCTTGAATTTCTTCTGTATTTGGCTGACATACATTCTCAAGTACAGTTTTCAGAAAATCTATTTGAATCTTTTCATGTCAGAAAACATCATTTATTTTTCCCTTATACTTACTTGATTGATAGATGGATTGAGTTGAAATTCCTAGTTCAAAGTAATTTTCTCTCCAAACTTGGAAGGCATTATTATATCATTTTCTGGCATCTATTGTTACTGATGAGAAGTCTGATATCATTCTTCTTTTAATTTCTTGGGAAATCACCTTTTTTGCTGTTTTTCCTCTTTGAAAGCTTCTGGGCTGTTTTACTTTTCTTTAATTGATTTCAGATGAAATTTTTCATCTATCCAAATCTCAGTAACCCTTTTAGGCAGAAGACTCATGTTTTAATTTGGCTATGGGAAATTTATTGCTATTATTTCTGTTACTATTTCCACCAATCACCAACTCCGCATCCCAATTTCTGTTTTCTCTTTCTGAAACTTCTATTGTGTGGATATTATATCTTCTAAACTGACCCTTGATGATTTTAACTACTCTTTAAAATAATTTTACTCATTTTTCTTTATATTTGTATTTTTAGTCTTGGCATTTCATATCTTCTCAAGAAGCCAGAGTGAGCCAAGTTTAAATAAGTCAGATCATGGCATTCTGACTCAAAGAAATGGGTGGCTCCCTGTTCTCTGAGAACAAAACAAACTCCTTGCTTCTGGTACCCCTCTGGCTTCATTTTCCAGTACTCTCACCCTCACTCATGCCAATCCAGCTACACCGCCTCTGGGCTCGGCCTCTACCTTCCCAGGCAGACTCCTGCCTTAGAGACTTTGCGTAAGCTATTCCCTCTCTTTGGAACTCCCTTTTCCCCCAGATACTCTCTTGACCCACTCCCTCATCTCTCCCAAGTCTTTACTTATACCTTAATTTCACAGTAAGGCTGGCCCTGATGGTCCCATTTAAATTCCAAAACCTGCCCCTTCCCACAGTATTTCCAATGTCGGTTTCCATGCTCCCTTATCTGTTGCCTAATACTCTGATGTTCACTTGTTTATTACGTTTGTACTTCTTTTATGTCTCCAGCAGCTAGAAGATCAGCTTTGAAGGACAAGAGTTTGTACCTATTTCCACTAGTATAACCCCAGCACCTAGCACCTAGCATCAGAACCAGGCACATAGTAGGTATTTAACTAATATTCATTGACAAAGTGAATAACCATATCCTGGAAAATTAAATATTTTTTCCAGCTCCTCGATTAGACATTTTATTCAGTAATTATACTTTAAATTTACAAATGCCCTTTTTTCTCTCAAATTTCTCTTTCATCATAGCTTTCTGTTTTTGTTTTACAGTTGCAAAATCATTTAATATTGCTCTGAAAATAGTAATTAGAATATTTCTAAGTTTCTTTTTCCTCAAAATTTCTTAAGAAAAAAGGTGAAGGCTAATTTCCAATTCATTCAGTCATTTTCATTTTAAGTTACATGGCAGTATTCAGTCGTCAAGACTTGATTGTCAGTGCCAGATATCTAAATCAAGTTAGCTTAAGCAAAGAAAGGATTGGGTAAAAAGAAAGTAAGGGAAAAGAAAACAAGACCCATACATATGCTGCCTACAAGAGACTCACCTCAGATTGAAAGATACCCACAGACTGAAAGTAAAGAGATGAAAAAAGATATTTCATGAAAATAGAAACAAACAAAAAGGCTAGGGTAGTAATACTTATATCAGACAAAATAGACTACAACAAAGACTATAATAAGAGACAAAGAAGGACATTACATAATGATAAAGAGATCAACCCAACAATAAGATATAACCTTTGTAAACATTTATGCATTCAATGTAGAAACACCTAAATATACGCGTATAAAGCAAATATTGACCGATATAAAGTGAGAGGTCGACAGTAATACAGCCATAGTAGGGGACTTTAATACCACATTGACACCAATGGATAGATCATCCAGACATAAAATTAATAAGGAAACAGCAGCCTTAAATGATACATTAGACCAGATGAGTTTAACTGATATTTTTAGAACATTTCACCCCAAAGCAGTATAATATACATTTTTTGAAAGCTCACATGAAAGAAACATTTTCCAGGATAGACTCTATGTTAGACCACAAAATAAGTATTAATAAATTTAAGAAGATTGATATCATACCAAGCATTTTGTCTGATCCCAATGACATGAATCTAGAAATCAATTACAAGAAAACTGAAAACACATAAATGCATGGAGACTAAATAATATGCTACTAAACAATGAATGGGTTAACAACATAATCAAGGAAGAAGTCAAAAGATAACTTGAGACAAATGATATTGAAAATACAATGACCCCAAATCTATAGGAAATAGCCAAAGAAATTATAAGAGGGGAAACTGATAGCGATACAGGCCTACCTCAAGAAACAAGAAAAATATCAAATAAACAACCTAGTTTTACACTTAAAGGAACTGGAAAAAGAAGAACAAACAAAGCCCAAACTGAGTAAAAGGAGGGAACTACTAAAAAGATCACAGTGGAAATAAATGAAATATAGTCTAGAAAAAAAAAACCACGTCAGATGAAACCAAGAGTGGGTTCTTTGAAAAGATAAAATTGATAAACCTTTAGCCAGACTCATCAAAGAAAAAAGAGAGAGAGCCAAAATAAATAAAAGCATTAATGAAAGAGGGGAAGTGACAATAAACATTACAGAATATACTATGAACAATTATATTCCAACAAATTGGACAATCTGGAAGAAATGGATAAATTTCTAGAAACATACAATCTTCCAAGGCTGAATCAAGAAGTAACATAAAATCTGAACAGACTGATAACCAGCAACAAAATCAAATTACTAATAAAAAAAAAACAACCTCCCAACAAACAAAAGCCCTGGAAGAGATGGCTTCACAGGTGAATTTTACCAAATATTCAAAGAAGAATGAACACATATCCTTTTCCAACTTTCCAAAAAATGAAGCGCAGTCTCATTTTATAAGGCCAACATTTCTCTGATTCCAAAACCAGACAAAGACATTACAAAAAAAAAAAAAAAGAAAAAAGAAAAAGAAAAGGAAATTATAGGCCAATATCCATGATGAACATAGATGCAGAAATCCTCAACAAAATATTAAAAAACTGAATTCAGCAATTCATTAAATAGATCATACATCATGATCAAGTGTGATTTACTCCTGGATTCAAGGTTGGTCCAGTATCTGCAAATCAATTAATGTGATACACTACATGAACGAATGGGACTACATAAAACTAAAGAGTTTTCACAGTAAAGGAAACCATCGACCAAAAAAAAAAAATAATCTACTGAGTGGGAGAATATATTCACCAATGATACATCTAATAGAGGGTTAATATCCAAAATATTTAAGGAACACAAAGAACTTAACACCAAAAAAACCACAATTGAGTTAAAAAATCAGCAGAGGACCAGAATACATATTTCTCCAAAGAGGACATACAGACGGCCAATAGACATATGAAAATATGCTCAACATCACTAATCATCAGAAAAATGCAAGTTAAAACCACAATGAGATATAACCTCACACTTGTCAGAATGGCAACCATCAAAAAATCAACAAACGTGTGTTGGTGAGGATGTGGAGAAAAGGAAACCCTTGTGCACTGTTGTTCGGATTGCAAATTGGTGCAGCCATTATGGAAAACAGTACGGATGTTTCTCAAAAATTTAAAAACAGAACTACCATATGACCCCACTTCTGGATATTTATTGAAATAAATCCAAAACACTAATTTAAAAAGATATATGCATCCATATGTTCACTGCAGCATTATTTACAATAGGCAAGATGTGGAAGCAACCTAAGTGTTCATCAATAGACAATTGGATAAAGAAGATGTGATATAATGGAATATTTCTCGATCATAAAGAATGTAGTCTTACCATTTGCGACAACATGGATGGACTTAAAGGGTATCATGCTAAGTGCAATAATTCAGACTGAGGAAGACAAATACCAAATGATTTCACTTATATGTAGAATTGAAAGAACAAAACAAACAAAACAAAAACAAACTCATAGGTACAGAGAACATTTTTAAGGTTGCCAGATGGGAGGAGGATTGGGGGTCTGGGAGAAAAAGGTGAAGGGATTAAAAAGTACAAATTGGCAGTTACAAAATAGTCATGAGGATGTACATTACAGCATAGGAAATATAGTCAATAATGCTTTAATAACTGTGTGTAGTGTCACGTGGATACAAGACTTATAAGGGGGATCACTTTGTATGTTATGTAAATATCTAACCACTATGCTGTACACCTGAAAGGGAATACAATATTGAATGACAAATGTAATTGAAAAATTGAAAAAAATATATATTAGTTTAAGCAAAGAAAAGATTTATTTCTTTTTCAACTGATGTAAATGTAAAGCCCATGGGCATTTCTGTCTTAATTCATGGATGAATCATCTATCTCACCCTCCACCTTTTGGATGGGCTCTCTCCTAGTGTTGGGCAAGATGTCCATTCTGTCAGATTACCAACCCCAGTGATAAATGGGAGTATTTCCAAGTAGTTGAAGCAGAATAATTTCAGTGAAGATTCTGATTGACCTGCATTTGGCCACATGGTAATGTTAAACCAAACATTGTGGCCAGGTGTTTGGGATTCTCTGATTTTTCAGACCTGATTCTTGTGTCCCAAGATGAAAAGACATGAAAATGAGCAGCTTCACCTAAATGACATAGATAAACTTCCCTTAAACAAAGAAAGACATTTTTTTTATTGCTATGAGAAAGGGGAGACAAAAATTATGAATCAGACATAATCTCTGCACATTTTGAGGAAAACATTGATTCCTATTTTTTTAATGGGATACTTTAAGCTGGAAGGTTAGATAAAGATAGAGAATATGATTTATATTCAGGGAAAGTCACCTCAGTACAACCAGTAAACTATTTTCTTAATTGCTTTTTAAACTAGTTGAAGCAGTATCTTCATACTCCTCTCTGGGCAGAGTTATTTATGGCTCAATGGAATCAACAGGATTACATTGACATTGTGAGTTAATTTTTATAGTCTATCATAAAAACTGCTGGCCGAATGTGAGGTTAAATTCATAAGATTAGATGGTCAAGATATTTATTCTTATTTATTTAGATTCATGCTAGGCAAAAACTGGAAAGAAGTCATACCTAAGTTGCTGATAATGCCATAGAGCAACAAACACTGTAATTAAGTCATTTAAAAGGGTAAGAAGTAAAGCAAGTAACATAATAACATAATAATATGATAGTAATGCTTTGACTAATAATAACTTTACTGTTGAATATTCTTAATTATTTCAAAATATCTCATCTATATCATCTAATGGCTTATTTTCTCATCTTATACATCAGCAGGATAGATATTGTGCTCATTTACCAAATAAGAAAATTGAAGGTCACTGCAGGTAAATATAATAGCCATATAAACCACCATATAACTTTTAACATATTGTATTAGATCTTTATTTATAGTCTCTACTTTACCTGTTAGGATTATGAGCTACATGAGGATAGTATCTTGTATTCTTTATTTTTGTATTTCCAAGTCCTGGCCAGTGCCTGGCATATATCAGATGACCAAATATATAGATAGATAGATAGACTATATTAACTGCCTGTGGTCACAAAACTAAGTCACATGTGACTGGGATTAAAACCAAGTTTTTATGCTTTTCAATGCAGCATGTAGGCCTCTCATTAAAATGCAACCAATATGTCAAATGTGTTTTTAAATAAATGAACCCAATAACCTTGAATAGGTCTAGTGAGATGCCATCCAGAAAAGTGTGAGTCGGGTCCCAAAAGGAAGCAGATGACACACTCAAGTTAAATAATTGAGGGAAGTTTTTAAAGGGACTATTATAATGATTAAGAAGGAAAACAAGGGATGATGCAGGACCCTGGGACTTGTAATAACAGCAGGGAACTGCTACCACTCCTAGACCTGAAGAAGGAAGGGGATGTAGTTTGCAGAACCCATGGAGAGAGCTGTAAGGGCAACTTAATTGGAGCTGGGGTCCTCAGTAGATGGAACCAGCTAACTTAGATAGATCCAGCAGGCAGAAAGCTGGGAGAATTAATAACCTGATTTTACCTTTCCTCTTTTCTCCCATCTCATCTTGGTGTACCCCACGGCTGAAGCCAACCAAAGACAGAGAGCATAACACTCCTGTTGATAAATCCATCCAGATTAGCATTCTAGGGTCCAGAACAGAGAGCAGGATGGAGAAGAATGGAGAGTCAATGTAGAAGACATTTGACGTGGAGAGTTTTCTACCCCATGCCTTAAGTGGTAGAAGTGAAAACTCACTTGAGCCCTTAGCCTATATTTGACTGAAGACTAAGGAACCTAATACACTTGGAAGAACCTGGTGTGCTGCCAGGGCTGCTGCCAATCGTTGGAAGAGTAACATGTTCGTGTCAAGAAGCATACAGAGAATGGGGTCCATCGTTTAACTCACCACTTACACTGTGTACAGCTACAAGTTATGGTTATAGTCCTGGGTTCCAGGGGATTGCAGGCTGTAATTTGTTTCCAAGATCTTCTAGAGAACAATTGGAACACTCTAAGCACAGTAAGTACAGGCTCAATCTATCCACACTGTTAGTATCAAAGGATGTTCTTCATTAATTGAATGTGACAGTGCATTTACCCCTGCTTTTTCAGAGAACAATATGCTGATTCAAAGATCGTTCTGTCTATGAACTCCAAGCAACGCACACAACAGAAGCCAATGAATCAATTTTGTTTATTTCTTCATGAATAGAGTCTTCTGTGTGGTGTGTCTGAGGGAGTCCTAACTTGCAAAGTCTCAACACTGCTCACCCTGGCTAAACCGGCAGGAGTCTCTCCCCTTTAACTTACTTGGCACAGCTTTTCCTCTTGGGCCATGATGATCTCAGCTGTATTGGTGTGTAACTTGTACACACAGAATATTAAGGAAATGACCTGAATACATCTCTTTCAAGCTAAGGGTCAGGCTCAGGCTTCTAGTATTGATGTCTACAAACTGGGATGAAACACTTCTGGTTCCATCATTTTATGATCCTGGTGAACTCATTAACCTCTCTAAACTTTGGCATTTTCACCTACGCAAAGAGACATTTAATTTCCCTTCCTATACCCTCAGGGTTTTGAAATCTCTGAAGTGCTACCTAATTATAAGATATTGTAATCACATAATATGTAGCTATCAAGCAAAAACATTAACATTAAATATTTGAAAGGGTTTATATTGTACTTTGTTTTCTCCAAAATAGTTCATGGGACTCAAGAAGTAGCATGTCCTAATTAAAGTAGAAGAAAGGTACTTTTATTTCAACCTTTTGTGATAAGTTGCATAAAAATGGAAAAGTCACTTACTAGTTTTAAGATTCAGATTTCCTGTGTGAGAAGTGGGGAGGATAAGAATATTTACTTTTGAATTTTCTCTGGAACTAAAAGAGTAAGGATTTAAAAAAATCAAGCATCATAAAAATGGAAACTACTCTTAGGTTAGTGTAGATGATGAGTCATAACATTTGATACGTCAATTTATTTTTATGTTACGTAAATAGTTCTTTGTTACTCCTGACTCATATTAGAGTCAGATTATGTGAAAATGGAATTTTTTAAAATTTCTATAAAGAAAATAGGAAAGTCATGACCTGAATGACTTTGATCAAGTGAAAGAAGCCCTGGATCTCCAAAGAAAGAACACTAAAGAACTAATTTAAAAAACAATAACAAAAAGAAGTGTTCTATAAGTTTACTAAGATTTTGGTTTAACAGCTAGGGATAGCCATACTCATATCACTTATCTATTGGTGCTACAATGCTGTGTTATAAATTATCCCCAATCCCAATGGTTTAAAACAACAGACATTTATGACTGCTTATGAGTGTGTGGGTCAGCTAGATAGGTCTTCTGATATTGGCTGGACACATTCATATATCTGCGGTCAGTTGTGGGTTGGGAGGCAACTCGCTTGACCTTTGCTGGGTTCTATCACACATTTGGGGGTGGACTGGCTATAAGCTGGTCTAGGATGGGTTCAGCTGGAATGACTAAGATTTTTCCCCTTGGATTCTCACATCCATACAGCAGGCAATCTAGGACTTATTCTCAGGGTGGCTGGACATGGTTGAGGTTTAGGCTCAGACTGTCATATTGCCACTTCTTCACTATTCTTCTGGGCAGAGCCACAATACCAGCCCAGATTTGAGGAGTAGGCAAAGTCTCCACTGCTGGATGAGAGAAGCTGCAAAATCACATTGCAAAGGGTATGGATACAGGAAAGGCAGAGAATTGGGGTCATTTTTGTGTTCAATCTACCATGCTACTCTACTTGACTTTTCTTATGAGATATAGTCAAGGGCTTACAAACATCTGCGAAGCTTTAAAAATTTGGACATTGCTACACCAACATGTCACTATAACAAGAAGTCTGCATAGAGCAAGCCAACTTTGTACTTAGAGGGGTCTATAAGACATGCCAACTATTTTTATGAATGTACAAGTTTGGCTGACATACATTTATTAATATCTGAAACGTCCACTTTGTGATCCTTGAGCAATTGAATCAGATGCAGTAACTGGTAGTGTGACAACCTTCTCAGCCACTCTTATAACACGATAACTTATAAATTGCTATTTACATATTGGATTTAATTTATAGAATAAATATATGTCATTGAAAAGTTCTATCTTACTTGCTTGTATTTTTTTAGAGGGAGGAAAGTTATCTTAATCATATTTGTAAATATGAGCCTTAATCCAAAGGGCAGTTATATAGCATACTTACTTGTACCTCTAATCACTAAAAAGTTTGTGTATGTCCTAGGGGGTGGTGGTATTTACAATTCTTTGCTTCTGCAGCTATAGACTATTTCTTCATTTAAACATGGAGTTTTAAAGAGGAATTTAGATCAATGGTCATAACGTTTTTTTTGGCCTTTGTTAATAACAATTTTTTTGCTTCTGTAAATGTTAAATATGGAGAAAACAGAATTAAAGGATATTATTGGAAAAGTAAAACCAAGTAATTAAAATGAAATCACTAAAATCACTACAGACAATATAAAATTAGATAATTAAGAAAACAGTGACTGTAACTTCACTGATGGTTTTCGATATTTCAGAATTTAGCAGAGGTAGCTGTCTGGTCATGGTCACACACAGGAGAAAATTAGAAGTTATAAAACGTAGCAGTAATGCACTTAGAGGAATTGACAGCTTTCAAAGTAGTCATGAAGTAGGAAAATAATCTTTTACGTTATTCTGCAACTTGGAATGGTTTTACTAGTTTTTGTTTGTTTGTTTTGTTTTTTTGGTTTTACTAGTTTTAGTCAGGCTTTAAAACATCAGTTAATGTATACAGTATGTATGTAGTGGGAGTTATGGGAAAACTACTGCTAGTCTAATAGTTCACTCTCCTAAGTTATAATTAGAATTCTTGTTTTTCTCAAGTTCTCTTTCTCTTTAGAGAATGTTGAGTTGCTTTTGAACCCAAAGGCCTGAGCCAATCTACATGCTATGTGTGGAGATTAAATCATGTTTTAGCCTTTGGTTTCAAAGTTCTATTTTGGCTTTTATTTACTGATTATCGATCATAACCTCCTATTGATTGAATTCATGTATTTATTTAAATAGGATATTTTAAATAACATTTTAAATAATAATGATGATTTTTAAGCCTATTTTGGAGAAAGCTGAGTTAAGCATTCAAATCCTGGCTCCTACATCCCTAATGATTACATTGATAAGAGGGAGAGTTCACCTCCCTAAATCTCATTTCCTCACCTTTAAATTGGGGATAATAATGTTACTCATCTCATATGATTATTATAATGACACAGAAGGTAATGTGCTTAAAGTAAACATTTAGTAAGCATTTTATAAATAATGATAGAAGTCACAATTACTTTAAAATATACACATATCCTAACCCAAAGAAGAATCTTTGCTGGGAAATCTGACCAACATAAGGGAAAACGCTAAAAATATTGATACTGAAGTTACCCAAGGAAATAGTCCAGTCTGATTATCCTACCATATGAGCCACACTCTGCCCAGGCAGTTAGAGCTTTCCATCAACCTTTTTTTGTTTCTCCACTCTTTGAAATAAACCAGCAGCCAAAGATCACCAAGTATTTGTGGGAAGTGTCTGATATGCAAACTAGAGAAGAAGCAAGCAGGACAAAGCAATGAGGTTGGAACAGAGACTAGTCACTAGACTAGCCACTAGACTAGCCACTAGAAGAAGATTTCAAAAATAAAGTAAATTAACATTATGGAGAAAATTTGATATGAGACTAGGATGTCATAAAAATGATCATCCAAAGAACAAAAACTGGCACTTCAAAATCAAAAACATGACAGCAGAAAGGAAAACTGAAACAGAAGAGTTGAAAAGTAAAGTTAGAAAATGCCACAGAAAGAGCAAAATGACAAAGACTAGAAAGAAAGGGTAAGAATATTAGAAGAACAAACTACAGGTCCAATATCCAAAACAGGAGGTATCCAAGAGAGAGAGAGAAAATTAAAGAAGTAATCAATGAAATAAGTCTAGAACATTTCCCAGAATTATAAGACATGATTTTCTAAATTAAAATAGCCCAATGAATGCCCAGCATAGAGAATGAAAATAACCCAGGCCAAAGTCCAAAATTCATGTAAATTCAGAACACTGGGGACAAAGAGAACGTCCAACCAATTTCCCGAGAGAAAAAACAAATTTTTTTTCTCACATGGAGAATCAAGAAAGAAAATCTGTTTTTTCAAAAGCTAAAAGACAGTGAAAGAAAGACTTCCAAATTTGAAGAGAAAATGTCTTTTAAAACTATAAGTTTCCTGTTTAGCCAAAATATCAATTAATTGTGAAGGACAGAATACAAGCATTTTCATACATGTCAGCTCTCAAATAATTTAACTCCTTTGTGCATTTACTCAGAAATCCACATAAAGGTAAAATCCTTAAAAATAAGAGGGTTAATAAAAAATGAAGAAGCAAGTATTGGAAGTTCCAACCATAGCAATGAGGCAAAGAGAATTCTCAGCTTGATGATGAAGGGAAACTTCCAGGAAATTGGTACAGAGACCCAGAGGGCAGAGAATCCAGATTGGATTCCTAATTGAAGTCTCAGGGAAGATTTCTGCAGGAAAAGAGAGTGAGAGAATTCAATGTATTTGCAGATATTGCAAGGAGATTTTAATATTGAGGCTCTATTTATCTTGAATTAGTTTAAGTACAAAACAAGATGATCAAATGATAAAACAAGGCATAGGGATAAAAACATTGCACAGGAAATGAAAAGTAATTATGGCAGTTGCATGACACAGCTGTAAACAGCACATATGTACACATATATACACAGATATAATATATATATATTTATATATATACATTGTTATTAGTATATAAACCAATACAGTAATAAACAGTGGTTTATATAGTAATAACAATGTAAACATGAAATATAGACTAACCAAACAAAGATAAATCTACATACAATTTGGGGATAATGAGGGCAAGGGAAAGATGAGGAAAATATATTACAAAAAGCAAATTATTCATCTTCCATATTGATAGTGAACAACAGATAGTAGACAGAGTGAATTATTAAGTAGTAATATAAATATATTATTTAACGATATGGAGCCAAATGGTAAAATAATTGAAAGTACTTACACATGATGAGAGGAAATTTGGTGGGGTTGGGACAGGAGGTTACTTCTACTTCTAAGAAGGTTTCTAGATTTACTTAGCACTTAAAAACTACGTGTTTATATAATTTGATGAAAATAAAATATAAATATTAAAAGTAATGTATCTATGACATTGCTCTTATTGGTTCAATGTTTTGAAAAATGAAGATAAATATTTCCCAAAATAAAAAGGTTTGCTTTTTAAACATGAACACACACACACAGACACACACGCACACACTCATACACACTGACAACATCATTACTTAGTAACCGTTTTCTAGAAATGAAACATATTTTCCCCTCTTGTGAGTATTGCAGTTCTTTGTCTAACTTTTATCTGTAAATTTAATCTGATGTTATTGAGAACCCAAACCTGTCAAGCAACTTTATAACTAAGGATAGTCAATAAGAAAGTAGTGACCAGCCTTCTCCTTCTGCCCCTTTCTTTGAAATTAAAAAAAAACAAGTACAGTCATGTGCTGAATAATGAACTTTCAGTCAATGAGAGACCACACATACGGTCCCAAAAGATACACAATGGAAATGAACAATTCCTACTGCCTAGTGACATGGCCGCTGTTGTAATGTTGTAGCGCAATGTAGAACTTGCGTGTTTGTAGTGATGCTGGTATAAATAAATCTACTGCCCTGCTAGTCATATAAAAGTGCAGCACATCCAATTATGTACAGCACATAATACTTGATAACAGGTGACTGTGGTACTGCTTTGTGTATTTACTATACCATTCCTTTATCATTATTTTGGAATATATACTCTTTCTACTTATAAAAAACATTTGCTGCTAAACAATATGCTGTGTTATGCCAGCAGCAGACTCATACATGTCGTGTTTACCACCTCCCTCGATTGCATCATCTTCTCTTGTGCTTGATTTAATCTTGTGTTGTTTTATACAATAACATGCTGCACAGGCTTGTAGGCTAGGAACAATACACTATACAGTATAAACATATATAAATATAGGATATATTTTATTACAACAGGAGAGATGCTTCCAAAATGGACCAAGATAATAATTGGTTTCATCAAAATTTATAAAAGTCTTTGACTAATTGAGGGATTAAAAATAAAATATATACAAAGGAGACAATTATGTAAATAAGTAATTTAAATATTTAAAATTTCAAATATTAAATATTGGCAACTTAAAATCATGTAGTGCCCTTTCATGTAGTGCCCTTAGAATCATGTAATGCTACTAATCCAAGTAGCATTAGTCATTGTACTATGAGGACAATAATCAATTTTCTCAACATTCAGGGATGAAAAAAGGGAAGGCATTCAGACAGATGAATTCTCTGAGTATAGAAATTTAAGCAGTATGTTAGCTTTCTCATGTGTTTCAATCTTAGTTTTCTAACACAGCACATAAAAACAAAATTTAACATAAGTCACTAGCTGATTGGTATGTTAGCCACAGAGTGTAGAATCAACATGGATTTTTTGCCCAAATTCATCAGTCCATCAAATGTAGCATGTGATTCCATTACACGGAGTTGGCTTCAGCTATTTTGTTAGGAATATATATCACACGAAAAGAGGCTTAACATACATGCCTAGACGGTACTATGATTATTTTATATATAATAAAATAGATTCTCCTCAATGCCAAGATAATTCCTTGATAAGAAATTATTTCCTAAGGAAGTTGGAACCAGGACTCCAGAACATTGAAGAATCACTTACTTGACTGTGGAACTAATACTGTACACAAGTGCTTCTCAACTCCAGTTTGCATACCAGTCCCTTGGGCTTTTGGCTAAAATGCACACTCTGATACAGTAGGTCTGAGGTGGAACCCAAGAATCTGTATCTTTACCAAGCTTCCAAGTGATGCCAATGCTGCTGGCTTATGGACCATATATTGAATAGCAAGGTGCTAAATAATACCATACGTAAGCTTCTCATTTACTAGATTACTAGGTTTCAAAGGATGCCATAAAAGAGAGACAACTAATAACAGAGTCCCATAGATTGCCTATAACACAGTAGGAACTCAATTAACATCTTCTGAGTGACTGTGCTATTCTTGGACCAAGTACGGAGTGGAAGAGAAACCCCAGAGACCATATCTTAGCCATATTTAATGAGAGCTAGGCTATTATCTATATATACTTGATGCAGTTTTATATTTCATTTATACAAATAATGCTAAAGAAAAATGCTATTTTAATAACTGTATTTCTCACATATTTGCAGGAAAGATTAATTTGAACGGTTACAAATCAGATACATCAACCAACATTTTATGGGGAACACGTATTTTGCAAAATGATTTCCTGAGATTTTTCTTTATTGTGGGTTTTGCAGGCTGTTTTTGTTGCTATGGCGTTGTTTTGGGCCAAATTATATATTCACCTAGTTCAGACGGTTGCTTGTCTACATATATGAAACACACCCTGCTTCAGGTCTGCTGTATTATTTGGGCTTACTTGTTTATAGTATATTAGTCGAATTAATTAAAGCTATGCATTCCACGCCACAGAGAAATAAATAAAGGATAGAATTATGAGGCAATACATACTCAATTACTTTAAGGGAAAGGTTCAAGAAATTGAACTTCTTTCTTCCTATAAAAAAAAGAGTTTTGAAATGTGCGGTCTATTGGTCAAATCTAGACTGCCACCTGTTTTTGTAAATAAAGTTTTATTAGAACACAGACACACCCATTTATTTACACACTGTCTGGCTCTTTTCAGTCTATAATGGTGGAGTTGAATAATTATGATAGAGACTATCTGACCCACAAAGCCTAAAATATTTACTCTCTGACTTTTACTTAAAATGTCTGTCCAACCCTGCCCACAGAACTAAGGATTATATTCTCTCTAATAAATTAATCTGAATAGGTAACAGGAGATAGAATTATTATCTTCAGGTAAGATTAGCATTAGAATGTAGAATCATTGCAAATTACACATTGTTTCATCCTTTGGAAGGTGCAGTGGCAACAAAGCTTCAATAACAGATTATAATTTGTTGGAAGTGGAGGTCCTCTTCATTGTCTTTATTTGCAACTCAATTTTTTTTCTTTTTTGTTAACCAACCCCCAAAACAAAAGTGACTACTTGTTTTTAAGGCATTTTCATTTTCCCTCTGTAGTCAAGGGAAGGAGATGTGTTTTGCATCTTCACATTGATGATTTGAAAAATTTTTACAACAATTTTAAGTAAACCATTTTCCAAGTTATTTTTCTTTTTAATTTGTAACATAATCACTACTGTTACTTGGCTTAGCTCTATTTCTGTGCTCTTTGTACATGTTTGTGTATCAGAATCTGACATTCAATATGTACCGATGGAGGTAACATATAGTAAGAAAATGCTTATATATTTATAAAATATCTCTACTTATCTAACATGTATATGTACAAATTGATTCAAATTTTGATCTACCTGAAATTTCTAACCTGGTATTCTTTTTGTGAATGCAAAATCCTACTCAACATTATCATTTATCTATATGACTCAGTTTGTTATTTATCTACATGACAGTTTGGCATTACAAAGCTGGGGCAACAATGATATGGGATTATTTAATTATTTTAGTATTTAAAATCTGAAGGACACTGAAATATATTTCTTTATTTTGAGTCATGCTATTGAAGAATGAGATCATCCAAACCCTTCTTCTGTCAGTTTCCTAGCGTATTATAATGTCAGCATTCATGTAAAAGATGGTATTCAAGTAAGAAAAAGCAAAACTTTACCGTCTCTGTAAATCATCATAGACTGACATAAATGGCAACACCTATTTCTAATTCTGTAGCTGCTGCAGTAACATTGGACTTATTTTTATTAAAATGCATCATTGTGGCAGCTTCATTACCTATCCTCGCAAATACTTTCTGAGTATGATTCTTTTCCATGAAAACCAGTATTTCTATACTAATTCTGGATTGTTGGAACAAATGAGGAAATACATGGAAAAAACAAAAGACCTTTTTACCTAACCTGCTGGCACAGAGCATTGAAAGTCCTTAGAGAACGGATGTGAAATAAAAACAATAGCACTAGAAGCTACCTGAGAGTTCCATGTTTTGTTGTTTGTTTCTTTTTTAAAATTCCTTTAACGGTATTTGTTTCTATGACAGTTAAGGTTAGTTGTGGCTGAAACCCCCAAAATTATTTGAGTGTAAGTAAGATAGAAACTTATTTATTTTTTCAAGATTTTATTGGGGAAGGGGAACAGGACTTTATTGGAGAACAGTGTGTACTTCCAGAACTTTTTCCAAGTCAAGTTGTTGTTCTTTAAATCTTGGTTGTGGAGTGTGCAGCTCAGCTCCAGGTTCAGTTGCCATTGTTAGTTGCAGGGGGCACAGCCCACCATCCCTTGCGGGAGTCGAGGAATCGAACCGACAACCTGTGGTTGAGAGCCCATGGGCCCATGTGGGAATCAAATCAGCAGCCTTTGGAGTTAGGAGCACGGAGTTCCTACGCCTGAGCCACTGGGCCAGCCCCCAAATTACTTTTTTTCTCATTTAAAATCTAAGTGATCCAAGGTGATGTGATGATGGCTAGGAAACCCAATGATTTCTATTGTTCTGCTTTACAGCCTAGCTCTTGGCTTCCATTCTCAAGGTCTCAATGGACTCTAGGAGAATGGATACTGGACAGACTAGAGCCTCTCTAACAGAGCCTCCTTGAAAAGCAGCTTCCCCACACTGCCTTTGTATGTTTTACATAATAATATAAGTAGTTATAACCAGTCAAAGAGTCTGCTCTTAGATCCGTAAGGTGGGGCAACTAAAGTTGAAATGAGAGAATGCCAGAAAAAAAGAAGTCTTGATCTGAAACAAAGTCATGTTCTTTGTTCTTTTACAAAGTCAAAATCTTGTACAAGCCCTGGAAATTGAAAAAGATGGTTAACCATATTTTAAACTGTTACTGTATTAGTAAATGGTGATTAAAATCTTTATACAAGAATAAGAGGCAGAAAATTGTAGACATTAACTAGGAAGAGGATTTAATTAGGAAGAGGATTATTACCTGAAACCATTCAATAAAATAGAAGATTTTGTAAAAATGTGAATCCATTCACAGTGTTCAAAAGCTCAAATAAAAAGAAATTTCTTTTAAATTCTGTTGAGATATGACTAGAGACACACAGCTTGGTGGTTATATTTGAAGTGAGAAGATAGAGGTGTGCTGATGTTTATTTTTATAGAACAAGGAAGGTATATGTCTGGGAGATAAATTGCCTTCTAAAGATTATATATTGACACTTGTGCGTCTCAGTCTCTATGTTGGAGGGTTTTCATGCTTCTTATCAGTCTTGAGGCACTATTTCCAGGTTTCTCACTCCCCAACACCTGCATTTGCTGTGAAATCCGGATTCTGCTGAGAGAGTCTGTCCTTAAAAATTTTTAGATCCGGGCTTCCAAATTCTTCTTTTCAAAATGGTGTTTAAGGTGATCACTCAGATTTCAATGAAAATGTTTGCATTTGTTATAAATGAACGATAAAATAGAGCCTAAACGAATATCAAGTCATCTTTCTTGTTTTTCAAGAGAAAAAGAGCCCCACCATTTTTGTAACATCATTAAAGCAATCTGAAAGCTTTTTTATTTTATGTGTTAGAATTTAGAGAAAATACACTGTGCTATTAAGAAAGGGTTCAAATAAGAACCTCCAATGGTAGAAATAGTTCTTTCCCATGCACCAGTAATAATTTTAAGTTATCTTCTTTTGAATCTCTGCAACTCAATGTTTTACTTGAAAACAGATCTCACTGAGTCCAGAACTTGGCAATTTCACCGAGACTCATGTTATTATTTAGCATCTAAGATATACCAACCTTATCTCACACGTGAAATGTAATGATGATAATAATGATGCCAATGACATTTATTTCTTAGCTTAAATACTCTAAAAATGTGTTTCTGGTTCATGTAACTATATTGGGGAGGTTAGCAAGGGATCAGGGTGACCTTCGCCCTGCAGTCATTTAGGGACCCATGCTACCAGAGGCTTTGCCTTCTTCAGTGCCTGGCTCCCAAAGTCACCATGGGGATCATCTTCATTTCAGACACGCATGCAGGGAAAGAGTATGGAGCAGCACACACGGAGGGTTTGATGTGCCAAAGACTATGTAACGTAACCCAGATGTAGTTATTATAAAGCTAGTTCTGCACAGTTTTTCTTCATGTTTCTCTGTTATTTCAAAAAGGATAGAGTTAGAGGAAGCCTGATGCTTTAGATGCAATTAAAACTTGTTTATTCCTAATGGAAAAGAGCTTTTGAATTCTAGAAGGTTAGAGATGAAAATGGATAGGATTCAAGTTTTTAGAATTAATGAAGGCGAAGGAGTTGACAAAATCACAGACCACAGAATTAGCATGCTGTCTTTGAATACTGCATGTAAAAACTTATTCTAGGGCACATAAAGCAATATAGTACAATTTTAGAATAATTATAAATTCATTAACTACTACTGTTTAGCACTGTATGACAGAGACTGACATGCATAATTTCATTTGATCTTTACAATAACTCTTCAATATAGTGCAGTGTGGTGATTAAATGTGCAGGTTCTAGGGCCAAACTGCCTGGGTTTGAATTCTGGTTCTTCTACTTACTAGTTGAAAAAATGAGCAATTAACACTTCCCTGACTCAGTTTTCTCCACTATAAAATGGAGACACTAATATAACCCAGGTCATAGGGTTAATGTGAGGATTAATGCACTAAAAGTTTCAAATCCTGAGAACAGTATCTGGCACATAATGATAAGCTTTTATCATCATTATTATTTATTCATTAACACATGAGACATTGTATTTCAGAATGAGTAAGAGACTTTCCCAAGGCCACATAGTAATTGGTAGAACTGGCCATTAGAACGTATGTCTGCTCAAATCAAAACACCTATCCTTCCCACTGTGGCAGGACTAAAGTGAGTTATGAACTGATAAAAGATGGGGCTACATACCACGATCAGTTTTTTAGGGTAATTGGGAATATTTACAATATAATATATTGTGGTTAAAAGTAGGGAGAAACTGCTCAGATCTGAGTTGGAGGTTGTAGAAGTGCCTAGTATTGTGGTCAAGAGACAAGTTCTACAGTCAGAGGGCCTAGGTCATGATTCCAGTTTCAAGTTGTATGGCCTCCTTGAGCAAGTTAATTCACCTTTCCATGTCCATAATTAGTAAAATGGGGGATAATATTATCTACTGGATCAGTGGAGAGTAACCATAAGGTTTAAGCAATAAAGACACTTATTAACTCACTTATCAGGGAGTCTAGAGATTGTTCAAAAGGGTAACAATCTCATAAAGGACCAAGATTCTTTGCATCTTTTTACTTGGCTATCCTCTTTACACAGCAACATACTGAGAGAGGGGAAAGGGTTGGCAGGGGGGCGGGGGGCAGAGAGAGAAAGAGAGAGAGAGAGAGAGAGAGAGAGAGAGAGAGAGAGAGAGAGAGAGAGAGAGAGGTTTCCCAGAAGACCCATTTCTCTCAATCCATTGGCCAGATGTGGGTCCCTTAATCACCTCCTAAACCAATCATAGACAAAAAAAAAAAAAAAAGGGATTCTATAATTGGTTTAGACTAATATACCAATTATAGTTCATTCTCTGAACTACGCACATTGTCACCTGAAACAAATCAGGTTTTGCTTATAAGAAAAAGAGGATGGAAGCATGCTGTTGAATAGTAAGCATTATGCTACTGAGGGTTTGGGAAATGCTTATCTCAGTGCTCTGGCTTAGTGAGTACTCAATAAAGGTTAGCTTTGCCAACTCCCTGAGGCTGACGTTCCAGAGGGCAATTCCGTGCTTTCTCTCTCACACACACAGATACACAAAAACTAGACCTGTCTATTGTTTTAAAAACAGAGCAGAGCCCTGAACTTGATGGATCACAGGCCTGGCTCACAGAATTTTGGATGTTCTTACAGGTCCCTTTGCATGGCAAAAATCCCCCCACTTTAAAAATGTTTCTGTCTTTTATCCTTATCCAGAGGTGTGGAAAACAAGGGAATTGGATCAAGCTGCTGTAAGCTTCAACAGATCAAGCTGCTGTAAGCTTCAACGTACATGTTGAAGGGGTTTATCCCACAGTCCTTCTGGATCAAACTGCATTCTTTTGCTGGCAAAAGAAGCTCCTGTGACCCATGTTTGTGTTGAAAACAATCACTGTTCAGAATTCTACAGCTTTATTCTCTTTCTTACATTAAAATTCACAACAACAGCTGGGAAGGAGCAAGAATACTAGATGAATGACTCAACCAGTTATAGCCACAATAATGGTATGTAACAAATGCCCCCCTCCACCCCAGCTCAGTGTCATTCAACAATGAGCAGTTATTTTCATGCTCATAAATCTGCAGATTGGCTGGGTTCTGGCTGATCTAGGATGGATTTTGTTGGATTTCTCTGCAAGCTGCAGATTGAGCCTCGGTCTGCCTCACATAGCTTCCTGAGATATGTTTATCGCATGGCAATGACAAGAAACCCAAGAGGGCAAGACCAACCTCACAAGCATATTTCAAGCCTTTGCTCAAGTCACATCTTCTAGCATTCCATTGGCTGAAGCAATTCATATTGTCCAACATCAGTGGGGTGAATAAATACACAGGGTGTCTAACTGAAAACTGCAAGGCCACATGGAAAAATGTGTGGCTGTAGATGAGGGCAAGGGACAGAGAACAATAATGCAATAACCTCTCACAAAGAGGCTCAATCTTCTTTCTCATTTATCTAGAGCCCATTTCTAATCCTCCACATTCCTCTGGTAGAGGGTACATCTCTTGTCTGTCTTGCTTTCCTAAGCCACTCTGGTGGATAAAACCTATTTGACCAATAATCTTTCCAGGACATAACTGAGAAATTGTTGGTGGGGTGGGAGGATGGTGGTGAGAAAGGACAGAAAAGAAAAAAGAACACCTGTGGTAGGATCAGCTGTAAGGATAATTGAGAAGGTCAGGAACTCTGGAAGTGGAGGTTTTTTGTTTTTTGTTTTTTGCAGTCTTCTAGAGTAAAGAAAAGTGATGTGAGAATGTGACAGGTGCCTTCTATGAGGTAACTAGCCAAGCCAAGGCTGCTGGTTAGGTCTATGGACAGTATACTCAGGTTTTGGTTGAGTGACATGTGATCAAAATGAAACAAGTCAGTCCTTAAAGGCATTCTATGTATCAAGTGGCTTCCGAGAACAAGGCAAGGTCCCCAGACGAGAGCAGAAGTCAGGTTGTGTTCACCACGTTATCTATGGTGACTATCATAGTTCCTGGCATATAGGTTGTGATCAATACATACTTTTTCAATTCACTGAAATATTTCATAGCAAAATTCACCGTCATATTTTTGGCAATGCTTTGACTGAGTTTACAAATATTGGGCTTTCGAAGCCTGGGAGCAGATGACAGGGAGACCAAACACTTAAAAGAAAGGGATGTTTCTCTCATTCTTTCTTTGTTCATATTCTGTTTCTTCTTTCTAAACATCAAATTATAATTTACTTCCAGTAAAATGCCCCAATTTTAGGTGTATAGTTCTATGAGCTTTGACAAATGTGTACACACATAACATGGAACATTTCTGTCACCCTCAAAACTTCCCTTCCCTGTCAATCCTTGCCCACTCCAGGCCACAGGCTACCACTGACCTGCTTTCTGTCAACAAAGGTTAATTTGCCTATTCTAGAATCCCTCAAATAGAATTACATAGTGTATTGTGTCCAGTTTCTTTCTCTATGCTTAAAGCCTGTATGATTTATCAGTGTGGTTGCATGTTCATTCCTTTTTATTGCTGAGTATTATTCCATTGCTTGGACATATAACAATTTTTCATTCACCTGTGGATTGATATTTGTGATTTCCAGTTTTGGCTATTATGATGAAAGCTATAAACATTGCTTCACAAGTCTATGTAAACATGTTTTCATTTCTCTTGGGCAAATTTACCTAGGAGTGGAAGTTCTGAGTTCTATGGTAAGTAAATGTTTAACTTTCTAAGAAACTGTTCTCCGAAGTGGCTTTATCATTGTATATTTTCTCTGGCAATAGATGAGAATTCCAGTTACTCCACATCCTTGCTGGTATTATCAGTCTTCTAAATTGTATCCATTCTGATGGGACTATCCCTTTCTTTTTAAGAAAGAAATGAGAAATGTTTGTTGAATGAGTTAAATCGAACATTCTTAGACCTATGATCCTAAACGAGCAAGTTTCTATAGGAAAGACACCGCTGCCTTGGGTGTGTGCGCGCGCGCGCACACACACACACACACACACACACACACACACACACACACACACTCGATGGGGCCTTCTGTTTCCCTGGGAAATAAAACCGTTGCTTCTCTGAGGATAGGCTTTCTATGTTAAAAGCACAACTGCATGCCCGGGCATCAACACGAGCGCGCTGCAAACTCTCAGGCGCGGCGCTGTTTCCCCAAAGAGCTCTCACGCCAAGCCTCTCAATTGCTCTCTTCTTTACTAATAAATAATAATTGTCTTTTCAAAACGCTGGTTGTGGCAGGCGCTGGAGAGCTCCAGCTAGAGGGGAAAGCTGTGGGTTGCCTCTGTGATCCCTGCCTACGGAGCCCTGTCTCACCCGGTTTGGATCTAAACACACTCACAGGCTCCCGCTTAAGTTCCCCAGAAAACCCCAGGGAACGTAGGGCTCCTGGACACCTCTGGCACCGCTGCAACCCGGGCACCGGGCATGCTCAGAGGGCGTTAGGGAGGTGCAGGCGTTGGCTGCAGTGGGGCCCAGGAGCCGGGAGGTGCCGCTGCGGTCCCACTTCCCGGCTCCTGACCCAGCGCGCAAAGTTGTGCTGGAAGCCACCGGGGGAAGGAGGGAACGAGCGCGCGCGGGTGGCGGGGAGGGGGGGCGGGAGGAGGGAGGAGGGGAAGGAGCGGGGCGGGGGGGTGCCGAGCGTGTGTCACTCTCTCTCTCCCTCTGTGTATAGAGGATGTGCTGAATGGTGCGCTTGGAGGCGGCGGCGGCTGAAGAACAGTATCCGGCGGCAGCTGGCAGCCTCAGCTGCCCGGCTCGGCTTCTGCTCGCCCTCCGAGGCTCCGCAGTCACCGCGGGCGCCCGACCCCGCGTCCCGCCCGGGGCATGGCCGAGCGCCTGGTCCCCGCGTGCTCCGCCTGCTGAGCCGCGCCGGAGGAGGTGCGGAGGCCAGGAGGCCGGGGGAGGCCGGCGGAGGAGTTGAGTCGAGCACCTCGCGAGCAGAGCAAGGATCCGGTACCCCGCGCCCCGCTCCGGGTCCCCTGCCGCGCTCGCCCGGGCTGCCCGGAGCCCCGATGAGCCCAGATGGCCGGGGCTCAGCCCGGAGTGCACGCTTTGCAACTCAAGCCCGTGTGTGTGTCCGACAGCCTCAAGAAGGGCACAAAATTTGTCAAGTGGGATGATGTAAGTATGGGGGGGCCAGATTCGGGGCGCTGGCGGGGACACTAGGCAGAACGGTGGGGCGGGAGGCGTGGGGGTGGGGCGAGGGGCGCGTTATGCAATGGGCGCACCGCGAACCGGTAGGGGCGGCCTCCCCGGCACAGGTTGGCGACTTCCCAGGCGGGGGGCAAAGAGCAGGGTCTTGGCGCGTGCTCCTGTGTTCTCGGGGCTTAGGTTGAGAACCCTACTGGGTCCGGCAAGCTCCCTTTGAGGGTCTTCACTCTTTGGGGCCAATGGAGTAGGAAGGGCGGGCTTTGCCTTGTGGCGGGTCCTGAGAGTTTGGAAAGTGGTGTAGTGTGAAGTTGGGGCCAGCTGGAAAGCGCTGGGGTGTGAACAAGACGCGCCCCTCTCCACCCGCAGAGGAACCCCTATTACCTCCTTGCCCTCTTTCAAGAAGGAACAGCTGCGAAGTCCGAAGCTGTTTAGTGACTGCTAACCCTCCTAGAGCTTTTATGGGAGCCCACGCGGCAGAGGACACTGTGGTCCAGCCCACAGGTGGTCGTTGATACCAAACTTCAGCGTCTGGCTCCGCAGTGAGGTGCCCTGAGAAGGGCTGGGGAGGACACACCCGAGGAGGGCTAGAGAGTAAAAAGGGGGGCATTGAAAGGTGCAGGAGGCTCAGTGGGCCTGCTGGCAAATGGGGAGGGCTGGTTTTGAGAATTGAACTGGCTGGAGTCTTCAACTTGAAATACATCTGACAATACATCCTTCCGCCACCCCAATTTACGCACATCTTTTGCCGGGTGGGGCAGAGCTTAGCCCAGCCTCTTATCTCCAGTGTTTCACATGAGTCCTGAACCCCAGGAATTCAAGTGATCCACGAGTCCTTCCCCCGACAGTTGCCTTCAAACACTGAATTTAATCTTGCTGAAAACACGGGAATCTTCAGGTGAAGGACATCACCATATCAGTTTTGTGTTCTGAGTGCCATTCAAAAAGTTTGACAATAACAACCACCTGGAATTAACCTGAGCTGCCAGAATCTAAGGAAATTCACGTACAAATGACTAAGACATCTCCTTAAACGGGGAATTACAGGAGACTGAGGCGTACTTCTTGCTGAAAAGATTTTCCACCTAGTAAATTATAGCCTATTATCCTCCAGAGTATTTTTCTTTAATCTTCTTAAGTCATTTTTCAATGTCTGAACACAATTTAAATATTCCAGGTAGTGAATCCAATTACTTAGCTGAGTGGGTCTGTGTGTATATTTTGTCCACTTGGAAGAGCAAATGGAACTTGGAGTATGAGCCACAGCTTCCTTGAAAGCTCAGGCCAATTATTAAACGTTGTCCCCAAGGGCGTAAACATACATCCTTTTACTGCGAACTTTACGGTTTTCTCCTTCTGTTCAAATCTAATGACCGGATGTTTTTTGTAAATGGAATAGACAATAAGTTCAGACATAGATTAAACACTTGTGTCAAGGGAAAATAAAAAAGGAAAATGCAGTTTAACAAATAAAACCATCCTGTCCATCTTGAGATCCTTGAATAGAGAGCTACCTTGATGATGGATTTACTGAGAAAGAATGAAGGGCAGAAGGAAAAGAGAAAGAGACTTTGCAGAGTACAAAGAGCGTATTCCAATATAAGCTCGGGATTTAGTCACAGTGATAATTTTTAACTGTATTTTAAATAATTCTCCAGAATGTCTTGTTTGGAAGAAAATATCCTGGGTCACTTTGAAAATGAAGGTCTTCTGTGGAAACATATTTTGATCTATGCAGGTAGATGGTTTTTATTATTTGCACCTGTCACATATTACTTCCCCAGCTTTCAGTGCCCGTTCCTGAGCTAAATCCTCGGGTGGTGAGGAAAGAAGACTAAAGTACCTAGCACGTAAGTTCTGTACCTGCTGGTACAGAACTTAACATACTAAGTAGAGGAGACAGGAAATGATCAAGAACACTGTTGATACAGAAATTGTGAGGGATGCAATGCGAGTAAATGGAGAGACCACGAGCGAAACACCAGCTGAAGAAAGTGAGAAGTACTCCCTCTGAGCAGTAGAGTCTCTGATCTTTTATAAGGAAGAACTCAGATTGCACCCTGGAGTCACAGTATCTGGAATATGATGAACCATCCTGCAAGTTTCTTGGCTCTCTTGGCCTCCGTAGTGATCGGTGGAGGAAGAGGGACCCAGACTTTCTTAGGTTGCCGGCATCTTCCCCAGATGTCACCCCTCTACTTTTCCTTCTAGAATGAAGCCATTTGAAGTGATCTGGCTAGTTATATTGCATCTTAGTGAGATTGTGTGTTGAAGATGAAAGATAACTAGATCTTGAGTCCAAAAGCCTGGGTTTAGCTGCTCGTTCTATTGTGGGTCAGCTGTGTGACTTTAGGTTAGTCAGTTAAACTCTCAGGCTTTGCTGCCTCTTGTGCAACACTGAGAAAGCCACATTTTTTATCTGTTTTATCTAATAATCCGGATAGGATAGCCAATAGGATAGAATAGCCAATAGGATAAAGTAACCCTTCTCACACTTAAGTCCTCTAGAAACATCTGGAGGGGTTGGTAACAAATTGCTGGGTTTCACCCTCAGTTTTTGATTCAGAAGGTCTTGGGTGGGGCCTGAGAATCTGCTTTTTTCACAAGATCTTGAATGAGGCTAAAGTCGCTGTTCTGGGGAACCGCACTTTGAAACTACTGAGGTAAGGTTAGTGAAAGAACATGAAAAGTGTGATAGATAGCAAAATCCTATGGGCCTCTGTAAGTTTTCGCTGGTTTGGGAATTTAATTTTGTCTCTCCATTTGCATTTTGAGAAATTCATCCAGTTGGTACCTAAGAGGTAGAAAGACCCATGACATGATCCTGGACAATCTTGTCTCTGCTGCTCTGGCTGCCTTAACCCACATTCACACATTTCTTTTCAACTTCTCATATGCCATAAAAATTTTTCAGCATTTTCACCTGCTTGTAGTGGAATTGTCAGAAAGGGAAAGGAAAGCGAGAAGACTCTTGAGAGGCCATCTAGTCTGGCTTCCTATCTTTGAGCAGAGGAGGCCTTTTGACACTGACTTTGGAAAATATCTGCTGCCCTCTGCCCTAAGCGTACATCTGCATCTGCTTGTCTGGAGGAAAAGTAAATGCTGGAAATAATTTTAAAAATCTCTCAAATATCAGATCTTGCTTAAAAATTATAGAACATTGCTGTGTGGTCTTTAAGAGACAGGCTGGGCAAACTCATAAAACAGATTCTTAATTGCCCATTAGAAAGCATAGTGGTACATTTGAAATGAGTTTCGGGTTAATTAGAATTGTGAAGAGATTATCTCTTGTTGCTTGAGTGGCTAAAGCACTATAATTGTCCTGACCATCATATGGAACGGAAGGTGCCACCCAGAGGTTCCAGTGCCCTGCATAATATGTTGGCTACCTGCCAAAGTCATGGTGAGGTTGTAAATGCCCTAAGGGTGGTAGTCAATCTTTGAGATAGGCACCATTCATCACAATAGACAGCAGGTGGATAGCGGAGCTGGAGTGGGGTCTTGGAGACACCAGAGCCAGACATTAACCTTCGAGAGGTCCAGGGGGTCTGCCATGATCAGTAGGGGCGTATAGACATATTTCAATGTTTGAGCAACTAGTAATGGTGTATACCGTCTCAACACCAAGGCCAAACTTTGTCCTTCAGAACTTGGCCAGACAATAAAGACCTACCTTGGCTACTTGGCTACCAGTGATATCAAGGATGCCACTTTATCCTTGCTTTTATTTTGCATTTGTGTATTATCAGACTCTGGTGTTAAGAGGTGGGTATGAAGGACTTAAGCCATTATGGGAGAGTCCTGGTGAGATGGATGGTGGAAGGGCTTACTGTCTCCATCTCAGTTAGGGAGCTTGAGAGATTTTGAGTCTGGCCCGTCTTGTTTTTGGTGTTTGGCCTTGCTTTGTTTTCCACAGGGTGGGGAGGGAAAGAGGAAGGACAAAAACCATACAGTAGGGCTCCCAACCCCTGATTTTTCCTGTTTAACATCTGAGAATCCAGAGGGTGCAGTGCAACTTTGTTCCACCACCTCTGGGGCATGGAAGGCTTCCCATCTGTTTGTTTTTTCTTTTTCTCCACTCTCACCCTCCAAATTCAGATCTCATTGGGGTAAGTTACTTAATGCATCTCAGCCTCAGTTTTCTCATCTGTAACGTGAGGATTTTAATACTTCTTGCAGCACCGAAGAGCTGTTAAGGTTAAATGAGTGAAGGAATATGCATTACTTTGTATAATGTCTGACACACAGGAAACCCTCAATAGAACATGCTTTTAAAACTGATTTTCTCCGGGGTGGCCGGTTAGCTTAGTTGGTTAGAGCATGGTGCTAATAACACCAAGGTTGCCGGTTTTATCCCCGGACACTGTGAGCTGTGCCTTCCTTGAAAAACAAAACAAAACAACAACAAAAAGTTATTCTCTCCCCAATAATTAGAGGGCCATGAATTTTATCAAAGTAGTCAGTTTGTTAGATGACTCTTTTATTCTACGAGTGAGAAGATCCAGATCTTTCTTCCATTTCCTTTAAAGTGCACTTTGATTTTCATATTTTATCATTTGAAAAGAAAAAATTCAGTTTTTATTTTTTGTTCAGTTGTTTCAGAAAAAATGAATCTACATAAAAAGCAAATCAGTTTAAAAATCATCCAAAAGTTTTACTTCCACTTAAATTCCTTAATATATATAAACATATTTATATTTATATACACATATATAAATATATGTATGCAGTATGTGCACAGATATTATTCTGGAAAGGAGGAAACAGTTAAAGGAAACTCTTGTAATTTAATAAGACTGTGTGTGTGTATGTGTGTGTGTTTGTGTAGAATAAGACATCTATATATATAGAATAAGACATCATACATCCTGTCTTATAAGCATAGTCTAATATTCAAAATTCATAATTGCTAGACTGCTCAGTTTGAGAAGAAGGCTGAGGGAGCTCAGGTTTGGATTTGCATTACGGTCTTGTAGATTTAAAACAAGAAACTCCCTCCTCCCTCTCCACCACAACCCCCTGCCCCCAAAATGCCCCACAGCTAAAACAGGTAATAATAATAATGATAATGATAATAATAATAATAACATGCTAGATATTGCACATTTCCCAGCTTCCTACGCTACGCTTAGAACTTTTGCATTGTGTAGAAGCTGCAGTTACAGATTCTAAAATTATGACAAGACAATGACAAGATGATACTGACAAGATTAATGAGGGAGCAGAGGTGGGCATTCAGCAGCATTCACTTTGTAAAGGTTACGGGAAATCGGGAAGAAACAGCTCTGGTTGGTTGGTTGTGGATCCAGATGGGGCCCTCACAGAGTGAGAGGGGGATTTTAGACTGGAAGGCTGGCAGGTACCTTCTAAAATGCTACTTACAGATGCCCAGATATGTCCTTTTTTCACTTCCAAAGTGCTTTTGTGAATTTCTCATTGACAGTAATTACTGTTACCTAAATGTGAGTATATTACTTTTCCAAAGTGAGTCAATAAAGGTCTTTGAAGCTTTTTATCAGTGTAATGTGTACAGTTAAACACACAAATCTTGTGTCCAGCTGAGTCAGTTTCCACAGTTCTTTCAAGGGAAAGCAGCACCAGATCAAGAAACAGCATTGTTAGCCCCTCTATTCCCAGAGTGCTCCCTTCCAGTCCCTACACCCACCTTCCAAGGGTAACTCCATAGATGAGTTATGCCTGTTTTGATCTAATAAGACTATATTTTAAATTGTCAATGAAAGCAAAATGAAACAAGCCCTCTTTTACCTAAAGCATTTTTATTATGACTGAACTCTCTTGAACAATAGCACCAAAAGTGACTTATCTTCTATTTAGATGATACTTAATTGGGACCTTATGTGTCCTAAGGTGAAGTCTGAGAAGTGAAGCAGGTATAATACCCCAGAAAAGGAAAGAGTTAAGCTAGGCTCTAGTAATTTAGCGAGGAAATGCAATGCCCACAGGCTGTTATTGGCATAGCAAAGCAGACTAGTGGAGTGCTGTTTTTGGAGTATGTTTTTCTCTCATTGGGTTTCTTTCTTATCTAGCCTGACTTTGATATTCCCACCTATGGTGCATTAGGATAATTTGCTCTGGCTATTAGCATATCTCAAATACTTCCCTTGAAAGTTTAGTCTATCAATAAATAGCTTCAAATTATGTTTACCTGCAATGACATTTAAATGGGACAGGAACATTTTGCTTTTTATGTTGAACTGATAACCTGGAGTAAAATGTTTCTTTATCAGGATTGTTTCATGTTATCATGAACAAGGAAGGAGTGCCGGTATAAAATGGAATGTGATTGATTGTGAATTGACTAACGCTGTGGGTCTCTCCTAAACAACAAATCCTTGGTAACTGAAAACGTTGGTTTCCCTATTGTCCAAGCTAATATTTGGCTCATGCAGCCTTTTCAGGTCATGTCATAAATTCCATCTGCTCAGACAGATTTCATAATGCTCCCTTTCCCCATCTATGCCATGTTTGATTCCCCAAAAAAGAGCCATGTGTCCCTATGTATCTGTAGGGGAAGGAACATAGACATATTTCTGAGATCAGTTAGAAATGAGACCCTAAGAACACCATCAATTTCTGTAAAACAGTAACTGAAATAGCATAAAAAAGAAGGTCAGACTCTTTAAGAGGCTTTGGGACTCCTCTGACTCTTTAAGGTCTGATGTTTGATGATTTAATTATCTTCTTCACATGCTAATTTCAATGTTTGGAATTTTTAAAAACATTTGTATTCTGAAAATATGTTTAGGTATGTATATTAATCGATATCAACTAAATCTGTACATTTATTAAGAAACTAAGTTATTGTAAATGACGAAACATAAAAAGCATAGTATTAAAACAGAATTAAAAGCATCCTACGTCTATTTTACACTGCAAAGGCTCTTTTAGTTCACAGTATTTGCTTAATATCGTTTCTTTTTATTGCACTGAAGTTTTTTGAGCAAGTTCAGTGAAAATGCATTAGTTAGCAAAGAAAACACTTTTACCTAAATGAGTCGTGGTGGATATCAATACCTAATATTGATATTTAGGAGATTAAGAGATTATTTTTCTGTTAAAAATCAAATTTTCTTAGGAACTTGTTTATGGATTAGGTAAGGGGAATTTAATTTGATTCATTTTATAGAGGAGGCCATATGAGCTCAAAAAGGAGACGGAAGACCACAGAGCAAGTCCGCAAGTGGTCTAGTAGATTAAAAAAAAAAAAAAAGCGTGAACCAGGATGCTTTCTCAGGTGTGCTGCCTTGGATATGGTTGAGTCTCAGCATCCATTTTTACATTCTCTTAGTAGGGCTTTTTATAACACAGAGTCTGGAAATCCAAAGCTACCTTTTTAGACAGACTCCCTTGAGGCGTCTAATATTCTGGCTGCAAATTAAGTTCCACCAGTGTGAGACACACCCATATGAGATTTGGAGGGCAGAATGTGAAAGAGGCTACCTTTCTGCGTTCTTTGGGTTATTTCTACAGATAATGTGAGATGTCGAAGAGAGACGTGTCACCTTCTGGAATCGTCCATGGACATAAAGATCCAATGGCAATAGTGGCTGCTCCTTGTTGTTAGATTACTCTTTCTTTGTCTTCAAACAAGCTGGCATGGTTTTGACTCCAGGGGCTCCTTCTTGATTTCTCACCTTTCCCAGTGAAGGAAGCAATAGCTCTGAGGGGTCAGTGCTGAGGTGTTCTGGGCTCATTCATAGAGGCTCAACCTGAAGCCCACTTCTCCGGTCCTTCTGTCAAGTGCTCAATTCCCTGTAATTAAATTCCTTTATGTTCACAATTTCCAGAGAGATTTTTGTTTCCTTCGTGAACCCCTACCCGATATGGCCTTTTCTAGATCTAGGATTTCATGACTTTCAGCCCTAATGTGCAATAACCATCTAGATATCCTATGTAATTTTCTCCTTCAGTATTACATTTGAATAAAATAGAATTTTGTTGTAATGCTACCTCTGGAGTTCAAAATGAGAGTGACATTTACAAGTATAACTGACTTATAGTTGTAAAGCACTATTATTTATTTACATTTATACCCATGCAGTCATCTAGACCACCTGAGTGGTAATAAAAGAGCAAGTGTTGTTATTCTTCTTTTTTCTTATTTTTAAATTAACGTTTATTAGGGTGACAGTTGTTAGTAAAGTTACAAAGATTTCATCTATATATCACATTGTGTGTTCACCACTATTATTCCTATTTCACATAGGAACAAACTGAGGCTTGTGAGTTGTGACTTGCCCAAGGACACACAATTAGAGTCAGAGACAATTTAAAACTAGGTCTTCCAGTTAAATTCAGTGCCCTTTCCAGTTTACCATGGCATCCCGAAACAGGATTCTTTTGGTAACAAAAGACTTTTCATAGAATCTAAATTATTACAAGTTGAAAGAAATTTATTGACTTTTCCAAATAATCTTCCTAATTTTAGGATTCATACAAATGAGTCTTAGATCTTTACAAACTGATCCCTTTTGGCTATTTTTATGGGATTTATACAAAGTCCATTTTTGTCTACGCTAGGTAGGACGTGGGGACATAGGAAAACTTCATGCTGATTTGAGGAATGGAGGCCAGTGTACACTGTGGTCTACAAATGTTCTACATCAATCAGTCACTGATGTTTCTAAAACATGCACATGAAAAGATATTCGGGAATGGCGTTAAAACAAATGTCACTTGTTTTTTCATTGCCTAATAAGTGACAGACATTCGTGTTTCTGGCAAGACTCATTCCATGTGCTTCTCCCCCATTTTCTCTTCCCAACATCCTTGCAAATGTCATTTGTTGTATTCCCATTAAGATTGGCTTCTTATGGGAGTATTCGATTTTGGAAGATTAGGGATATGGTAGGCATCAAGGACGTGTGGAGGATGTCACCTGCCCCCAAGCAAGACCCAGAATGGCTTGAAATTCACAGCAGTGTCAATCGAGAGACTGGGTTTGGATCCAGTGAAGAAAGTTGCATACAGGGAGGTGGACATGCCTTGTCCATATTACAACTGGACCAGGGCTCCTTTAGCTTTAATATTAATCTTCTTTCCCTGGGAGAGGGCATAGGCCTGGCACTCAGTAGGTGCTCACGGAATGTTTGTGGAATGAAGAAAGGGTCTGGCATGTGTCTGGCTCACAGTAGGTTTACAATGGGGAGAGTACAGTATTAAAGCAGAGCTAGAGGGAAGTCATGCTCCTAAGAGCCCTTCAAACACACAGCACATGGAGTTGGCTGGAAAACCCTGCTCTTCATCCTTCCATTCCATCTGGCATCTCCCACAGTCCGAGGGACTCTGTGGCCTTCTTAACTAGGGTTTCTCCATGTGAGATCAAGAAGCAAAATGTTTATTGTCAATACAGAGTTGACTGCTGTCACAGCACTGATTTCCTGTAAGGTCTAAATATGGCTTGAGGTTGAGTGTGTACTCACTCAATAATGATTCAATATTTGTTGAAAATTATAATGCTTAATGTATTTGCATTTCATATTCTGAATGTTACCAGTGGCTTCTGTTTTCTGATAAAGATGTTCACACATTTACCCAGATATTGCCATGAAAATTTCCCTTAAAGAAATTCAGAGGTGTTGGGGATGACAGAACAAGTGATTGATGGTTGTGAAAACATTCTCTTCATCACGGTAATGACTCACAAAGAGAAAAATTAATATATGAGCTTTATTGCCAAAATGCAAAAAATACCAAATAAAAGACATAGTTTTAAAATATTATTTGTAATAAAGCTCCCACTTACTTTATTCCCTCTGTACAGAGGAAATGGGAGTCACGGGGGCAATTATTGACTTCCTCTCTTTTTCACTTCCAGTTTAATCTAGTGGGTCACCTACATTCTACCATCTTCCCTCCTGTCCCTGGGAAAGCAACCCAGCTATGTTATGGATGGAGGCCATGCTTCCTGGTTTCTCTGGATGCTGGCTTCATTATTATTCCCCCTTCGACAGTATCGGTGAAAGTTTTGCCTCTGTTGAAGCTCTTCTAAGAGCATATCAATAGATTTTTTAGTCTTAAAAATTCCAACAGAGTCCAGCACGATGTAATCTAACCTTCCTTCTCCCTGTAGTTACTGTCCTCTCCCTGATCACCTCCCTTTCACAATGAATGTGTAATTTCTACTCACCATCTATGTCCTTTCCCTCACATCCCACACACTCCTGCTCTGCCCTCCAAAGCCTTATTCTGCCTTTACTACTGTTTTAAAATTCTGTTGCCAAAGCTACTGGGAACCTGCTAGGTGCCAACTCCAACTGATACTTTTCAGACTCTGCCTTGCTTCTTGTCCTGCAGTATCCTTCCATCTAGCTATTTAGTATTCATATTTTAAATAGGCATTGGTACCTCTCATGAGCTGAACATTCTGCTAGTGGTGTGAGTTTAGGATGAAAAATGATTTGGTTCTTGCCCTCCTGGTGTTTATATTCTACTGGAAGAGATAGATGCTAGACAAATAGAGGTATATTTTTTTCATTATAACTGTGATAAGAGATACAGAAAAAGTACAAAAGGATAAGTGAATATACCAAGTGTGGACAGTCTCCCTAGAGAAATTCTGTTTATGAAAAGACCTGAGTTATAAGTAGGACTTGGGCAAGGGGAGTGTATCAGGCCCAGGGAACGGTGTACGTGGGCATTCCAAGGAAGGAATGAGCATTTGGGACTTTGAAGGACGGAGCAGAATGAGCAAGTGGGGAGATTCATGGCTCACGTAATGCTGGCAGGATGGCCATAGCCTGCGGGTATATGTTTAGGCCACTACAAGACCTTTTCCTAAAGTCAGTGGGAAGACATTTAAGCTGTGTTCCTCAATCTTGACATTTGGTGTCTGATCATTCTTTGTTGTAGGGGTCTGGCCTGTGCACTGTAAGATGTTTAATTTAACAGCATCCCTGGTCTCTCTACCCACTAGATGCCAGTAGCAACACTCCAGTGTGAAAAACAGAATTGTCTCTGGGTATTGCCAAAATTTCCCAGGGGTGAAAAATTGCCCCTGGTTCAGAACCACTGATTAAAATTTAAACCACTGGTATTATGTTACTGCACATGTGTGAGTGCATGTACACACACACACACACACACACACACACACATACACACACACACACAGCCAGTAAGTACGTGAAAAGATGTTCAACATCATTAGTCATTAGTCATCAGGGAAATGCAAATTAAAACCACAGTGAGATGCCACTTTACACCCCACCAGAACTTTATCTTTCTGAAATGATTGGTGTATTCATTTGATGTCCCCACTGAGTTGTGAGCACCTGGGATGGTTGGGGATCTGAGTTTTTGTTTGAAAGACTAGTGAGTATCTAAATACAGGTACATGAATCCCGATAGTGTCTGAAGTAACCTGCGTAGTATTTGAAGAAACAAGCTTGCAACTTTTCCCTACATTGTTTTAAAGGGATTTTTATACTTGTCTGTAGTAAAAGGCAAATATTTTAATGAATCCTTCTCTACTGATTTTGCATCCTCTGTTCTGGACCTTCTTATCTTCTCAGCTTTCCTTTATTTGGACGGATTTCAGACTGGACACACCCCTACTAGAAAATTCTCTTCAATGCTAATGATGCACGTAGAAGTTTTACTTTACTGAGCCCTGATTTCCTTTATTGTGTGTTTGTGTTTTTTTCCATAATCAGGGCTGCATCACTGACATGTGATAAGGCATCACATCTGATGTTCTGTGTCCCTTAGAATTCTTTTCCCCTTACATAGCTGCTTGCCTCCAATGTATATATTTGTCGTATTTGGCTCTACTGCTTCCCTGTGGAATATTGCGTGTTATTTTTCCTTGCTGACTCTAATATTGATTAGTTTAGAAGTGTCTCTCTTGGTTGATGTGTGCTCTCTTGTACTAGCAGAAGAACAAAGTCACTGGAGAGTCAAGATTGCAGTCAACCTTGGCCAATAGACGCTCTGACAGTGATGCTAAGGAACGAGCTGTGGGTTTGTAGACGGGTCTTTGACATTAATCTTGACGTTTAGGGTTATGATTTTAGAAGGGCGGCCATACTACAACACCACAGATGAATATTTTAAAGAACAGAAATTTCTTTTCTCGCAGTTTTGGAGGCTAGAAGTCTGAGATCAAAGTATTGGCAGAGTTAGTTCCTTCTGAGGGCCCCGAGGAACGACTCTGTTCTAGGTTGCTCTCCTTGGCTTGAGGATGGCCGCCTTCTCTCTGTGCAGTCACATGTCTTCCCTCTGTCTGTGTCTGTGTCCAAATTTCCGCTTTCCATAAGAAAAGCAGTCATATTGGATTAGGGTCCGCCCTTATGACCTTTTGACTTAGTCACCTCTGTAAAGACTGTCTCCAAGGAAGGTCACATTTTGAGGTACTGGGGTTAGGACTTCAACTTATAAATTTGGGGTGGTGTTGGGGGGGCACAATTCAGCCCTTAACATACCTCAGCCTGGTTAAGTGTAGCTCAGAGCGTGGCAACATGTTGGATCTATTTAGATAGTTGAATAATTGACACTTAGAGAAGCAACTAGATTTATTTTACACTACGTTGATGTTAAAACTAGATAGAGACTGCATGTATGGAAAACCCCAAAACTTTCTAACTGGAATCATCTTACCAAATTTGCTTTGTGAAAAAGATGTCCCTATTAACATGAAACCTTATCTCCCCTTAAAAAGGTGTAGAGCTGCACTGCCCAGTAGACTTATAACGTGAGCCACATAGGAAATGTAAAGTTTTCTAGTAACCATATTAAAACAAGTGAAACGAAACGGGGAATTAATTTTAACCATATAGTTGATCTAATCCAATATGTTGATTTCAAAATATAATCAATATCAAGGATTATGAATGAGCTGTTTTAAATTCTTGTTTTCATTCTCAGTTAAAATCTTACAGCATATCTCAGTCGAACTAGCCATGTTTCGAGCGCTCAGAGCCACATGTGGCCAGTGAGCTCATACCGGACAGCGCAGATCCGAGCACGCGTTCTCAGATGGGGCCACATCTCCTCCAAAGACATGGAAAATGGTTTCTGAGGAATAAAAAATTGTCCTCTTTATTTGTCTTTTGTATAAAGCACAGACATATGTATGGCATATATACAGATATTCAGAATATCTGTGATGTTAAAATTTCATGGAGGATGATTAGAAAAATAAATGTTGAAAAAGGTTCTTTAGCAGGGCAATAATGGAAAAAAGATTAAACAGTACTAGCATAGGGCATGTATATACTTGAAGGTTTAATTTCCGACACTTCTATTACTAGCTTAGCTGTGTTTCCGTGGGCAAGGTATTGAACCTAAGCCTTAGTCTGTAAAATGGGGATACAATAGTGTCTGCCTCTTCAATTATCGTAAGTATTAAAGAGAAAATCCATTTAAAGTTCATATTGAAGTGATTGGCTCAGAACCAATGTTCAGGATGTGTCCATTATTATACTACCAGAGATTTTTGTAAGGAATATTCTGGTATTGGAAGGGAGTTGGACGACTCGTGCCTTTGTCATTTCCTCCCAGTTTCTTTAGGCTGTATATATATTTGTCTTAATAGTGGTTTATTTTGTTTTCACATTTCATCTTTTTTATTGAGATATAATCATCATATAACATTATATTAAGATATAGGATTGATTTATATCAGTAGATTGATGAGAAAACCATTGAAATAAAGAGTTACAGGACTTTGTAATGTTAATGTTGGTTCCAGTGACTCTTTTTCTTGCTGAAATGTTTCTCATTCTTTTGGATCTGGAGGTTTTGTGGAAGTCCTTTACTTTGTTCCTTGGCTGTCCTTTATTTGGCCTAAGGATTTTTAGGGGATTCATGTGAATTGCAAAACAGCAAATTGCAAAACCTTCTACGCGTGTGTTATTATATTAGTCTCTGCTATTGATGAGCTAAGGATGAGAGTGACATGGTTTCTATCAAATAAAGAGGAGTAAATGGAAATTTACTGTATACCATTCACTATTACTAACTTAAAACAGGTATGTTTATTAGTGTTCTCTTTTTCAAGGTTGCTGTTTATTGGAAAAGATACCTTATAACTATTAATAAGCAAATTAAAATTGAATTCTTAGAGGCTACGTATTTATAAGACACAGATTTGCCTCCATTTTAAGCTCACTCATGCTCCTCCGGCCTTTCCATCATTGTATGACTGATCCAGTGCCTCACTCACTGTAGGCCTGGGTCTGTGAACCTCACAGTGTGGTCCCTGAACCAGCCGCCGTGGCAGCAGCAGTAAGTGCTTATTCAAAATGCAGATTCTCAGGCTCTCTCCCAGACTTGCGAAATGAGAAACTCTGGGAAAAGGGCCCAGCAATCTGTTTTAAGAAGCCCTCTCAGTAAAATCTGATGCACTCCCAAGTTTTAAAACCACCATGTTGTGGAATACACATCTTATAGATATTGATGGGGAGATCAAGAGTAAAACATAGACTGTTTGAACGTTGTCTCCCTTATTCTGTAGTAAAATGCTGCAAGAGTCAGTCCATCAGCAGTTGTGGAAATGAAGGAAGATCATGCATTCCAAACTTCAAAGTAAAGCATATGTTCTGCCAATTAAAAATACTTGAGATCTGGGTTGAGTGGCGACTTTGGTATGGGGAGAATATGGAGACTTGCGGCTATGTGGGAGGTGGGAAAAAAGCAGGTGGAATTAAAAATGGATACTTGTGTATTTCTGGGTCAAATCCTGTGTAGCATGGCAAGAATGCCAAGTTCCAGCTGATCTTGGAATGTTAGAGGTGATTATGGAGGAAGCAGGCAGAGAGCCGAGATAAATGATCATTTAACAGAGGAACTGTGGCCGGAAGTGTGGGGTCAAAAACGTATTGAACGAAGGAGCTTTAATTTTGCAGGAGGAGAAGGAATAACCTAGAAATAACAGCATCTGAAACAATCAGGGAGCCTACCATGTTCCCATATAGAAATCTGAGCAGCTTTACTCGGCTCACTTTAAATATTTGATTGCCTGCGACCTTTGCAGTGAACAGTTACCAACATTTTGATTAGAATCTTGTCATACACTCTTGTCAGACACTGATAAGAAAAGGAACTGACCTGAGAATAAGTTACATCTACAGGGTAATTCCAAATTCACCTGGAGGTGGACATGTGTGCAGCCTGTCGGAAACTTATGTTTTGCCCAAATCTAGAAGAGTAAGTGATGAAACAGAATGGAAAATATTGCTATGATTTATTGAAAATATAGTTGTGAACGTTTACGTGTGTAATCTCACAGGAGAAGCTTAAAATATTTTTAAAATTATTCTTTCATTATAATGTTGTTTCCAAATGTCTGTTTTGATACTTAAAAGTAATTTTGAAATTTCAGATGAAGTTCTATGTAACAGCAATATCCTTGTAAAAGATATTTCTCAAACTACATGTTAAGAATGAATCTTAACGGGCCTGCCAGTGAGCTCAGTTGGTTAGAGCGCGGTGCTCTTAACAAGGTTGCCAGTTCGATCCCCACATGGGCCATTGTGAGCTGCACCCTCCACAAGTAGATTGAAGCAACTACTTGACTTGGAGCTGCTGGATCCTGGAAAAACACACTAAAAATAAAATTTAATTGTTGGTAAAGTCACATAGATTTCAGGTGTACAATTCTGTAATAGATCATCTATATCTCACATTGTGTGTTCACCACCCAGAGTCAGTTCTCCTCCCATCACCATATATTAGACCCCATTTACCCTCTTTTAGAGTCCTCCTCTCCCAACTTTAATTAATAAAAAAACAAAAAAACCCAAATAAGTTATGGGGATGTGATATACAGCATGGGGAATATAGTCAGTAATATCGTGTTAGCATAGTACTGTGTCAGATGATTTCTGGGCTTACGGTGATCACTTCTTTAGGAATATAAATGCTGAAAAATAATGGTGCACTCCTGAAACTAATATAATATTGTATGTTAACTCTATTTTTAATAAAAATCTTAAAAAATAAAAAGAAAAACCCTAAAAATATAAAAATAAAGTAAAATTTTTAAAAAGTTCAAAAAAAACCATGAATCTTAAGAATATCAGGATAAAATAGAATGGCATTTTCTCAAAAAATTAAATATAGTACTATCATATGATCCAGCTATTCTATTCTATATATTGAATAGATTGAATATATTATATATATTGAAAAGAATTAAAAGCAGGGATTCAAACTTATATTTGTAGACCCATGTTCATAGCGGTATTATTCACCATAGCCAAAAGGTGGAAATAACCCAAATGTCCATTGAGGATAAATGGATGAACAAATTATGATACACACACACACACACACACACACACACACACACACACACACACTAGAATATTAGCCTTAAAAAGGCAGGAAATTCTGACACATGCTACAGCACGGGTGAACCTTGAACACATTAGGTAAGTGAAATAAACCAGACACAAAAGGACAAATACTGTATGATACTACTTATATAAGGTTTCAAGTGCAGTCAAATTCATAGAGACTGAAAATAAAATGGTGATTGCTAGGGGTTGCATGTAGAAAGGAATGGGGAGTTATTGTTTAATGAGGATGAAATTTCAGTTCGGGAAGATGAAAAAAGTTCTGGAGATGGATGGTAGTGATGGTTGCACAAAAATGTGAATGCAGTTAATGCCACTGAACTTTATAATTAAAAATGGTAAATTTTATGTTGCATATGTTTACCCCAATAAAAAACGCTATGATAAACATTTACTATTTTAATAAACCCATTTAAACATAATCCACTATAATAATAAAAAACATTTTTATGTGCCAAGCAGTGGCCTAGGTGCTTTCCCCAAATTTTCCTACTTAATTCTTATAAAACACTCTGTGAGATAGGAATTATTATTTCATTTTTTTTCAGTTGTGGTTATATAAAATGAGGAACCAAAAGGAGACAGGCAAGACTTTGAACACAAGGGGACAGCCTCCATAGCCTGGCTCTTGCAGTAAAACTTACCATGTAGACTAAAACCATCAATCTGCTCTGTCCACCAGGAAAAGAATCCGAAATTCTCAAATTGTCTCTGCACATTCTAATTTTCATTACAAGTCCTTTTGACCAAATAGAGGATATGACAAACCACAGTTAATGTGTTTGAAAAGTTGAAATAAACTGGTAATTTATGCCTCTTTTTAAAAAATGCAATTCCTGCAAAGGCCTAAGTATTTCAGTGTAAAAATCCATATCCAATGACATGTGTTTTCTTGTGCAGATGGTATGCCTTTCTGAAAATTGCCAAAAGGAAAGAACACAGATTTTAGAAATGTTTAATATTATAATTACAGTACATGCAGTTTTTGCTTTACAATATACATGCTTTAAACTCAGAAGACAGTTTGTGACGTTTTGTTTTATTGTGTGAAATTTAAATTTGTTACAATTTTGTGTATATCCTTCCAAATATGTAGAAGATGGCCCTATTTACTGTTACCTTGGAAACAGCAATGCCCAAATTCTATGTTTACTCTCTTTAGCCCCATTCAAATCATTTTATAGAGCAAATGTAATTTAAAATATCTTAATCATACATATTAATTAATTTTCATCATATAAAATATGTTATGATATTTAGTGTCAAAATTATTTAGAAAACGAAATATAGTTTTTTTAGTAGAAAACATGCAATGCCTTTAAAAGACTTATCTTAATCAATAAATACAAACATCACGGGACTTTTCCTTTACAAGGCATGTCCAAACATAATTAAAGTACCTGAGTTAATGTAATTAATAATTCTGTGATGTTAAAGATCCCACGTCTTTTTTTGTTTTGAAGTTTTCATTAATCATTGACTATCTTGGAGACATTCTTAATGATTATTACTTGTTAAGTAACTCCTGGGTAGGACTTTCTACAATGATATATATTGATATACATGTTTTTTTCTTAACATTTCTAGGACTCCACTATCGTCACTCCAATTATTTTGAGGTCTGACCCTCAGGGATTTTTCTTTTACTGGACAGATCAAAACAAGGTAAGAAATGATATTTGTTTTTCTTACATTTTCCAATTGATTGCTGATTTGCAAGGTATTTATCTTATCTATGTAAGTATATCCATTTCATAGATGACCCTGTGTAACTTATTTAAAGATTCTACTAAAAAAGTATATTTAAGGTTGAAATGTCAGGATTTCCAAGGATGCTAGTCTGAAATATTAGGTGTGCTAAATCCTAGGACAATTGGTGTTTTCAAGGAGAATATGGGAATGTGAATTATATTTGTTGTAAAAAAAATTAGCCAGTATTACTGATTTAAGTCCCCTCTCCAACTCCAATGATAAAGAATGAAGAAAAATGATGAGAAAACACTTTTGACCCTAATGACTGTAACTTTGGTTTTCCTTTTCTCTTCCTTCTCCCATTTACTACTTATTAAGAGTTCTCCCAGCCTCAGCTGCAGTTTGGACTTGATTATTTGTTCACATTAGAAAATCAAGAATAAGACTCCTGTAGCCTATATGTTTAATTTTTCAGGAATTTCTTCCCACATTAACTTTCTGTCTACCATATCAAGAATTTCGGATGTCATTTATTATAAAACCAATTGAGATGATTCCACGTTAAATTATTAAAAAGTAGAATGTCTGCACATTATAAGATTGATTTGGAGTTTAATGGCCAGTTAGACCAGAATATTCATAGAAAGTGGTTATTATTTCAAGAGGCAACGCCACGGTTCTGTACTTGAACCTATGAGGCCACAGAACACAGAATATTTTGGCCCTATAAATTCTGATACCTGGAGAGATGGCATAGGCTTTATTGAGAGTGCCAACTACATGTTGAAACCAATAGAATACTTGGCACCAGATTGTAAGGTGCTGTTAGCCTTTTCATATCCCCAGGTTAGGTCCCTATATCCAAAATTACTGGAGTTTGTCAGTCTCACCTTCTGCTTTCTGGGCAACCTGGGTTTCTCCTGTCAGTAGTGTTGTGGAACTAGCCCTGTCCAATGTTTGGGTTCGGGGTGGAGCCTGAGGAAAGATTTTAGGGTGTTAGAAAATAAATGTGGGCCTCAGGGTCAGTCCTGAATGGGGCTGTTTACACCTCATAAAAAAGGGAAATTTTAGTCTCCTGGCCCAATAGTTACTTTCTGATGTAGCTGCCCTGCAATCATCTCGGGCCACATATGTGGGACTAAATCATAGACCCCAAGTAATGTCAAAAAATGTATTTGAGTAAGATTTCATCCTTAATGGTCATGTTTATTACTGGGTGTGTTAATCACTTTGGCTTTGACGTTCTGTTTGGTTTCCTGCTGTTATGTATAAAACAATGGCTTGAAAGAGGTTTTTTTACTCCTAAAGGCTATTTTTAGAACTGCTGAAGCTATATTCCTGAACGACATATTTATAATGCTAGAGCATTTTAAAAGGTCGAGTATTTGTATGAGAGACTAAACTGTCAGTTTGATTTTTCAACTGGTAAATCAAGCTTCCATAAAAGCAACAGAAGGTATTTTGGGGTTTTTAAATAATTCATGGCAACTCAGTTAAGCTCCCCTCTAAGACCAATCATAAATATTTCTTTGCTTAAGACAGAGAAAAGGTTTAGGACCGAAGTCTCTTTGATGCTTCTCTAGTGTACAGTGAACGCAATATTTTGACTCATGCTTATTTCAAATGTAGGAACATTTCTTTCAATTTTTTTTATGCTAACCATTTTCTCTTGGTTGTAATGCTATTTATGACCAATTGAAACAAATAATGTAGCAATTCCTTTTATCTCTTTATTACTTTTCATGTATATTAATCTTACAGTTCTAGCCAAGAGATGGTAAATTTTATTTTTCACTTTTTAAATACCTAAGTCATTCATCAGTCATATATCAGAGCTTAGAGGCTTATTTTTTAGTCAATGATCATATATCAGTATCCAAAAGATGAGAGGATTTGAGAAAAAAAATAAACTTTCCATGCTTTCAAGGTTGTCGTTTTCTTCTGGCTTTAAGCCCAGTCCTGGAACCAGAAAGAGTGATGCATTCACTTCTAAGAGAAGGACTCCTGTAAGTGATATATTAGAGTAAATGTATGCTAGAAGAAATAAATGGTGCACACAAACGAGGATGGCATGCCAAGCTTTTAGTCCATGTTTTGTATAAGATCATTTGAAGGTACTGGCCGACCAGTGCAATCACGATGTTACTTAGAGGTCCACTTTCTTTACAATATTGTTTGTTGACAATTAGTTTTAGTGATGTGAATCTATCACATGTATTATAGAGATGATAGCTTAGGGAAAAAATATGATAATTTCAAGGTTATCCCTTGATTTTACACACTGTGTTCTCCATTGTTTTGGAAGCTTGCATTGGTACTTGTTGTAATATGCCTTTTTTCTCCCTTCTGACTTCCCAACACTTTTCTACTTTGTCCATGAAGCCTGTGCGCAAACACTTTGATTTTGTAAACATCGGATGCCTCGTCTGCTCAGAGGCGAGCAGAGTGGCTTTAAGTAAAGCATATCATTACAAGATCTCTCTCTTTATAGCACTGGAAGAAAATCCTAACATTTTACACAGCATCTTACCCATGTCTTCTCTCTTCTGTCGTGGATGCTTTATACCACAAACCATAGCCACCCTTTTCAAGTCACTGATTTCACCCTCCATAGACCATGAGATGTTCCCTTCCCTAAGCCCATCCTTTGATTTGTCACCGTAGAAGTGATAGGTGGCAAAGAAAACAGACATCTCAGATGATAGATTTAGGAATTAAAAAACAGAGCCAGCAAGTAATTTTGAGGTAACAGAAATGTGCTTCGGTGAAACATTGAAAGAAGGTTTAGGATTGGTGGAAGCAGATAAATATGCGTTTCTTCTTCTTTCTTTTTTCTTTATTTTATTTTATTTTTTTTTAATTTGTACCAGCTCTGCACTTATTTTCATCATTCTTTCCTCTGTAAATCTTAAATTTCTACTGTAAATCTTATTGGCCGTAATTAGCAAAAACGAGTTCCTGAATATGACTATTGTAGGCAGGAAGTTTTTTCTTGTCAGTGTGTCAGTGTGTCCTATGTGGAAAGGATCTGCTTATTTGTAATCATGGGTGAGAAGGGGCTTCTGCACAGCCTGAGTATCTAAGAGGTTGTCTCCATTAGGTTATGACTTTTCTCTAGAGCTATGCCATCGTGGGACCAGAAACCAACACAGGAAGTGTTAGCCCTGAAAACCATGTGAACTATAAGAAAATCTGCATCGTAATTTTGAAAGAAAAGCTAGAGAAGAAAAGGGGTCAATGTTAAAGAGCTAATAAAAACCTATCTTGCGAGAATATGAAACAAAGTAGACCTTTGCCTTGCAACTTGATGCCCTGCTTCTGCGCCAAGGTTGATGTAAAAATAAAACGAGTCACTACTAGTTCAGATCCAGGAAGTTCAATTTAGTTCAGTAAACTCTTCCTTGTATCCCTAAAACAGGAGCTTGGGGAAGGGGGAGAGGAACACATAATTAAATTAAAAAGAAATAGGAGAAAAAATACCCATTTTAAGTGAAGGACTTCTACTTTCTCTTTTTGTTACGGATTTTATTGATTTTTAATTTTGCAGATAATGTACGAACATGTTCCTTGTGTAAGAGAGTAAAGTAGTATAAATGTCCTTAATTCCTCCCCACCATTGATCCCAATCCTACTTCTCTCTCCAGAGCCAATTACTGGTAACAGTTTTATAGCATCTTTCAGGGTCTCTTTTTAATGAAGTTGTTTATTCATTAATTATGGAAATATTTCATTTTGTTTTATTTATATCAATTTGTTTCCTAAATAACATCATATTATTTTTACTGTTCCACAAACTTGCTTTTCATTTTACACATGTCTTACTTAGAGAACTATTCCTGTAAATACAAGTGTGTCTACCTCATTTTTTAAAATTGCTCTCTCATGTCCCATGGAATGGTTTACTAAATTTTATTTAAACAGTAAAAAATTATCTTGTTGGCTGGTTGGTGTTTCTAATTTTGGGCTACAGAAAACAGTCCTATAATATAAAGTAACATGCAGCCTGTGTAGCCCTCAGTGGGTATATGGGTCAGAGTTTCCTTCAGGTAAATTCTCAGAAATACGATTGCTAATTGAAGGCTATACAGATCCTACATTTTATTTAATAGTTGTGTCATTTTATAATCCTGCCAGTCTTATGTGAGAGGAACTGTTCCCTCAAGTTCAACGAACACTATTAAGAAACATTTTAATTTTTGCCAATCTGATGCAACCATTGTATCTCTTTGTTTTAATTCACTATTGCCTGATTTGCTAGTAAGCTGTGTATATTTGCATACATTTATGGACCATTTCTGTTTTCTCTTTCATGAATTACCTACTTCCCTTGCTTTGGGTTGAGAGTTCTCTGTGTATTCTAGATGTTACTCCCTTAGCCATAAAAAAATGTTGCAAATACTTTCTTCCTATCTGTGGCTTGTCTTAATTTCTTAACTTTTAACTTAATGCATGTCAAAAGATGACTTGACATTTTCAATTTTGATGTATTCACATTTCAGCTTTTTTTTCTTTTTGCTTTATTTGAAGACCTTTCTTATTTACCAGCCTCATTGCCATCAATATTATCAATTTAGATTTTTAATCCATGTAAAAGTATCTTAGTCTATTTGGGCTATATTAACAAAATACCACAGACTAGGTGGCTTATAAATGACAGATATTTATATGTCACAGTTCTGGCGGCTGGAAGTCTAAGATCAGGGTAGAGCAAGGGCCCTCTTCCAGGATACAGACCTCTCTGTATCCTCACATGGTGGAAAAAGCTAGGAATCTCTCTGGAGATTCTTGTGTAAAGGCATTAATCCAGTTCACAAAGACTCTGCCCTCAGGACCCAGTTGCCTACCAGAGGCCCCACCTCCTAATGCCATCCTTGAGCATTAGGTTTTTAACATATGAACTTGGGGAAGAAGCAAACATTCAGACCATGTGTCGTGCGGGGCAACCTGCAGTGTCTCTGGTCCCGCCCCCCACATAAGAACACAGGATACGGTGAGGCCAAAAAGGAACACCCATGGAGCCATAAGTAGGGGAGTCATACCAATATATTCTCACCGGCGGCATCCGCCTCTCTGCAATCCACTCTTGCTATCCCCCATTTTCTGCTAGCATAGCCACAGCAGTTATATTAGTGACCAATGGCTCACTGGTTACAGCTGACGGCCAACTAGCCACAGCTGATGGCCATCCAATCACAGCTGATGGCCATGTACTACCTGAGCCAGCACCTTTCCACGTGAGGCCGAGAGCCTGGAAACTGCTTTCTGGGGCTCTGTCCCCACACCATGGCAATCACATAATGTACTTTGTGAACTGGTGTGAAGTGGGGCTGTAGATGGGTAGTCCTGTGGTGGCTCCCTGTTTCTTCTGGTTGGAGCCAGCTATGATAGCACCCTGTCTTGTGGCTTTCTTCTAGCTCAGAATGTGAAGGACATGGGAGATGTGCGTTGAAATGGCAGATAGACTACAGCTGATGCTTCCATTTCTCTCCTAATGCTGACAGCTCCACCACTTGCTTTGATGGCCCATAGATAGACCCTTATATTTTAATGCCTGAGGGCACTAATGTCATTACTTACTTCATTTTTATACCATTTATCATCTGCCTTTATGCTTTCTGATTCAGCAAGTGTGACCCTTTCTGTTTACCCATGATCCTAAATTGTAGACCTAAGTTTATACCTGCATATTCAGTCATTTCTAGGAAGTCAGGACAAGAGGGATGGGCTCTATCATCTGCTCCATTTGCCATCTTGCGCTGGCCTGTGAATTTACATGAGACACCATCTGAGATCCTTGTACACAGTGATGATTAAGTTCCTATTAATAGCAACTATAGACTGCCTTGTCTTATGGTAACCATCACTTTTTTTTACAAAGTTCAAAAGCAAAGTTTAAAATTAAATATTTACATAAGCCATAGTGACATTTTTCAGTATAAGAGTCCAGAGTGTTCAAAAATATTTTAAACGATGCGTCATAAACTTCTACCAGAAAATCTAGGAATATCCTATGGTATTAAAAAAAAACAAAAAAACAGGCTGGCCTCCATAAAGAACCACTGGGTACCACCCATTTCATTAATCATTTTTTAGCAATGGTGCTTCCTCTTTTGGACACTCTTCTCTAGTATATTTCAGAAACGTTAATATTGACCTTTCCTGTGTATGGTAAATGGGGGCAGGGCACTCAATAGTCGATTAGGTATAATGATGGTGTTTTAAATTGAGAAGATGGACTCTGTTCATTTTTATTTGGTATCTTCCCCCCAAACCTGAAACAATAACTGAAATTACCTTTGAAAAAAGCAAAATGCGTGTGAACATTGCTTTTGGAGGACTGGGATCATTGCTTGGCCTACAACAGTACACCAATCATTGCTCACTGCTCAGCAGCATCTATGGACTAATTCTTTTCTTTTCCCCTCCCTGCATTTCTTTCTCTGTTATTGAAGAAATTAATAGCTACAGCAGACATAGCATGTAATCCATACTGAAGTCCTTACCACTGTAGAGGCCACGAGTTGGAACCAAGTGGCCAGCACTTACATCCATCCCTTTGCTTTTTCTGGCCACTAGAGCTCACTTTGCCACCCACACCGCTGTCCGGAAGTTTCTGGAAGTTAACACCCAACCCAGCCCAAGGAGTTTGAAGGGTAAATACCACAGCTCCCTCACCTCTTGGGTGGGAAGACTCACAGGTACATGCTTTATGTCTTTCCCCAGTGCTCTCCACTGGGATTAAGCCCATTTACCCACAGTGGTAACTGGCTTGAAAATGCACCCTTTGTGGGTTTCCTTCCCTATGTGTCTTGATTCCCTACTCCTGATGTATCCTGGAACCACCTTTAAAATAAACTAATTTTACTAAAATGCATGGCTGGGAACTGCTTAATAAAGTGTTTAACGATTGACAACTAAGACGCCTCCTAACTGAGGGTATTATAAGGATTCCTTAGTAAGATGCACTGGATGAATACTTTTGTTTTAAGCCAGGGAAGTTTTCTTAAAACAGTCCTAATTTGGGAGGCAGAAAAGTGGTTAAGAAAACCAGGTTTGAAGTCAAATGTGGTTTTGAGTTCTGGCTCTACCTCAAATTAAATGGGTCGCCTCTGGAGAATCTCTTCAACAATCTGAGTCTTGGTTTCAACATCTGTAAGGTGAGGTATTACTTTTTAGAGTTGTTGCCAAATGTGATACATGCAGTGTCCAGCACAATGCCTGTCAGTTTGCAAATTCTCAGTCTTTTGTGGTAGCTTAAAAAAAAAAAAAAAGATTAATTTTTGTTTTGTTTTTTAAATTTCAGTTTTATTGAGGTATAATTGACAAAACTACGATATTAAAGTGTACAACGTGATGATTTGATATATGTATACATTGTGAAAGAATTCCTCATCTAATTAATACATGCATCACCTCACATGTTTATCGTTTTTTGATATGAACATTTAAGTTCTACTCTTAGCAAATTTCAATTATGCAATAAATACAGTGTTATCAACTATAGTCACCATGTTATAGACTAGGTTCTCAGACCTTATTTACCTTATAACTGAAAGTTTGTACTCTTTCACCAAACTTTCTTTATCCCCCGATTCTCAAGTTTCTGGCAACCACATTTCCACTTTTCTACTGTTTCTATAAGTAGTTTTTTTTTTGTTGTTGTTGTTGTTTGTTTTTTAAGATTCCATTTATAAGTGATACCATACAGTATTTGTCTTTCTGTGTCTGGTTTATTTCATTTAGCATAATGCCCTCAAGCTCCATTGTGGTGGCTTTTACTATTGATATATAATAAACAATTAGTCTCTGACTAAACAATTAGTCCCTAACTGTTAGGGACCACAATTGTGCTGTTTTGAAAGCCAGCTGACCATTTGTCTACATATATCTTTAAATCTATTTTTTTTCTTCTTCTTCATGGTAATAGTGACTTCTTTTCTGTTTAGACAGTGCTGTGGTCTTTTGATCTAAAGCATTGAAGCTTAGATCTGTTTGAGCAAACAAGATGTTTATGTATTTGCTAATGTTTCAGGAACAGAGCCATGGGAGGGAAAATAATGGGTTTATTGTGTAGAAGACTTCCTTTTAGGATAACTCACTATTAAATAGTCCATCATAGGTGAAAGTGTTTTTGGACCCTTGAGAATGGTCTTGGATAGGAGAAAATTATATTATTCACAAGAATAATTGGACTCCACCATGGTTGTCTGTTCTTTTTCCTAAGATAATCACTTTAGGATTATCACAGCTATATTGGAATCAGGCAGCTGCCCTTCCTTCATATGTACTAGATCCTTGGACATTAAACTTTTAGTGTAGTTTAGCATAATTTTGATAATCAGCAGTTTGTCGAATTGCTGAGGAACAGATCTCTCCTCATCAAATCCACTTCCAGATTAACCTCCGTTTATTCTCAACACCACCTTCTTTTCACTGGCATAAGCCCCAAAGGTTTTGCCCCGGTGAACTCCAGCTTGTGTAGGATAACCAAATGTTCCGATTGCTTAGGCTACGTAGATTCCACTCTTATTACAAGTGCTTCCTGGAGGTTGGGATTCATGGTTTTGTTTTTAGTAGAATTTCTAATAATGAAATGGTATCATTGTATTTTCTTTGGAATCGGTGTTAAGGTGTATGTGCATTAATATGATGTTCATGTCACCATCACAGCACTTCATCATGCGAAGAACAACAGCGGTGCTCATTTGAATACACTCTAAGCAGAGTTTAGAAATGTATACTACTCTCCGGTTTTAATTCAAAATATATTACTCCGAATGTAATTTAATTACTAAATTATGCCTCGGCTTTTTGAGTTGCTTGTATTTAGCTGTTCCTAGTTTTCTGGGAGAAATTACATTGAATGCTTTCCATGATCTGAAGCTATTGTAATGGGACATTTGTACCTTTTGATAGCCAAATTAGTTTGAGACACTGGGTTGGAGGGATGTACAGAGAGATGTGTGTATTGTTCATAATTTTATTTCCTGTTATATGGAAAACTCATTTGCTTTGTTGTTAATAGAATTCCCAGACACTTGGTATTGACATAATGTCATGCTCCTTTGTTTGAATTACAGATGTAGATGGAGGTAGCATTTTCAGTTCTCTAGTTCATTTTCTTGCTGATCCAAGATTGTTTGATGGAGTCTTTGTCAAGTTTTCTGTATTTAATCAGCAGGACAAGCCTGTTTTTTTCTTCTGGTTAGTACAACTTGCCAGTTACAAAAATAATCACAGGGATGGAAAGTACAGCATAAGGAATATAGTCAATAATATTGTAGTAACTATATGTGGTGTCAGATGGGTACTAGACTTATTGGGGTGATCACTTTGTAAGTTATGTGAAAGTCTAATCACTATGTTGTACACCTGAAACTAATCTAATATTGTATGTCAACTGTAATTGAAAAATTAAAAAAAAAATTGAAAAACAAAGAATAAAGCTTTTATAAACAAAAACATTTTAGATGGACAGTTGAGGCATTTAAGCATTTATCACAATAAAAATAAGCTAAAATAAAAATATATTTTTTCCAGTTTTCATATTTACCATTATTTGTTTTGTTTAAATGATCTTAAAAGGCAAAAACACAAACTTTGAGCAACCAGTTTATTAGGAAGCTGGTTTTCACATAAATAATTTTTTTAATGTTATAATTTGTTTTGTACATCTTTAAATTTTTGTTTTTATTATCCTTATTACCAATAATAGGAAACATACATGGTGTTTTCTGCATGCCAGGCAATGTTCTGATACATATGTACACTCATGTACATACACATATACACATTCAATCATTTACATAAGCCTATGAGGTCAGGGCATGCACACAAAGGTTAAGTAATGACCCCCGGTCATCCAGTTGGTTAATAGCGGAGGCAGAGTAGAACCCATGCAGTCTGGCTGTGTGTCCTGGCTTTTAAGTTTTTGCTTTTTAAAGTACCTGTTTAATGTGCAAAATTAAGTTTCCCTGTGAGATTTTTTTTTAATCCCTTAGATTTATCTGAAAATAAACTTCAATAGGCATATTACATTTGCGAGGAAGAGGCAACCAGGGTGAAGTGATTCTCAACTTGGGCTTCATGTTGAAATCAACTTGGGAACCTAAAAAATGCTGATGCCTGGGCCCTACCCCCAGAAAGGCTGATTTAATTGCTCTGTGGGGTGGACAGGACATTGGACTTCCTCATTTGATTCCAATGTGCAGCCAAGGTGAACACCGATAGAAAGCAAGCTGACATCACAAATTAATTCAGTAAACTTCCTGAGAGGATGTGCTCACTCAGCCTTTCCTGTTTGTGGCCTAATTTCTATCAGAAGTAATACTCAGCTTGAGCACCCAGAGACTCTACAAGATTCTGAATTATTTGGCTATGATTGAATAATATTCCCTATACTGTACTTACGAAGGCAGGAAATTGCTAGCAATTTTTTGGAAAGATTCTCAATATCTAAGATTGAATCAAAATAGATATTTTTGTTATATTCAGTAATGAAAATGTGTTTAATTTTCTGTTCCCTGGATGTTCTGGATATCAGCTATTTGTTTTATCTTTACTGAATGTGTCCTCAGCATTCAAACCCTGCTTATTAACCTTTATGTTTATGTTTTACTAGATCCTTTGTTAGACCAAGATGCTATTTGAATTCCATATTTAATTAAATGAGCTACACTCTTGAATAAGCAAATGTGGTTTTAAAAATGATTTTCTATCATTATTTTATATCTTAAATTTGTGTTCTGGATAGAAAAGCAGATGTCATCATGTTCAATTATAAGGTCTCATTAACTTGTGGGACTCCTTCTTTTATTGACACATAAACCTACCAGGGAAACCAGAGAGAACCAGATTACATACAGGTGTGACAGGAAGCTTGTGATTTAATCACCTCTGCATAATACATTTGAGAGTGGTGAAATTCATGTTTCTCCCATTAGAATTTTGGGTTTTCAATTCTGTCTTCTATAGGGAATGTGCGTTGTGATGAGAGTGCTTTTGCATTAGATCTCTCTTCAGCATTGCGCACAACTCCACATTGAGGCACCAGGTCTGGAAATTGTAGTGCAGCATGGCAAACAGTGCACCCGTTTGAAGTGAATGCCTCACTGAAAAGTTCTATGGGGCAGAACTAGTCGCTGTGCTGAGAAACTAACTACTGTGATGGTATACATAATGGATTCTATTTTGAGGTGAGCATTTGTTTCTGTAGCATGGCTGCATTATGCAAGAGGGCAGCAGGCCTAGCATTGTATTGTGAATATTAACACATCAGAATACCAGAGGAGATGGGACTTTAGAGTGTGTTGTGAACTTTTCATATGTTGTAGCCCTGGCATATTTCATTACTAGTGGGAAAAAAATTTTAAATGAAACGGAAAACATCATGCTAAAACAAATTCAGGTTTATGATGTCTGTGGGTTGAGTTCTTCTACCAGCTGACCCCAACACAAGGATACAAGCCTAACTAAATTATTTGGAAGGTGACCCCAGGAAGCATGGACAGGGCAGTGGAGAAGTGAGACAGGTAAGGGAAGGCAGCCAATAAAGGGCGAATTATCAGTTTATACTCTGGGCTACTGAAGCTGCATCCCACTGGGGCGTTGTGGGAGACAGGGTGGTACTCTCCTCAGAATTATTCCAATTGACGGGTGAGAGAACTGTGGTATTTACCCACCAGTTCCCATCTGTCAGTGTGTGAGGGCAGCTCTCCCTGGGGCTGTTATGTCCTCAGCACTTGGGCCAGTCCCTCGATGGTCAAGCGGGCTCCAGAGCAATGGAGCGAGGAAACCCTCAGACATAATTGCAGTTGGAAGCTATCTGTTGGCATGCCTGGGAGCACATGGGCACCAGCACCAGCAATGACTCTGTGGCTTTGATTTTCAGGTCAGGCTTTATACATCTATACCACAAACTACAAGATAAACTCATTTACACACAGATCTTGCTTAGCCTAACATAACATATTAAAAATTTAAGCACGAGTGGCCAGCATTTAAAAATCTGGGGAATTCATATATAAATCTGGATTTCTTAGAAAATCAGAAGGCATAGCTACACTGGTCGACATACCTTTATGGTCATTTTTAACTACCTGCTTTATACAGGGCATGTGGTATCCAATCGGCCACAGTCCCCACTACACCAGCCTACCTCGTTTACGTTACCTTTTTGGCTCATTTAGACTTTTGAGTGTAAAATATTGGGCCTTTATGGAAACATCCATTCCTGGAAGCTTCACTAAGCTAATGATTATGAAAATTCATGTGGAATGAGTTTAATTCTGTCACAATGGGTTTATTGGTATGTGGTATCATAAAGACTGAATTTTCCAGAGGAAAAATGGCTGAAGGTCAGCGTGTCTTGGCCCTGGTCATAAAAGCCATAAGCAAAGCAATTGATGTTCCCAGCCCATTTCTTTTCTGTGAAATATGCATCTGAAGTGTGTGAGCCCTGAGGTCGCTCTCGGCTTTAGAAAGCTGTTATTCCAAAGTGACTTTCACGTGGCATTGTGCTAGGTAAGATTTATAAATATGACCCCTTGGCAAAAGGCTTCCTATTGAATTGGGCCATTAATCTATGGGAAATAAAAATGGTGGGCTCCCAGGACACCACGCAGAATGACTTCTCTTTGTGAAATGAAGGGGATTAACTTCCTCCCCAGCTCAAGGCCATGGGCACTGACTAGTTTAGCCAACCAGTGTAACGCACCCTTCCCTCACTACAGAGCTGCGCTGTCCAATACAGTAGCCTCTAGATATATGTTGCTTTTTACATTTAATTTTTAATTAAACTAAAAGTTAAAAAAATAAAATTATTTCCTCAGCCACACTAGCTACATTTCAAGTGTTCAATAGCCACGTGTGGACAGATATAGTTAAAGGACATGTCCATCACTGCAGGAAGTTTCATTGAATGTCACTGCATAGGAATGGGATCAGGAATGGTCTTTTCAGAGCCAATGCAAAGTGAGGGAATGTTTCCTTGAACTTAGGGGCAAAGAACCTTTCTCTCTTGCTGATTGGTGAACTGCAGGGATGTTATATGGACCTGAATATGTTGTTGTTGTTGTTTTTCCCCATGAATGAAGATGTTGGGATACTTCAGATACCAGTTTGCGGGCATAAAGGGTAAGCTAACCTTGCCAAAGACAAACCAGAGCAAACCAAATCCCTGGGGACATCATTTGAGATGTCAGATCAGGCCACTTAAATTCCACAAGCTAAGCAGTCCCTTTCATTGTCTAAGCCAGTTTAAGTCGGGATGTTATCCCTTTGCAATCAAGATTGATAACTGATACATTGGACATTTATTTATTTAAAGGTAGGCAGGGACTCAGATATCTAGGATCCAGCTGCATCTAACTTATAAACATGAAAGAGAAATAAAAGCAGGGTTAGAATTTGTGCAACAATTTTACATCTTTATATATGCAGTGGCTACAACTGCCTATGCAAGACATTATTTTAGTTGTTTTATATGTTTTTCTAAGTTGGACTTTAGCTATCAGGGATAGTTTTAATGACTTCTAGCCATCATTAGGGAAGAATATGTCTTGAAAAACATGGGAAAAAGTGAAAATGTGTGCAGAAGTTTGTGGCAACTTTATATATTAGCCGAATAGTCTCAGTTGTACCAGGAGGATTTCAAGGGAAGCAATGTTGAATACATTGATAAACTCTTGTAGACATCATGCTGAGATGCCTTATGTAGACTGTCTTATTAACTTAGAGTTGTTTGGTTTTACCCATTTTGCATTGGGGAAACTGAGGCTATAGCTCAGTTGATTTCCCTAGAAGGCAGTCTCTAACCTTTCCAGTCTAGAATGGAGCCCCTTCTCTGTGCCCCTAGCAAGCCTTATGCTTTTCTTCATCTTAGCACTTGTAATCCTGTGTTAATTTTGTCTGACTCATTTTACTGCCCAGTGGATGATGAAATCTTTGAATTCAAGAACTTTATCCAATGTTTAGCATTTCTCATACACTGCTAGTATACAGTAATTGCTCAGTCAGTGCTGGTCAAATGAATGAGACTTAGCAAAGCTATGTCACGTGTCTAAGGTGACAGGCTACTGAGTGGTTGAAAGCCAGGTCTGTCCGGATCCAAATCCATTCACTTTTCCTACTATTACTCATTCATCAACACCTTCTCCTTATTTGAATCCCCAGCTGCCCCACTCTTAGCAGTTTATGTCACCTCCTACAACCTGGAGGAGAAAGAAGGCACTGGAGGGCATCTCCACCTACTTCCTGCCACCAGCCCCAGAAGTCCACCTTCATCTTTAGCTTCTCTCTCCTGCTGTTCCCTTACTGCTCTCCCAGGCCATCCCTACCTCTTTGACTTGTACCCTGACTTCTCAATGATTTTATACTAACATTTATCTCATCTACTTCTTGTGTTATCAATATTTCCCCCTTAGCCAGATCTGTGTAATAATATTAGATATGACACGCCTCTCCCTTTTTAAAAGAAAATCCTATATCCTCTCTTGACCCTAACTGGCTGCTTTCCCTTCTTTCTCCTTTTCATATACAGCAAATATCTTTCCACACTTGTCTATGCTCTCTGCCCCCATTCTCACCTTTCACCAACTCCTCAATCCATGTCAACCTGGATTCTGTTTCCATCACTCCTCCAACTATTCTTTCTAAAGCCACCAATGACCTTCATATTTTAAAACATATTGGCCATTTTTAGCTCTCTTTGTGCTTGATCTTTTATTAGAATTTTGCATTGTTAATTGCCCCATTTTCCTTGAAACTTTTTTTTTTTTTTTTTTTTTTTACTTCCTTGCTCTCATACTTTTTTCCTTCTGTCTGACCACTCAGTTTACTTTGCTGGCTCTGAGTTGCAGTCTTTCTTTATTCAAGGAATCTTATCTGCACTTAGAGCTTCATTTACCATCTGGATACAGTGGCTCCCAGTTTTACATCACCATCCAATGTCCTGGAGAGACCTGAAACCTAGCATTTCTACAATTGGCATCGTTCTCTTCCAACTTTCACCTCTGACCTGGTCCTGCTGCCTTATTAATGGCACCACCCTTCACAGAGTTGCACGTTCTGAACCCTGGAAGTCTTCCTTCACACCTTACCGTCTTTCCTTCAAGGTTTTGTGCTCCAGCCACGCTAACTACACTAGCTTTCTTCCATTTCCTCAGATGTACCGTATTCCTTTCTGTTTGAAATCTTTACAATGCTTTCCCTCTGCCTTAATTATGTATTGTCTCTCTATGTATTACTCCCTCCTCTGCTTTGCCACACTTCTTAAAATTGGAATCAAATCTTTTGTACGTAGTTATGTAAAGTTGAGCTCCCCTATAAGAATGTTGACTCAATGAGAGAGCAGTCCAGTGTTGTCCTGGTAAATGTTTAACAACTGGCTCTCTAGGAAGGAAGAATGATTTATAGGATTTGCTCATTTCTGTGGTGTAAATACTCCCCCTATGGCTGATTTCAAGCTACCAACACATTGTCACTGAAGACAGATTTGGGAATAGAAGGACACAGCTGGCTCTCATGAGCTTGGAAGGAGGCTCGAGCACACCCTAGGGCATGTTTGTCCTCTTCAGTGCTGTGTCCTTTCGACTTGGAGCAGTGTTTGGCATCCTGAAGATAATGACCATTAGTTGGAGTGATAAATGCAGTGTTTTTCATTCCATCATAGCAATATAGTGGTAAAAAATGCTAATGTTTCAGACAAAAATGACATCAAATCCTTCATTTTGGATTTGGACCAAGCCATAAAGGTTATCACATCCAGTCTCTTCATTTTTCGCTCTTAAAATTCAGGGTCAGGGAGTGGCATATGCCACAGTCGCAGAGCTAGCTGGTGAAAGAGCCCAAGTTAAAAAGCCCATTTCTCAGTTACCCACCAACATTCTTCTACTATATCACATTGTCATTTCAAAAAAAAAAAGTAAAAATTTTAATACTAGTCATTTAATTCAGATTATGTTATTATGTAGTGGTACAGTTAAACATATTGAAAATAAATCTACAAGAGAAAACTCAATATTTGATCATCCCTTATTAACATTTAAGTTGTCTGTTGAGAGATTTCCCTGTATCATTTTCCCCTTCATTATCTGATGTAGTTATTTATAGAATAAACGTATTAGTCAGCTTTGGCTGTGTCGCAAAGCACCCCAAAACTTAGTGCCTTAAAACAACAACCATTTATTTCAATTACTCCTGTATGGGTTGCCAGTCTGGTGTGGGCTCAGGTGAATCATTTTTCAGGTTCAGCTTGATTCCTCTGGCATCTGCAGTTAGTTGTGGTGTGGGTGTGTCACTCAGCTGTTCATGGCCGGCCCCTCATGTCCAAGGTTGCAGATGGTATGGATGAGCTGACATGATCTGGCACATGGGGTCCCTCATCCTCCAACAAGCAAGTCCGGTTGGTTCTTGTGGAGCATTGGCAGAATTCTGGGCTAAAATGGAAGTTGCAAGTACCTAGAATCAAAATTGCCATACTGGCACTTTTGCCACATCTTATGTGCCAAATCAAATCATTCATAAGGTGGGGAAATCGATACCAAATCTTGATGAAAAGGTCTGCAATGTCACAGCACAAAGAGGCATGATACCCATAGAGAATGATTTGTGGCTGTTATTGCAATCAGATACAGTAAAGGACTTGTTTTCTCAAATTGTAGGAGATGTTCTCTGTAAGAGTGAAGTGTCTCAATAGGTACAACTGAGCAATGGTGTTCTTACCTTCCAGACATAATGAGACAATGCTATTAGGTGGTGCAAAAGTAATTGTGGGTTAAAAGGTTGAAAAATAATTGCAAAAACCGCAATTCCTTTTGCACCAACCTAATAAATCCCCTAGCCAGGCAATTGTGGTAATTGCAGCTACCCAACGTTAGAGTCCTTATGCTGCTGTGAGATAGGGGTCTCTCTCCATATCCTAGACTTTGGAGTCCTTGATTGATGTTTGAGGAGGAAATGGTCTCTGTGATGTGTTGGGGAAGTAGAGCCAAATTCCAATCCGGGATGCAGGCAGGCAGCAGGCTCTGAGCAACAGCTCTTAAAATCAGAGAGTGTTTTCAGGAATGTGGTTGGGTGGAGACAACTGCAACAAGAGAAGGAACCTTTAATTAATCTTTAAGGCTAGGAGTTTGCTGTGATCAATCTCTCACTTTTTGTGCTATTTATTATTTTTTTCCTATTTTTTTCTCTTCCTAAAAGCCTTTGAAGTGATTTTACTGTGCTGGATGTAGCCTTTTTTTTTCTTTTTTAAAAGTATTCCTGTGTTGGGAACATGGACATAATTCAAAATTTGTAAGAACACTGGCAAAGCGGAATTTAAACCTCAGAATTCTTTACTGTTGGAAAATGATCATGGGTAAGTTTTTGTAGCAGAGAAATGGAAATCACTCCAGATCTTTTCTCCTAGCTTGAGCCACAACATGCATTTCTCTGGGATGAGAAACACATGAGTTTGACTGAGGGAGCGTTTGGTAGGTTTTGTCAATGAAGCATCAGTCCTTACTCTGAGCTCATCTTTTTTTAAGCTGAGTGTGCTCTCGGAGGGTGCAGGCATCAGCGTATTTGTATCTGATTGAGGCAACAGAGCATGCAGTGCAAGTCAAGGAAGGCCGTTATCTGATGTCTGTGTATTGGATGGGGAGCCACTGAGGTTAGAACATCAGTTTCTTGCCATGTGTTTATTTGTGCTTTGTAGAATTAGTTCGTGACCTCCGTAACTGTTCTCTCATAAGATAACCTGTGTAAGATCATGAACTCTGAAGTCCAGCTCCTTGGGTTCAAAATGTGGCTCAAGTACTGTACATATCTTCAAGGAAGACATTTTACCACGCTGAGCATCAGTTTCCTCTTCTGCAAAATGGGAATAATGCATCTACATAGGAATCTTGTGAGGATTAAATGAGATAACATCTGAAGCACATGACATAGTACACAGAATAAATATTCCACACCTATACACACACACAGTATACATATACACAGTACAGAGTAAATTCTCCCTCTCTCTCTCTCTCTCTCTCTCTCTATATATATATATATATATATATATATATGCATGTACATATATATGTATATATACATATACAGAGTATACTATATACAGAGTACACAGTAAACATTTCATATATATGTATAATGTGTATGTGTGTATATATATGTAAAATGTGTGTGTACAGTGTGTGTGTGCATGTGTTTGTGAATTTGAACTATGACAGGTGTTCAGGTACTTCTGGTTTATGTTTTAAATTTTTTGCACCAATTTGACTGAAAAGTTGGGGTCCCCAAAGAGTAACAATGTCTCAGATTGCAGATGTCCTCTGGAGGGAGTGTAGGGGGACTAGCCAAGTATTCATACATCCACTAGACTCCCAGAGCTCTGGAATGCAGATCCAGATGCCTGAACTCAGATAACGTGGGGCATGTGACCTACGTCAGTGGACCTTGGGAATAGAAAGCTGAGGAGACAAGACAATTTGTCATCCAAACCAAGGTTCTGGACAAGCCTGATGGGCCCACTTGCTGGGTTCAGTTGGCCTTGCAAAATGAGATTAAGTTTTTTATTTTTTTGAAAACAGGAGCCATGTGTGACTTCTCTTTGTGTCTCTGGCGCTTTCCATGCAGCTTTTTATGTTAAAAGAATGGCACCTTTATATTAAGTTCTTTAATATAGTAAGACCTTTATACTAAGGTCTCAATCAAGATGATCTGAGTCACTGCATACATTATATAAATGTCTAACCACGATGCTGTATATCTGAAACTAATATAAAATAATTTAAAGGATTAAAAAAAAGAGGGATGATTTGACGCAATCAGTTAGAGGGACACTGATTTAGTCCCTCTACTAGTCATTGTCAATTAATGTTCCACCCAGGTTCCCTGAAATCTCTGTGCACTTATCCATCCTTTTTGAATGCCATGATGTGCTCTTCCGTGTTTTATCTGAGGACTCTAGCTGGGGAGGCCTGCTCCAATGAATAAATGATTCCATCTGCCTTAAGGACAAATAGAAAGTTTTACTGACTCTGGGAAAAATGGCATATATTTATTTTTTTTCCGAAAGGTTCTCAAAGCCTAAAGTAGCTGCGCTTGGATATTTACAGAACACATGTAATAAACTCTATCTAAAAATGGAGGAAGAAGGGGGAAGCATTTGAAAGTATAACTTTGGAGCAAATCACAGTTTTATTCAAATGTAAGTGGGAAAATTAAAAGAGGAAATAATACCATTGGCAGATTTATTTTGTCATATTTAAATTTTTAGTCTTACAAGGGGTGCATGGTAAAAAAAGAGTGTTATTGCTTAGAACTTCTTAGGAAAACAAATCAATATATCAGTAGGAAATAGGTGATGCAGTGGGCATTATCCAGGTTTCTGCTTTCTGAACTGGAGGAAGCATATTATATTAAAAGGGTATGCTTCGTGCATAGAATCAAGGTGACCTTTAATCTCTGACGTTATATAAACATAAAAACCGTGACTAGAAAAGACTGATTCTAGGAAGAATTTAAAAAATTGATCTTTGAATCTACTAGATTGAGCCATTTAAAATTGCTGTAATTGTAGGTCAATGCGGCACACATGTATTAACATCCTCTATTGTTAATGGATATGATTTTATTCTAATACATTAGTATATGGTGTAACATTTCAGAAATAACAGGAGAGAATATGGTACACTTAAGAATCTGTACAGGCTTCTCATAGTTAATTATATGCATTTAATTGAGTGCCAGTACAACTTTTGCTTAAGAGGTTAACTTCAAATTGAAGTTTGGGGAAAATGAACTCGGAATGAATTTTTATTAATATTTATCATTTTGTTTGCTCATCAGTTGTGTTCTTTTTTGGTTGTGTATGAAAAGAACTCATTTAGGTTACTTCTTTTGCAGGATAGGATGGAAGTTAAAGGTATAGACTCAGTAATTCATCAGCTTGGGTTTGAATCCAGTTCTGTAACGTGTGAGTTGTGTCACTTTGGCTAAGTGACTTAACCTCTCTGTACCTCAGTTTTCACATATGTAAAAAGAAGATAATAATAGTACTTCCTCAAAAGCTTTTTGTGACGATTACATGAATTAATAGAACATGTTTAAATCAGTGCTTATCATGTTGAAAGCACGTGTAATTATTATTATTTTTCGTGTAGTTTTTTTATGTAACTTGTTTACATGGGCTGTCTGGAGTATGACTGCTTGTCTTTCAAAGGGAGAAGCTGTACTAATTCTCTTGTAGTAACAGAAATTCATCGGTGGGGAGTATCACTTCGTCAATATAAAGTCCACATGAGCCAGGTGAACCGACAGGGTGGGGCTCCTTTCATCAGTTTACAGTTGGTGAGGACTGGTTGGTGGGAATGAACAGACTCTGAGTGTTCTCTTGGCTGGGAATCATCCCACCTGCTGTTACCTTTTGTATGTTCTCATGCAGTTTCTTTTCAGGTGTGTTCTCTCCCACAAAGCAGTTTGGTGTAGCTGTTCTAAACTACAGTAAGTGATGTTTGAGCCTGTGTGCGTGAATGTGCAGCCTATTATTCATTTATTTATTCAACACAGTTTTACTGAGCACCTACTAAGTGCCAGGCATTGTTTTAGACATACCTTACAAATAGTACACAACTGCCTAAATGTGTAGCAACTTGGATGGCATGATATTGAGAGTGATATGACTGATGGGAAGAGCTGAGAAAACAGGTGGTGGTCACTATATAGGGACTCAGGGGAGGCATCCTTGAAAAGCTGACTTTTTTGAGCAGAGATTTAAAGGAGCTAGAGGGCAAGTCATGTGGCTATTTAGAGGAAGAACATTCCAGGCAAAAGAATTAGTAAGTGTGAAGGTGCATGACTTCTGGAATAGTTTGATGAACAGAAAAGTGGCCATTTGGCTGGAGCAGAGTACATAGGGACCTGGGGTGATAATAGGAGGCAAGATCAGAGAGGTCATTATAAGGCAAGAATAATTTATGTTGGGCTTTGAGACCATTTTAAGGACTCTGGCTTTTCCCCAAATGACATCTGAAGCTGTTGTAAGGTTTTGAACCAAGGTATGATGTGAGTGGACCTATAATTAATAAAAAGGATCACCAGACTTACAGTCTGGACAAATGGTGTAGGTTCATTTCTCTCCACTCTTCTCCCCTAAGTATTACTGTAATTCCTAGAAATCATGTTAAAGGCAACCAGTGGAGAGCTCTGAAAGGTGCGAAGAGAAAGGCAAACTTGTTTGTGACATCAGGACTAGAGGAACAGCACAGTGGCAGGATATCTTATGTTTTCTCCAATCAACTGAAGAAGTGACCCAGTCCAGCACTGCATGACTCCTGACCTAGAGACAGAAGGTGGCCCAGGGTAGCTACTTCCTTCTATAGATGTAACAGGAGTCTTTCCAATGTCACTGGGAGAGCCCAGCACCAGTAGCAAAGGAATCAATTGGGATCTCAGCTGATAATAAGTGGCCAGTACAAGTGCTCTCCTTCCAACCAGGAGAGCACTGAACCTTCTCTCTCCGTCAGGAGACCTAACATGGGGTAGCTGGGTGGCACCAGCAAAATGGATCCCACTACAACAAGCAGCTTAGCCTGGGAACCCTTTTGACCGCATGGGCCTGAGACTTCTGTCCCATGCCCAGAGACACTGGGACTGCTGTGCGTTATCAGGAAGAGGGTTTCTACTGCAGCAAGCACTTGGCCTGGGAAATCTGCTTGTCCCCACAGGCCTGAGACTCCTCTTCCTCATCCGGAGACACTGAGGACCTGAACTGAAGAAACCCCTCTGTCCTCTCAAGCACAAGGGCCTGGGGGAGCGCCAGAAATATCAAATTAACCAAACAGACCAAAATAACAGCAGAGGTCTGAAAATTAACCGTCATGGGAACCACAGCCCACAAAAGTACACCAGGACCCAATGATAAACTAAATAGAGTGATTGCCTGATAAAAGATGTAAATATGATTCAGAATCTTCTAACATTATAGACAAAATATCCAGGATACCATTGTGTAGAGTATTTGAATGCCATGTCAGCCAGTGTTAAATTAATCCAGGCATGTTTTGATATTCTGACATCAAATTTGAAATTAGCTAGAGAAGAAAATTTCTTAGTTTTTGTAAATATGACGTACAGAAGAGGTCTTTAAATAAAATAAAGTAAAATAAGCTTTGACTTATTCAAGGCAACTTTTTACTGTAGAATGTCAAATATGAGTGACAGTCTCTAGGCACATCAGGGTATGAACCCCATGCACCCTTGAAGTAAAAATTGCGTGCTCTAATTGGGTAATGTCATGTGCAGAGAGGTAATTAATTATAAATCAGCTCTATTTCAATATATTTGCACCTTTTTGTTTCACAGCCCACAGATCCATGTATGATTTTCAAATATAAGAAATAATTTTTCAAATTAAATCTCTTCAACATTCAGAGTTGTTTTATTTGCAGCCATAGAGATAAAAGTTGACTCTTGATGTCTTTAACTAGTTTATTATTAGAATAACCAGAATTATTACTCTTTTATCCTTATCTTTCCAAGAAAAGAAAATGGCTTTCTTGGTTTGGCTATAAATTGCATTCTTTGCACATATCATCTTGACAATTCTAATTATTTTTAGTTTTGTAGCCTTTTTTGTAACAGTGATAATCATTATAAAATTTGAAATAATAAAGAAATTATAAATGAATAAAATAAAATAAAAATTTATCCAAGTACCTTTACTCAGAAATGTACACTGTTAACTTTTAGAAAATATAATTTCAGATATCGGCCTATTCATCCATACATATAGATAGATAAAGTATAAATTGGAATGCTTTTAGAACAACTGGAACATTGATGTATACTAATTTAATTTACATTTTATATTGAATTTTACTTGAAATTAAGCATAAAAAAGAAGCTGAATATAATCTAAAGGACTGAATTCCAGATAACAGCTTCACTGAAGGAGAAGTTGTTTCTAAAGGAGCCCTCTAAAATTAGAAAAAAAAAATGATTATAAAGAACTTGAAGTTCAAGTCATTACTGTGTAACTAACATTTTCCCTTTTAATCATATCTGATTCTTACTGTGAAAGATGAAGAAATTAGATTATGTGTGTTTCTTTTTTCACTTTACTCTGTCATCCCCTAAGTGTATTAGTTATAATATTATTTTACATTTTTAAGGCTTATACCATGCCATGATACTCTGTGGTAATAATTCTTGAATTTGTTTAAAATTAAGTGTGTCAGAAAATCAGTAATCCAATTAAAATGGGAAATGCAAAAAGTGCTCAGATATGAAAAAGGAAACCCAAATTCATTTATAATAGTAGAAATGCACATTTTGACCACATTTAATTTTCATTTCTTATCAGATTTTCAACAATCTAAAAGTCTGACAGTATTTTCTAATGGTGAGATTATGGGGAAATAGGTCTTATCATGCATTGCTGGGAAAAGTGCAATTAAGCACCCTCTTATGGAGGGTAATTTAGTAATATTTACTAGAACTATAAGTGCATTTATCTTTTGGCCCAGTAATTTCTCTTCTGGTTGTTTATCTTCCTATGTATATCTGCACATGTACAAATGTACAAGGTTATTCATCTCAGAGTTACTTATAAAAGCCTATCTTAGGAACAACCTAAGTGTCCATCACTAGGGAACTGGTTGAATAAGTTATAGATCATTCATATAATGAAATATTTTGCTGCTAAGAAGGAATGGGGGAAAGAAAGGGAAACGAGAAAGAAGAGCTCTTTGTGTTGATGTAGAAAGAACTCTAAGATATACTTATTAGTAAAATGTTCATTTCCAGAAAGTGTGTAATAAAGGGAATTAATAAAAATAAACATTTTGTGTTTGCATATAGACTGATATATATGAGATTAATGAAAGTGTTACCTGGTGTGGAAGGGGATGGGACAGAAGGGGGCACTGGTAGACTGGTCACTCTAGTTCTTTAAATTATTCTGATTTATTAATCAGTGACCATTATTTATTGCAAAAATAAAAGTAAAACATTAATTGAATGGATTCAGTTCTCAACAGCACTTCTTTGTCTAGGGCTTTCCATTCATGACTTCTTTAATTTGATTCACTTTTTGGTTTGCTGGATTTTGTCATCTAGCTAATTTAAAAGGAAGATTCATGAGTGTTCTATGCCCTACATTGCTACATGAATAAGAATATCTGTCTATCACAATTTTGTTGGAATATCTTCTCTTGAAAACCTTCAAAATCCTTTAGTCACACTTATTTCTACGTCAAAACTTTGTTAGCATCATTCCATTTTCTTCTGGAATTGAACCAGGCATCATCACCAAAGTGGAGGGTTGTTTTTTTTTTTTTTTTCTCACCCTGTACTTTCTCTTTTGGTTGTAGTGTTGACAATTTCTTTTAAGGTGGAACAGTTCATTAAAAATGGCTTGTTCTCTTTAATCTTACCCAGAAGTTAGTTTGGATTTCTTTTTAGATAGTCTTTTAAAATTTTATTATTTTGTGGGTGTTAACTTTATTTCTAACTTTCTATTATGGAATATATTCAGGGAGGAATTTTAGCTCTTCAGAGATTTAATTCAGAATTTTCTTTGTGAAATTATTCATATATCCTCCATGAGTGTGTAAATGAAATATAAGAATAATGTGAAGTTTTGTATTTGTTTGAATTGCATATATCATGAAACTGAAGTCAATTTTCTTAACTCTTTACTTCGTTGTTTAAGTTTCGAATTGTATAAGTGCTCTGTAATAGGGAGGTAGGCTACTTAATAGCTTTATTCTACACTGACTGCGATACAAGCATCATACATAAATTTTTTGCAGAAGCTACAAAATGCCTTGCAAACTTCTCTGGGTTTGCCTCTGTGATGCTGAAACAATTTGATTGAAACAATAAAGGGAGGAAAGTCACCCAGTTATCTCTGTGTACCTGTGGTAGTCCAGATTCTCTGAGAAGCATATTCTCACTGAGATAGAAGTTTGACCTTGAGTGAAAGAGAGAGGGAGAAGAGGTTAGTTGGAAATGTCTTAGGCTGGCACGCATTCTAAAGAAGGTGCAACAAACCTGAAAGAGACGCGTTGAGTCAAAGTCAATTGTCAGAGGAGTCCCAAGTCTCCTAGGAATAGGCCTGCCTTAATTTCTCTGTTGGAGTTAGTCATTGGCTGAAAACACCAGTAGGGGCCATGGCCTTAGCATAAGCATAGCGATGGCATTCAAAGGTTAGCAGGCTGAATCCCCTGTGCATCTTTCCAAGGTTTATACTGGGACTCCTCCTTTGTTCTTGAGTGATCTCATCCACTCCTAGCATGTAGACTGTCACTAGTCTCAGTGTGTAGTCCTCATCATGCCAAACCTATTTTCCAATTGCTTTTGTCCATCCAAACTCTGCTGCTCTGCAGACCCTCCAAATTCCATACCCCACAGTGAACTCATTATCCTTCACAATCTGTGCTTGACCTCCATGATCCATGACCCTCTACCAGTGTCTTAATTCACCACATATCTTCCTTCCCCTTCCCAAGTTAAAAATCTTGGAGTCATCTGTACCTCTTCACTACAAATATCCAACCAGCCACCATGTTCTTTGCTTGTTTCTAGAATGCTAGATTCTGGTTCCTCTTCCCATTTCTATTGTGACAGCCCTAATTTGATCCACAGGTTCCTCTTCAGAATTAAATATATTTAATTAAGTTAATTTGATACAACTTTTTGGTCTGCTAGATTTTTGTCACCCACCTAATTTTAAAGGAATGTTCATGAGTTTTCCATTTCCCAGATTTCTGCATGAATGAATAGAATGGAATGGATGGGGCCTGCCACTCGTAAGTCTATCCTCCATTTCTCAATGGTAGTAACAGGCAGGTGTCTCTCCTGTCCCTAGAATTCTCTTTGCTGATCTCACCTTTTCTGTAGTTCTTTAGCACTTATAATTGTAGAAATGGTCAAACTCTGCAAAGATGGATATAGGCAGAGAAATGGCAATTTTTCTACCTCTACTTGTCACATAGGCACTATGAATGTGTGTGTGTGTGTGTGTGTATAACACACGTGTATATGTATATGTACATATATATATACTAAATATAATAAAGCCTTATGTAATTGATTACTGTCTTAATCAGTTATTTGTGTAAAAAATCACAACCACAGAATCTCTGTGGCATACAGCAGCGATCAACATTTGTAGCTCTTTTGTCTGTAGGTTGGCCAATCAGACTTGGCTCAGCTGAGTTTGACTTCAAGCTGTGTGCTAGACGTGGTCTACTCCAGGCTCTGGCAGTGGATTAGGCTCTGGTGTTCCCTACACATGTTCATTGTGGGGTCCAGGCTTAAGAGCGAACAGCCATTCTAAAATGGCTCTTCTCAAGGTGATGGCAGAAGTACTAGAAAGGAAGGCCAACTGCACAAGAACATTTAAAGTCTGCTTTTGTCCTGTCCACTCACGTTCCTTTGGTCAAAGCAAGATACATGGCTAAGCCCAGCATTAAAGGATCTAGTGGGAGGAACTGCAAAGGAAGTAGATACAGGGAAGGGTGAACTACTGGGAACGGTAATGCAATCTAACACAATTACCATGATTGCTTTCCATAAAAAGAAAACAAATATTAAAAAATCCTAGGCTCTGGGGTGTGTGTCTGCCTTTCATGCTGTATGTTTAACCTTATTAGTTACTAGGGGGAGATGTATTTTCTTGTTAAAATTAAATTGGTATCTAAAAGAAGGGCAATGTGGATTTCTAGACACAAGGAGATTTATGGCATTATCACGTGATAGAACTCTGGTAAGAGTAGGCACAACTTCTGAACAACATTCACAGTTCTTTTGGAAGCTTGTTTGGAATTGTCCATTTTCATTCACATTTGCAATCCTTGACCCAATCCAAGAGCTAAGTATAGTGTGATATATTTTTAACTTTTCAAAACTGGTTAGGGCCTTATATAATGAGCTGAATAGTCAGACATTAACACATAAGCTTTGACTATATTAGGAAATGGATTCGCAGAAGGTGAATTTATAACTCTTACTATGTAGTTGCCTACTACAATTAGTATATAATTGGTGCTATTATGATTCGATTGGCAATTAAAATATTTCAAGTGTTTCAGAGGAGAATTCTGTAAAGCAAATGATTTAGAAATTAAAATGAGGTGTCCCAAGAGGCGTGTAGTTGTAATATTTAAAAATAATGTTGCCTGAATGAACAGAATATAAGTTTTCTTTTATTAATGTTAAGAAGACTTTTATTGTGTATGTAGACACAAGACATTTCCACTTGAATTTTACAAGAAGCAAAGCTATTATACAGAGAAATAGATCTTTTACTTCTCTACCAGAAATATTTGCGGGTATACTTTCATCTAGTCAAAGGAGACACAATGAACTTGTGGTTGAATGTACTAGAATTTTCTATTGTAAAATTTGTCAAAACTGCAACACATTATCATCCATATCTTCTTCAAAAACATGGATATGATAATGTATTTAATTTTCAGTCACTCAAATTTTCTGCAGTCATATTATTCATGGTGAATTTCATTTAACAAATTGATCTGTTTCAACTTGGAAAGATTCAAGAACTGACAACTTCCTACCTCTTTGATATTTGTCATCCTTGGATTTCCTTTGAAACCTCGATACCTAACCATTCACAGTGCGTTAAGAGAATGTTTTGTTAGGAAAAAATCATTGCACAAGTGTGAAAGAGAAGAAAATATAATTTTACAGAATATTCAACAAAAGATCATGATGTGAAAACTAGATTGCATGTTCCCAGTATGTCCTGAATTTATAGTGAACACATGGCTTCACTGATTTTTTCCATATACTGATATATAAATATATGAGAAGCATAGATTCCATTCTAGCCACTAAAGTCAGAGTTCTTATGTGTTATTCTTTGAAAAAACAAAATTCTAAATGGTAGGTGACACCAATCTGAGTGTGTTATTGAAGTATAGTATGCATTCCCCATTTTGCTCATAGCATACATTCCTAATTCCCTTTTTGTGAAACCAGATTAATCATTAAACAGGTCAGAGAATATGCACCCTTTGAAAGTCACAGATAAGTACTTTCTTAATATCTCTTTTTATATTTACTGTTTAAAAATTTAGCATTATCTTTGCATGATTGCGTGAAATTGTTCACTTTTACAGCTTTCTCTTTAAACTAATTGTTCCTAAGTATCAATACTGTGATTTGAAATGCCTTCACCAATTGTTCCTAAGTATCAATACTGTGATTTGAAATGCCTTCACCTTCCTCGTCATGGACAAGTTATATTTTATAGTTAGTGACGCAATACCCACATACTTCTCTGGGTTTATGATGGCACAGCAAAGTGAAGATTTCAATTATCTTGATAGTGAGTCCTCCAGGTTGGCTGGCTGCTGTGTTTACAGACAAAGCAAGCTAGACGTTGGGCTGTCTACAGGCAACCTGTTAAGTACATAATGCTCAATTGCCTTTTATCCTCAGTTCCGAAGTCACTTGCTGGTGTAAGTTCGGTGTTTAAGTGCAAGCATTAACTCTCGTGGGTCACCAGGGAACGATTTAATAAGTAACTAGAGGCCTGGAGATGTTCATGTATTCCTCTAAATGCCCTGGTTTTGTTACTGGTGCAGTTCACTGAAGGTCACTCCACAGTTTCAAATATTTAATGTCCTTTTCCGAGTGAGTGAGCCAGATCTGGTAGACAAGCTGACTGATTCGTTATTTGTAGCCAGCCAGTACATAGTAAGCTAATCAAGTTCATAATTATTATATTCTGGCAAGAAAAGCTGATCAACAGATGTAATAGGAGTTCAGAGAGGCAAAATAAATCTGAGTTATGAGAAAAACAATCTCATTAGATAAGAGTGTATATATGCATAAGGATTTTGTGGCTATTTTTTGGGTAACTTTTAATTTTGATATATTTCAAACTTACAGAAAATTTGCAAGACTAAAACAAGGTACAGCTGTATATCCTTCTCCCATATTCACTGATTATAATTTTCCTCACTGTTTCATCATTCTACCTACCAAGCTATCAATCCACATACTTTTTTTTTCCACCCTGAACCATTTTGGGATAAGTTGCAGACGTGATACCCCGTACGCTCTAAATAATTCAGTATATCTATTCTAAGAACAAGGACATATTTTACATAACCACAGTATGTAATTATAAAAGTCAGGAAATTTAAAAATGATAACATACTATTACCTAATTGTAGGGTTTTTGTTTTGTTTTTTTGATAAACTATAATATAGAGAGAAACAAGAAAATGAAAGTGAATGACTTAAATTCCAAAATGCCCTCATAGGAGTTGCACTGGAGCAGATTGTTATGCAATGTCAATATGAAATACAGCTGACTTCATTATTTAATGGTCACATGTTAGGCTAAATTTCAGTTATAAAGTTGCTAGATGATCCAAAAGGTGGTTAGATGAGGGTCACTTATGCAGTAACTCCTTTGCACATTTTAGTCATTTTGAAGGTCCCCCCCCCCACTGTCTTACCAATGAGATGATTATTGGCATTTACTCAAGTTCAATTTTTACACTGCATTTGTAAAGCAGATTTGAATTAAAAATGCAAGCAAGGTTGACTTTGGCTTCAGTATTCACCCATAACTGCACCCCTTCACAGCTGAATATCTATTTAGATGAACTATATTTCTGGCAGTCTTGAACTTGAGCACCATCATACTGGATTTCTGGTTTTAAATATAGAGTTTAGTACAAATATAATTAATCTACAATAAAATGCTGTCACAATCCGTCTAAAATAAAGAGAACTGATAATTTAACAATTTGCAGGAAAGTCTGTATAATACAAACAAACACACTGTGTGGATGCTGGATTTTTAAAAAATGTATATATGTATTTCAGATTTTCTAATGTAGCACGATTGTAGCAATAATTAAGAAGGTTAAATCCTACTTACTGAAAACTTTAGGGAGATACCTCCCTTGAGGATTGTCTGTTCCCACCTGGGTATCTCATGTTTATTTTTACAGTCTATGTTTCAAATAATGGCATTAAGCCATGTTGAGTTCTTGTGCCTTAGAAGCCAATTCAAAAAAACATATGTCTGAACTGTAGACTGCTAAATGGTGCAGTGAAGGTGAACATTAAAGAACCGCATGAAGGGCAGGTTGAGCCAGTAGGATTACCCACCTGTATGGATGGGTTAGATGTGCAAGAGAGCCCTCCTTTAGCTATATCTCCTGAATGTCTTAAAACAGCTAAGCCTCTTAGATGCCATTAGGAGTTTTAAAATGTGAGTACATCGCCTGTACTGTCAAATTAGTTATGGAGGCAGGGCATGCATGAGCCCTAAACCAAGTATGGAGGCAGGACTGCACTCATATCATTTACATCCATAACTTTGCGAACACATTTGCTCACTCACCTCTTGCCATAGTGGAGTCCATCCCAGGAATTTCTGCCTTTGCGTATAGAATTTATGATACATAAAATAATGGGATACAATAAGAGTCTGACAGAACATTCAGAATAAAGAGAACTGTTAACTTGACACACATTTTGTAGGAGAGGTTGTGGGAAAACAGGCCTGTGCACATGGTGCTGGTGGGAGTGTAAATCGTTACAACACCCGTTGTAGAACAATTTAGCGATATGTATCAAAATTTCAAATATGCCTTTTGCCCTGGAAGTCCAGCTTTTATAATTTTTCTTACAGATTCACTTATACACCATGCAAAAGAACTTAAGTATACTGTTTGTAACAGAAAAAAAGATTGGAACCCAAACAAAATGTTTGAAAATGGGGACTAGTCAAATAAAATCTGGTAGATTCTGCCATGGAATACTATGCAGCTGTAAAAGAAAAATAAAAAAGAAGAAGAATGAAGACATGCTCTGTGTGCTGTTTTGGAAATAGCTTCTAGAGGAAAGACAAGAATAATCTCATTTGCATGTATTTGCATAAAGAAACGGGAAGGAAATATAAAAATGAATAAAAGTGTTGTGTGGTGGGTGGAAACTGGCAGATGGATACAGGGGTGGATGGAAAATCTTCACTGTGTAAATTTTTTTATACTTTTATATTTTTGAACACTGTTCATGTACTAGTTAATGAATAAAATTAAAAAGAGGACTGTTGTATTCTTATAGGAATGTCAGAGACTGGTAATTTTCCACCTCAACGTCTATTCTCCTAATTGTTTTGATTTTAAGTCAGAACTTTGTCCTCTAGGCTTAAAATAATATTTCACAGCTTTCCTTGCAGCTAGGTGTGGCTCTGAGACCAGTGAGATACAGTAATGAGAAGTGTTGTGCCACATGTAGTACTTTTTACATAGATCTATTCACCCATGAGGACCTTACCTTCTTCCTAAATATGGATTTGATGTCTAGAGCCCTAGCAGATACCTTTGACAAAGAAATGACCTTGATGTTGGAAATTATGTGCTAAGGCAGCAGATCAGAAAGATTGAAACATGAATCCCTGATGACACTAGGGAGCCCAAATCCAGGCTGCTTCCTTGTTTTTTATGCAAAAAAACAAACAAATACACAAACAAACAAAATGGCTCCTCTATTGTGTGTACCACTCTTATTTTGATTTTTATGTTGTTGATTATACTTTGGAATCTAACCCAGTATTTATCCCCAGTGTTGGAGAATTATTATTTTGTAAAGATCTTTTCTTTTGTGAATTTTGCTAGGGCATTCTAAACCTGTGCCCTGATTTGAATTCTAGTCCCTTTTTGGGTTAATTTAATATGGCTTGTGATAAGTGTTTCCAGAGAATCATGAGATATGACTTATTAACTGTCTGTGTTTTGCAATCCAAAGTGGTGATGTTGAAAAAAACTTCCCATAAGTGTATCGTCATTTTTCTTTTTAATGTAGATATACAGCTAAAGTTTGAATATTTAATATACAGTTAAAATAATCATAGTTGCCATGTGAAAATAAATAGTCAGATGCTCAGTCATGGACTTCATGACATGGAAATACATCGATTTTATGAAAGATACATATCTGTGTTATTGCCATACCTATAATTCAGGCAAAAATGTATGATGAGTAATAAAGGGTCTGGAGACATAGATGACATTTATTTTTTAGATTCATGGGATATTTGCTGAAGTGGTAGTGGGAAGGGCTGGCATATTTTCAGCCAAGACATCTTGTAATATAACTATAATAAACTATGTATACTAAGTAAACATTAAACTTTCTTTCAAAAATATTTGATAACAAAAGATATATGAGTATCTCATTGCTAGAAGATTTATTCATATTAGAAGGGAAAGGGAATTCCATCAGTGGTCAATCAGTGCCATCTATTTAAACAAACTTTTGCTCCCTGAAAACTGATGTAATAATCCCATCAAAGAGTAATCTTAAATTACGAATAGAATTACCATATGACCCAGCAATCGCTCTCCTGGGTATCTACCCCAAAAATATAAAAGCATTTCTCTATAGAGACACGTGTACGCCAATGTTCATTGCAGTTTTGTTTACGGTGCCCAAGACATGGAAACAACCAAAATGTCCTTCGATAGATGAATGGATAAAGAAGTTGTGGTACATATACACAATGGAATACTATTCGGCGTTAAGGAAAGATGATATAGGAGCATTTGTGACAACATGGATGGATCTTGAGAGAATAATGCTAAGTGAAATAAGTCAGACAGAAAAAGCAGAGAACCCTATGATTTCACTGATATGTGGTATATAAACCAAAAAGAACAAGACAAACAAATGAGAAACAAAAACTCATAGACACAGACAATAATTTAGTGGTTACCAGAGGGTAAGGGGGTGGGGGGTGGGTGATGAGGGTAAAGGGGATCAAATATATGGTGATGGAAGGAGAACTGACTCTGGGTGGTGATCACACAATGGGATTTATAGACGATGTAATACAGAATTGTACACCTGAAATCTATGTAAATTTACTAACAATTGTCACCCCAATAAAATTAATTAAAAAAAAAAGAGTAATCTTAATAGACTGAAGAAACAAGCAATTTCCCCTGGTTTTTCATAATATCTAATTTCTTTTAGACCTGGGATGACTTCTTCAGGGGCCTATTATACTGATTCTAAGTTGCATAACTTATTTAGCAGCCGTTTCTCTGCTTTAAGTAGAAAAAATATTCTAAAACACATTTTTACATAATTATTTTACGTTATGGAGATAATGTAGCTTTCCCACATGCTGTTATGTAGAAAATCTTTTAGGAAGGTAAAGAAGAAACTATACAAAAATGAAATAATTTTCTGAAAGGAGATACAGCAATAATTTGTCTTTATGTTATTCAAGATAAGGCTGTTTCTCCTCCATATAGCATAATAACTTGCAGAAAGAGAGGTGATATGGCCTTTATACTAAATATATTCTGTACTCATTCATTTCTTTATTCATCATTCTGAAGATATTTATTGATCATCTACTTTGTGCCAGAATCTTGCAGCTGTAGATTAAATAGAGTTGTTGCCTTATGTCAGCTTTGTAAAAGAGTCTTACAATGAATGAATTCCTCAATAAATGCTGGTGATTGCCAACTGAGATAGGTGCTATGTAGGGAGAGTAGGCCATTCAGCAAGAACGCAAGACAAACCTGACACAAGCCGTGGAATCAGGGAACTTTGAGCAAGAGGGAGCTGAAAAGTGTGGGTGCATGTAGGATGCATCGCATGTTCTAGGTGGATGAGTCCTATAGAGTTTTGCCAAGTTGGGGAGCTTTACTTCTGCAACCCATAGAGCTTTACAATGTGAGGCCAATGTAGGTGGAGCTTAGAAAGCAAGAGGCAGAAATAGGTGAGGTAAAGGGAGAGAGATGGGGCAAGACCACTTAAGGCCTTAAGAATTTCCTTCTTTATTCTACAGTCATATATATCTCTGAAACTTTTATTTTGAAATAATTTTGGATTTTATAAAAGTTGCAAAAATAGTACACTTACCCGTAATTTAATATCTTACATTATAATGTGGTATCTTACATTGTACCACAGTCCAATTTTAGAAGCCCAGAAATCAACATTGGTACAATACTATTAACTAATCTACAGATCTAATTGGAACAAAACCAGTTTTCCTGCTGATATCTTTTTCATTCCAGAATCCAGTGCAGTATCCCATGTTGTATTAGTTGTCATGTTTCCTTTGTCTCTTGGAATCGGTGGCAGTTTCTCAGTATTTCGATGTCTTTCATGTCCTTGCCATTTTTGAAAGTGTCAGTCACTTTGTAGAATGCATCTCCATTTGGGTTTGGAGATTTGGAATGTTTTCTCATGATTATGTTGAGGTTATTCATTTTTGGCAAGAACACAGAAATGCCCTTCTCAGTGTATCATATCAGGGTGAAAATAATATTTTGAAGTATCGTTTGGATTTTGACTTTTTGGCCATTTTGCGTTTGAGCTCTGCATCATTACTGAGAAAGCACTTGATGGCTTGGAATTTTAGCTGTCATTTTACTCTCAAGTGCATAGAGAGAAGAAGGAAATATAAAGTTACTTCTGTCATTTAATCTGATGTTTTTTCCCTACATATATAGAAATAAGAAATTAAACTGCATCTGAATGTTGCAAGTGTTCCTATAAGTTTGGGTAAGAAGAAGGGTAAAGGCAATTGCACTGAGGTGGGGTTGGGGAGGGGGGTGACTCTCAAGCTTACCTCCTTCAAACAGCCCAATGGGTCCCTTGCCACCTTAGGTCAGAACCCTGTTCCTTTTTTGGGAAGCCTCTTCCCCATCCCAGGTGTTTACTTGCTTTTAATGATATAAGCAATATCATTATGAATACAGCGCAATATTATCATTTTTCAAGGCTGAACAATATCTATTTCTGTGGATGATCCATATTGGCTTTAATCGGTCTCATGTTGATGGTAATGTCACCATTGTCAACAGTGTTACAAGGACAAACTTATACATCGATTTTATATTCTGCCCAGATATTTTCCTGTGGACGAAAGTCTAGAATTGGAATTATTAAATCAAGTATATAAATATTTGAATTTTTGGTGGCATGTAGTTAAATTGACTACTAGAATAAGAGTGTTTCAATTTTAACTCCCACTGATAACGTATGAAAGTATCCACTTCCATGATGTTTGCCAAAATAAGTAATTTTCAACACTATGGAAATATCTCACTGTTGTCTTTGTTGTATTGCTCTGGTTATTTTGAAGTTGGAACCTCCCTGCGTATGTTATTCCTTCTTTATTTCATCATGCTTTTGGTAACTTTTTGGTTATAGTTTATTTTTCAGTTAGGTTGTCTTGTTCTTACTGTTTTATATATTAAGCACATTAATATTTAGCAGTGATATTAGAAATATTTTTTTTGGTTTGTAATTTGTCTTTCATAATTACTTAAATATTACTTAGGAAAGAATTAAAAACATAAATAGCATAATGGACATATTTGTACCTATGAATCACATTTAATATATAATAATGAAACAAGTAATTGTGATTACTATGATAGGTACTGCTCTAAGAATTTACACATATTAGCTTATTTGATCCTCATAAAAGTTATTTAAGGTAGGTCTCGTTATTATCTCTATTCTACAAATGAGCATACTCAGACACAAATAGGCTGAATAAATGGCCTAAGGTGACATAGCTACTGAATGCAGAAACGGGAATTCAAAGTGAGATAATCGGCTTTAAAATTGATGCTCTTACCACTCCATTTTATTATTAATTACAAAGATCTTTACTCTGGATACTAATTCTTTGTCAAATCATTTGCATTGCAAAAATATTTTCCCACTTGGAAGACTCCCTTTTAATTTTGTTTATGCTATCTGTTGACATGCAGAAATGTCATAAACATTATATGACCATAATAATGAGGTCAGTTTTATCAGTCTTTTCCTTCCTGGGTTATGCTTTTTTTGTAACATGTTTAAAAAATCAATTCCAACTTATATCATAAAGAAAGGCTCCGATACTTTCTTCCAAAATCTTGAATTTTATTTTAAACATTTAGAGTCTTAGTACACATGGGATTGATATTTTTTGCTTGGTATGAGGAAGGAACTTAATTATATCTATGTTATTATAGAAAACTTATAGTCTCAGCAGTGTTTATTAATATAATTTTCTTTATAAATGTGTTGGATCTCATATTTTACTTATTTCTAGGTTTTTTAAAGTTTTATTGTTACAGAGAATGAAATCATTTTGTTTGCTACCTTTTCAAATTGGTTAATCTAGTGTGTAGGAATGCTATTGGATCGTAGAATATTGATCAAGTAACCATTAACCTTCATCAACTATCTTTTGCATTCTAATTATTTTTTCTGAAGATTCTCTTGGCTTTTTTATATGGAAAAGTAATAAATATATAATCTACACATAATCACATTTTTCTTTTCAAACCCTTTTACCATTTAATTTTTTCTTGTCATCTTGAATCATCTAGGACCTCTGGCACAATACTGAATAAAGGCAGAGCTGTCTGGATCTGTGTATTTTCCCTGATATCAGAGGGAAAGCTTCTCATGTTTTACTATTAAGCATGATGTCTGCTTTAGATTTTTAAGATACTCATTAACAAGTTAAATTCCTTTCCATATCTGATTTGTTCAGAGCTTTAGAACAATCATAAGTAGGTCTTAAACTTTGTCAAATGACTTCTCTGAATGTATTGAAATGAGTTTTTCTCTTCTCATATGTTAGAATAACCCCTATTTGCTCATTGCTCAAAACTGCTTGCTAATACTTTATTTTGCTTTTATATTCACAAGTGAGACAGACCTAGAATTATTCTTTCTTGTATTTTCCTTGTTGAATATCAAAATAATATAGCTTCATAAAATAATTTGGAGAAAATTTCTTATTTGTTTAGCAGTTATTTAATGTTTTTTTGTTTTGTTTTGTGCTCCCAAATCACTTCAGTTATTTTTCTGGTCTTCCCAAACTTCTGTGTTATACTTATTAAGGGAAGTCTTCCCTGCCAACGTTGTAAAGAGAGTCACCTCTCATTTTCTTATATTTCAGATATTGTGTTTTATTATGTTAGCCTTTAAATCTTAAATAGATAACTTACGGTTAGCTCCTCCATATACTTGACCAAGATGGGGTTATGCAATTTTTATTTTAAAAACAGAGGAAAAAATTCAAAGTTGTTTTTAGCAGAAACATCAAGTATATTCTTCATGGTACCAGCTGGTGTTCCCAGAAGAATTGGTATAGGTTTCAGGCTTAAAATAAGCTCAAGTCTGTACCTAATTCAACAATACGATTCTGTACTTAATGCAGAAGTAAGCCTTCGTCAAGAAATATAACTGGAGAAGAAAATTTACTTATGGAATCTTTCCAACTCATATAGACTATTACTCAGCCAGAGCGAAGGATTTATTTTAGCAAGCAGTTGGAATTCCCAAGCATGTAGAAGCAAGGTGAATAGCTTGGAAAAAAATGTTATATTTTGCATCTCTGCAGAGAAATTTTCTCTTTGGGATTTGCAAAACATAGTTTTAGATTAATGTTGAATAAACTTAAAGTAAAATGATAACTTTTTTTAAAAAATGGGCAGAAACATGAAGAATACAATTTACCTACAGCACGAACGATGACATATAGAGCTTTTTCTGTGTTGGTCTTTTTAGGTCCTCCTTGATTCTTGCCCCTATTTAATACATATGTTAGAATGAAAGTTTCCAACATGGTTAATCTTAATATTCATTTTATTCCTCAGCCAGTATATTCTGGAAGACAGTATTTTAGGATGTTGTTCTTTTCTTCTTGGCATTTGCTTACCTACTTTTTTACTCTGTTAATGTCAGTATTATACTATTTGGAACTTCAGCCATTTTATGTATTATGTATGTACATGCATGTGCTCACACTTACTACATAGTCTGTTTCTACAATGGTATCTGTCTGTCTGTGGATACTTAATGACAGATATGCAGACGTTAAAATGCAGAAGACGTTTGAGTATTTGTTTGACTAGATCATTCTGATATGACACTTGGGAGGTTGCTTATCTGTCTGTTTAATTCAGTAACATATATTGAGAGTACATTGTGTGCCAGGTAATGCATTATATTCTGGGGTTTTACACACAGAAAAAAAATCATAGCTGAGAGAGGGAGATTGTCTACAAGAATCACATCAGATAATAAGATGATTGATATTGCAGTATCATGAATAATGTGTTAAGTTAGCACAGGGGAGAAATCTGTTTATCAGAGTTTGGGGGTGGTTGTGGAAGCAGGGATGACAGAGGACACACAGAGAGAAAATAGAATTTGGTCTAGGCCTTGAAGGGAGATGTATTTCAGGTAAAAAGGGGCCAAATCACTGAATCATGGATGAAATTTGCTTCTTTGCGAAATGGCAAGAAATATAAGGTGTACGTAGTGACCAGTGAATGGTGATTATGGTACATTGAAAGGTTGGGCTGGATGGGCTTGTCCATTTGTTTTTTAATAAATTAATACGGCAGTTGTATGGAGGATCATTTGCAATCTGAAGAGATACTACAGAGTTAAGAATGCAGTTCAGAAGCTGAAGAGCAGTAGTAGTAACAGGAACATGGAGAGACACAAGAGAGATGGAATTGATGACAAATGTAAAATGGTGAATGAGGAGAAAGAAGCAAAAAATGATGTAGAGGGGTCTAGTTTGAGTAACCAAACAGAAGGTGATGTCGTAAATGGAATGGAGAATTAAGAAGAAGAGGTTGTTTGTTTTATTTTTAAAATTACTTCCAGTGCGATGGTAAAGAGAAAAGACAGTGAATTTGGTTTTGAACCTTCTGAGTTTAGGAGCCTACCTAACAATTTAGGTGGAAATGTCAGAATGCAGTACAGAAAATGAGTTTGTTGCTTGGAAAAGAATGAGAAGTACGTATTACCAGGACATAGGTCATGGTTGCAGACAAAGGAGAAGTTGAGCTTGTCCAGAGAGAGAGAGATGCACAGAAAAACCAGGTTCTTGATCAATAGAAACTTTTAGGGAGTTTGATGGGAAGGAGCTAGCCTGTAGCTGAAGAAAAGTCAGTGAGACGTGGGAGAAAAGTTGGAAAATATTTTCTTGAAAATTGAAGGACAAGTGTTTCTAAAAGGAATAACCAATAAGGTTATAGATGGGAGTTGTTTGCTCTTCAATGGGTACAACCCTGAAGCAAGTTCCACACAGGCTTTGAGAATTCTTGTCCAGGATTTAGCCCCAGTTTCCCACAGTGAGTAACTTGCTCATTAGAACACCCTTCATTGCCTCTCCTCCCTTCCCTGTCTCACTTCTCAACAGTCTTCTGAATGCTTACTGATGTCACCTTGGGATAAACTACTTGCAATCAAATCTTTGAATCCAGGCCTATTTCTGGGGAGAAAGAAACCTAAGGCAAATAAAATGGAAGTTGGCTTTTTCCTTCCTAAAAATGAAAGCCTAGAATGGGTTAGAAGGAAGATAAACCGTGGAAAGAGAGAACTTGGGTGTGACTGGGTGAGAAATAATTGAGTAAGTAGTAGAAGAACTAGGGAGGATCAGGGGGTCTTTTCGCTTTAACCACAAATGTAGAAATTGGAATTAAGAATTTTTGTGCTGTGATCATTCTTGATCATTTATCCTATGATTTTTCACAGAAGGAGACAGAGTTGTTTATTGAGCATACCCCTGGGATAGTCCATTCATCCTGTCTGTTGTCACTTTTCATTTAACAAATATTTATAAAGCACAGGCTATATGTTACACTTGTGGTTTTCTGTCCTAAAAGATAGGGTCGCCTTCCATCTTTTTTCTCTCTTGTCACTTATTCACAATGCTGGTTGCTTCTATTTTTCTGACATTAAACTCGCTTAACCTCAGTCTGCTTTTGCCATCTAAGATAATAAATTAGTGTCCTAGAAATATATTTCAAATTTAAATTGAATATACATCTTGAAGTTGCCTTAAATTCTCTGTGGTAAAATTCATTGGTCAAAATAATCAGGGAAGACAAAGTAAAGAAGTCAAATTGTTTAAAATAATCAGCTTAATAATGTTGCTGTGAAATATAGGAAGACTATAGAAAGTAATGTTCTAAAACTTGCAGAGCTAGAGTAAAATGAGTTTTTTCTTGTCTGACCCTTATTTGGTTCTTCTCTGGCTTCTAACTTTATCAGCATGCATATGAAGCTGTGATAATTAAATTTGTGAACTTGTTGCAACGCTGTTGCTAACCTTTTTTGACGTAAGAGGGATTATTCATTATGAATTTGTACCAACTGGACAAACAGTTAACCAAGTTTACTATTTGGAAGTGCTGAAAAGGCTGCGTGAAAAAGTTAGATGACCTGAACTTTTTGCCAATAATTCATCACGACAATGCACCAGCTCACATTGCACTGTCTATGAGGGAGTTTTTAGCCAGTAAACAAATAACTGTATTGGAACACGCTCCCTACTCACATGATCTGGACCTCAATGACTTCTTTTTTACCGGCAAATAAACGAAATATTGAGAGGAAGACATTTTGATGACATTCAGGACATCAAGGGTAATACGATGACAGCTCTGATGGCCATTCCAGAAAAAGAGTTCCAAAATTGCTTTGAAGGGTGGACTAGACACTGGCACCCGTGAATAGCTTCCCAAGGGGAGTACTTCGAAGGTGACCGTAGTGATATTCAGCAATGAGGTATGTAGCACTCTTTCTAGGATGGTTCGCGAATGTAATTGTCAGACTGTGTATATATTGCCAGTATTTTGAACAAGATGTCTAAGACTTATATCCTGTCCCTCCATTAAATTTGCTTAGTTTCAGAACTGTAGGATTCAATAAAATGAGACAGGAATGATGGGTAATATAATAATGGAGTATGAATGTATTGTCATTGTTATGTTTTAAAAGGAAATGTCCTCAGTCTGAGTTGGAAATCATTACAATCTCTTGTATAATATAATAATTTGGTAAAATTAATAAAATTCATGTTTGGAGTTTTATTTAGATTTTGCTTCTGCTTAAAATAATATGAAATAAAAAATAAATAATACCGTGTACTATGTTTTAGCTAACAAACTGAATTTTTAATTATTTCATTACTAAGAATGGTATTAAGAATTATTAGACTTCCTATGCTAAATATTTTAAATATATCCTAAGAAATTATTTCTAAAGGAAAAAAATGGTAGATATGTACAAAAATAGTCACCATAATATTTTCAAGACTGAAAAAACAGACTTCAATGATAAAAACTTGCAAAAAGTAAAAATAAAGTATGATATTTCTTTTAGCAAAATGAGTTGTTGAACTACTGTGAGAAATAATTTTTTACAATGAAGCAATATGGAAATATTTAGATGTAAAATTAAGGAAAAGTACAAGCAGAAAAAATTATACTTTCATTTCGCTAATATATATGTAATATAGAAAGACTGGAAGAGGATTTTCAAAACTGAAGCCAACTTTTGCATTATAGCGCTGTTATTAGGGGTGATTTATTTTATTCTTTAAAATTTCCTTCTGTTGTTATAATGATATTTATGAAATGCTAAAAAAGTGCAGAATACAAAAAAATAAATCTGCCATTAAAATCGCTAATTATGTTGAATGAGAATAAAAAGGAAGATTAATTTTATGTTAACCCTAAAAAATACAATGAATAAAATTGCAATTAACTGCCATGTATTTTAAAGTCTAGTTTGTATTCTAAGAGATGATGCATGGCATCTCATGGCTCTGTCCTCCTTAAACAGAAAGGGAAAATGGCTGTTAAATCCCACATTCTTAATGAATCATTGCATGACTAAGAAAATGAGTTTGATCTATTTTACCCACATCGATGGCCCAGTGTCCATTCCAGTGCCTGGCCCTAGATAGGCACTTACAAAACACTAATGGACTGCCAAAGGGATGCTGTGAAGTGCTTTTATCCCATATTCAGTGCTTCCCAGAAACGGTACTTTCTTTGACAGTGTCACATTTTATTTCTCTTTAATACTGAGTTCCTTTTTTCAGTAACTGCCTGTCTTCTCCACCTGTATGACAGCTCTGGAATTGCAGATAAATTGCAGATGTTTTCAAGTGCTAACGTTGAGTCTCTCTTTTCCCACATTCTTGACGGGTATTTACACGTTGGTGGAAGGAGGAGACTGGGGAAGGAGTTGGCTCTTTGTTAGAGGTTATTGCACTGGGATGCATTTTGAGAACATCTGGATGTGTGCTCCTCATTGTAAGGGTCCCAAAGATTAGAGAGGGGTTTGAAACAAACACTAGGTAACTGCTTTTCGTTTTCTTCTTTTATTCCCCCTGAGACACTATAGGTCCTCTGCTAAGGTCCCAGTGATTTTTTTTTTCCATAGACTTAAAGAAATTCTTGGGAAGTGGGATCAGAAGGCAAAGTCATGAAACTAGATGAAGTGTTTCTTTAGCTAATTTCTTTTTACTCTACAATTAAGTTAAAATAGAAACTCTGAAAAGCTGGCTGCTTTTTAAAAGGAGATTATGGACACAACCTTTAATAAAGGCTGGCAATGGAAAGGGAAGGAAGGAGGTGGTCATTTATCTATATATTAGTAAATCATAGACATGCTTGCTTTATTCCATCACTAGGACATTGCTGCTGGGAAACAAATATTACCCTGTGTCTTATTTATGTAGTGCATTTTTTCAAGTTAATTAAAGGGCTTACCAAGCATTATCTCACCAAACACACAGAAGTATTAATAAAATGTAGACCTATGCTTAGTATCATATTACATCAATTTTATAGATGTCATGTAGGGGCTCTAGGACTATAAAAATATGATCCCTGTCCCAAGGAATTTATATGTATTTTTTGGTACACATATTATATAGATATCAAATATGAGGAAATTAGCAAATCAAATTAGAAACGAGAACTGAAGCACTGCTTTTTATTTTTTCATAAGATTATTGAAAATAATTTAATAAAAAAACGAGAATACTGTTTCAGATGCACTGGTGTCTAAAATAAGCATTTTACTGATGAATTTAATTTGTTTAATCAAAGTCACAGATCAATTAGTTAAGTAAAATAGAGAATGGAAGGAAGTTTGGACCTGCATGATATTAAATCTTCCTCCGTTTCTGTCTTGGCTTTTCAGTGAAGATTATGATCAGGTAGTCAAGACTGAATTAATGTGTTTGTTTCTAAAAATGCTTTGCTGGCAGTTATCTTTGGAGAAGATGATTAATAGTGGTAGAGATAACATTAAAGAAAAGCTGGTTGTATGGACTGTAAGGTGGTCTTTGAGGGGCAGCCACCCAGACCATAGGAATTCTGATTGCAATTTTAATTAAACTTGAGAGCAGCAGGAAAGGGACAATTGTTTTGCTTTGTTTTTTGAAATAGGTATTGAGGTTACACAATGTGTTTAACCTTGAGTGTTGTCAACAGTTGTAGAATAAAATGAACAGTTTACAGGAACAAACCAGTATGCAGTTTTTCATTTCAGCAACCAAACGACTTTTCCATTGTAAGTGAAAGTAGGAAATGCATTTTCTTGGCAAATGTAGCATTTGTTCTCAGAGGAATTAGTTATTGTCTTAAAACAATGGGTATATATAAAGTGTAATTTAGGGAAAGAAAAGGAATGTGTAATCTTATGGTAATTTTACTGTGCTATGTTGTTTTACTTCTCTGAACTTAAAAACATGTTTTTGTCATTTTCTTAAATTATAAAAGTAGTACTTGCTTATTGAAAGTATTTGATGATTTTTAAGTTCCAAAGTCATAATCCCTGTTGGAAAAAAAAAACCACAAACATACCTGTATTAGAAATATGTGATATAAAAAGTATGATTCTCCCTTCATTTCCTGGCCTACCTAGAAGCCATCATTGGGATCAGTTTGATGTGTTGCTATACAGAGTATTTTTACCTTAAGTAAGAATAGCATTTTATGTGAAGTAAGAGGAATGTATACATATATATTTATATTTATGTGTATATTTATATATGCATAATGTCAGACATTCGTGAGTGTTTATCCCAGCTCTGCCTCTAGTTAAGTGCTTTTGCACACATTTGTCATTTTCATTTTCCAACCCTCTATAATATAGGTGCTATTATCCACCTGCATTTTAAAGACGAAGAAAAGAGACAAGAAGGCAAAAGTAATTTGTGTAAGCTCATACAGTTTGTAAAAGGCTGAGTTGGGATTCGAACCCAGGAGTTTGTAGTCTAAGGCAAAATGCTTCATTACCATACATAACCCTAAATACACACATTGAATATCTGTGTATGTCCAGATTTATACTTTTTGTATATTTGTGAAAAGATAGGATCACTCTGTATATCTTGTGCATTTTCCTTTTTTATTTAACAGTTAATCAAGCAAGTCCCTCTTTCCATGTCTATGTATATAACTCTATCTTACTTTTGCTAAAAGTTTTATGACTTGTAATAATTCCATAGTTTGTATACACCATCATTTGCTTTAGAGATTGTCTTTTTATTGAAGGCATTGAGAGTGTTTCTCTTTTAGTCCTACGAGAACAGTGATGGACATTCTTTTACATACATCTTTGTGCTCCTGTGAAGATATGGCTGCAAGTATAGATTCTTAGAAGTAGAGTTGGGTCAGAAACTGTGTTGATTTGAAATTGTGAAAGGTACTGCTAAATACTCCACCGATTTACAGTCCCACCAAAGGGGCGGTTTATAATAAAACAGGATGACCCTCCCAAAATACAATCATTTATTAAAAAACCAATTGAGTTATATACCGTGCATTTGGGAGTTCTATCAAAGAAGAACAGAACTTGATCCTTTTCCTCTGGAAGCTTCCAATTCATTTATGTAGGCTAGAAATACACAAACGGATATAGGCAATTTTCACAGGAAAGCAAGCCCATAGTTAATGGTGTTTCATGGTTTCTTACCTTTGACCTACTTCTCCTAGGGTCACACATAATGGGTAGCAGAGATTTGAATTCCACTTAGCCTGATCTTTTAGATCCAAGGTGATCAGATGTTTTAGCTATTGTACCAGGGAAATAATTTCGAAAATATTTGCATCCCTTAACAAATGTTTACATTAATATCTACATTTTTTTCATGTGAAGTTTAGATAGCCACAAAAGATGTAAATTCTAGCTATATTGTAAATATGAACATTAAGAAAAACTATCGGGTCACCCTAATGTATCTGATGGAATCTAAACATCACAGTTATTTCATACCAAAATTATCCAATTAGAAAACATAGAAGAAAAATTCTCCTTTTACAAGAGATTTATAGTTGTTTTTGTTTGAACTTGAAATTCTATACCATTTCTACCATAGAATTGTAATCTAACATAATATGTTTGTGCTTGAAATTCTTATACTAATTATTTTATCATATTTTTCTGCAACAAGTATATGTGTATGTGACTGTTTATATGGGAATTAAAAAATCATCTGTGACTATAAGTCTTTAAGTATTAAAAACATTCTGGATGCATATTTCAGTTATTAGTATTTACAATTGACTAAACAACTGTTTTTTGGCAAATAATTATTAAATATCCTGTAATTTATATATTACAATAATTTTAATATAAAAAGTAAAATTTTATTGGAGGTAACATTTCTTAATGAGGTGAACAGGTTATCTTTTAAAAATGTATGTGTCCCGCATGAAAATTGTAATTACTAAAATGAAATAAGCTTCAACATCAATATTGTTCTTGTTATTAATGTACACGTTGAGAAGTATGCTCAGATAAATAAGTGGACGGTAATGGAAGTATTTTATTTTTTTTGTAGCAATGCTCCTCAAGTCTTTGAACTCCTAGGTTATACACCAAAAATTACCATCCCTGATTTATCACCAAAAGTCATTTTATTGACCTGTTAGCTGACAACTTAATTAGACTTTCCTTCAATTTTGTTAAATCTAAAGAATTGGGAACAACCTGACTCGTGAAATGATTTGTTTACTAGTATTAAAGTCTTTTACTTTGTCAGTTTCTGGGAAAGGCATCAAGAGATCATTCTCTATAGCAGTTAGTCTGTCACATAGAGGCAGTCTGTGTAACTTCGAAAGGTCTCAGAAAATCAGAATATTAGTAATGTCAGTACACTTTGACCATAGAATATTTTCTTTTGAGAAAGGCTTTTATCATATTTTATGTCTAGCCAAACCTTGGAGTTGTAATTTTCACTAATTCAATTTATGTGAAATGTTCATCATATACATACATAATCTAACTGGGAAACCCAACCCTCATTGTCAGAAAAGGCTGGTTTCATTTTTCAATTGAAATAAACATGTTAACACATACTGCCATGATCTTCACCTCTTTCTGAATTCCGAAGGTGGGACAGAATAGGCACGAGGCTTTGCCATGTGTTTTTGCCTTGGTGAAGTAACCTGTGCTGCTGTCAGGATGGTTTCCCACTCTGTTTCCACTTGTTCGCATAAGACTCTCCTTCAGGATGGTTGCATTCACTCTCAGTAGTAGGAGATGGAAGAGGCAAGTGTTTTAAATGAAAATTGTTACCATCCCACCACCTTACTCTACAATATATCTGAACTCAGAACGTATGTATGATGGACATGGGAAACCCATAACACCACTACAAGGATTTTACTACCTGGAGTAATGCCCTTAGTAAGGTTCTTATTGGATGAGGAACATGGCTTTGCTTTGTAAAGACTGAGAAGGGTGCCATAGAAAAGGTGGGTGAGAAAGGAGTGGCCAGCATTACTACAGCTATGTTCTCAGATTTGGGGAAGTTGAAAACTTGTTGGAGTCGCCCTTAAAACGCTCCAGGCTCGTGCTTCTCTTGGAAAATGTTGTGTACCATCATAATCTCCATTTGAGCAACAGTATTCTAGATCATTTAAATAGAAGAGTTAATTGGTTAATATGAGAAAAATGTTAGTGAAGAGCATGAACAAATTTTACTCAATTTGAACTTTTAGATTCCCTACCCGTAATCATATTAAAATAAAGTTGTAAGGAGTTTGGATTGGTCTATAAAAGCCTTCAAAAAAGAAAACAATGCAAAACTATGGTGAAGTAAAATAGGAAATGAATGAAGTAAAATAGGAAAATATTAACCATGTTGTTTGTGGCGGCTGAATTCTTTAAGTTTTTCTTAATTTTGTATTTTATAGTGGAAGACATGTTTACTCTAAAATCTGTTGAAATCTATTACAATTCTTCTATGATTTATGATTGAAAAAAGATTGGAAAATCTCTTGGTATATCAATTTTCCTAAAATAAATTATTCAAAGCAGTTCATTATCTATAATTCTATCCTGAGTAAAAATAAAAACCTGCTTTCTAGGTCAATCTTCATTAAGCTATTAATATCCTTTTCATATTATGACTTCTTAATTTCTTTTATTAGCAACTGCACGTAGTTGAAACATGAATGTCATTAGCTTGAGTATTTATTGATATTTGAATTATCTTCTGTAGTTTTGCTTTGATGTCAGCAACCTTCTTTCTGGTACATAAAGGTACAGGGGTCTATATTTACTGAACTATATTTATGTTTTCATTTTACTTCTGTTGATAGACATGCCTCTTTCCTATTACTTGCATGTCAGCAAATTCAAGAATTGTCATGGGGACACTCATCTGGAAAAGCCTGAATTTTATTCTTTTCTATTTTCAAGAACATAAAAACCCGTGAGCATAAATAAATGAGAAGCCAATTTACAAAGTTCAGAACAGTATCTGAAATTTTGGTTCATTAATATATAGTTTCTTCTAAAATAATATCTAAACATTTTACGTACATTTTATTCTTAGCAAGATACATGTCAAGAAAATATGATTGGTAGAAGGAGCACTGGAGTAAGAGTCTGGTGACAGAATTTTCCTTTCTGCTCTGTGACCTCTGCCAAGTATACCTGTCTTGAGTCTCTTTGTTCTAATTTGTAAAATGAAATAGATGAATCATGGTGATTATTTTTATTCCAAACTCTGTTTTTTAGGACTTCATGGAGTAATAATTTTAATTCTGCGTTTCCCCGAAAATAAGACCTAGTTGGACAATCAGCTCTAATGTGTCTTTTGAAGCAAAAATTAATATAAGACCCGGTCTTATTTTTCTATAATATAAGACCAGATATAATATAATAGTATAGTATAGTATAGTATAGTATAGTATAGTATAGTATAGTGTAGTATAACATAACATAACATCAGGTCTTATTTTACTATAATGTAAGACTGGGTATAATATAATATAATAGCGGGTATAATATAATATAATACTGGGTTTTATATTAATTTTTGCTCCAAAAGACGCATTAGAGCTGATTGTTCGGCGAGGTCTTATTTTGGGGAAAACACGGTTGTTCTTGTGTTTCAGGATTACAAAAGTGATGTAAAGTAGAAAACACAAACCATAAAGGTACACATCGCACAAAAGGCAAAACACCTCGGAAATTTCCAATCTTGGCTGAAGGCACCATTCACTGTTTGCTGATGGCTGGACAATATAGCCTTGCATGAGTATGCTATTGTCTATTTACCTATTAAAGGACATTTGGAGTACTTTCAAGTTCAGTTACACCCCACATGCAAAGACTCCCAAAGAATATTCTTGTACATGTTTTTGAGTTTTTATGTGAAAATGCTTCATCAATGTATGTGAAAAGTTAAATTTTGACCAATTTTGCTACCATAAAACTATACCAAAAATGGACATTATGGGTTTTTTATTTCTTTGCACATTTGGAAGTTGGAAAACAAGGCCTCTCTCTTCTTGGGTCCCTTCCTCCACCCACAGGATCCTTTCCAGATGCTGTTTGCATTGTACACCATATTTCCTGCTGCTACTGGATGACTATTGTCTCAAAGCTTGATGGTGACAAAAAAAAAATGTATTCACTAGTTCACCCAAAAATTTATTGGGCTCAGTGTTACAGGGAGGCTGAGGCTCTAGAAATGGATAAAAAGCAATATCTTCCACAGTTACTTTCATGGAGCTTAGAATCCAGGTGGTCAAGGACAAAGATGTTACTTAGATAATGGCATGAATGCATGTGCATTTCCCAAGTGAGAAGAGAGATCTGTGAATGCAGAAGGACCTGTCTCAGTTTGATGGTGGTGGCTGGCAGGGAAGGGCTCACTGGGTAGTGTTCTTAGCTCGGAAGATGAGGAAAAGCTAATTGCACAACCAATAGGGGCAGTAAGGGGGCTGTGAAGAAGAGCTTTTTCATCACAGGAGACTGAACATGCAAAGGTTCTTTGGCAGGAGGCAGCAAAGCAAGTTTGAGGAGCTGAAAGGAGGCCATTGGCCGAGCCCAGAACACAAGGTAGAGTTTGATGAAGGGTAAAGATAGAACAGGGGCTTGGATAAAGCCTGCCCTGTTGACCATTTTTGATTACATCTTAATGCAGTGGGAGAATTTAAGCAAAAAGAAAAGTAGACGTGATGTTGTGTGTGTATCCTCAGGCACGTAACATGAATTAATTTGCATTCAGATAAATTGTAATAAAATACAAAAAGAATGCTTAGACTTTAAAAAGGTAGGATCTTGCTATTGTGTCCTAGTTACCCATGTAAGCAGGTAATTTATAATTATTTTGTAGGTAGTTCTCTTCAACAATACAATTACTTTCCAGGGTCCAGCAAGGAAAGACTAATAAAGTCACTTTTCCTACTGCACCGACAGTCCCCGTCCAATTTAGTATCCACAATGAACAGTGTTCATATAATTTAATCCTTAACTAACGGACCAAAGCAAGGACAATAGTAAGTGTGTTTTACAAGTCTTCCTGATTAAGGCTACTGAAAAGCAAAAGTTAAACAAAGGTGGTTGTAGTAAAGAGCAGTTTTAGATGTAGTGTTTCAGCTTTGGGGATGATGTGCAAATAATGACTTTGTAGAAATGTGTCCAATAGGTGCTGATGAAAGTAGCTGTATCTTCTTTTATTAAAAAGCAACTGAACTATGTCTAGTGCTCTATTTCTGCAGCCTTGCTTTTCACCCATTTAGGATTAATGTCCTTCATTTCAAAGACTAATATGGCCTCATTCCTTTTTCATATGATAATATCCACTGTGTGGCCTTTGAGTTGCCCATTAAGCAATTACGGGGTTTGGGATGGTGGTTTTGTGGATAATGTGCTATTTCTCCTTTTCCTCTCAGATATATAAAAGGCCTGCCCAGGCACCACTACTGAATTATTTGGGAGACTGTTTGCACTTGAAAATGGTACAGTTTATTGCTAAAATATGTCTCCCACCAGCTAATCCCTTTCTGTGCTACTACTGGCTGAGAAAGTCTTTGTTCCTTTCCAACTCCACACCAGCTTCTTCAGGACTGAGATTGATTTATATAGCTGGGCCAAAGGCAGAAGCGATGTGTTAACCATATGAGTTTGAGGCCACTTAGAAGATTATTTTGTTTTTCTGATCTCTGGATTTCCTGAAAGCTCCCATCAGCCCGTTCTCCTCCCACCTACCACCACACTATAAATAAAAGAGCCCACAGGCATCCACTGGGATGTATCCACTTCTTACATTTCTGGTTCAATTTATTAATCTCAAAAGGCCATAAACAAACCTGAAAACTTAAATAGCTGACAGAGGAAAAAAAAACAGAAAAGCTAAACCATTTTCTGGATGACTTTGGAGCTACTATGTTTGGGGAGCATCTTTGTTATTTGTTGAGGGATTAGAGATATGACAAACTCATATCACAGAGCAGGACATACGAGAGCTTTGAATTACAGCCAATTAGGAGCCCTAGTCTGTTTTTGTAAAGTGGTGAAAGGCAGTTTTTTTTTTCCCCCTTTAAATAGCTGACAGTTCACTGCCCCCCACCCTAACCTCTTTGGAGCACTACAGCCCAAGATTATGCAATCCTTTTGGAATTCTCCATCAAAAGTCTAGCTTGAGGCTCAGGCTGGATTGTGAACATTAAGAGCTTTTGGTCCTTTTGACAAACTTGAATTCATTGGATGCTCTGTGACCAGCGGCATTGTTTTGGTAATACAAGTATAGACCAAGTACTCTGGGCTCAGATCCAAAACTTGCACAAAATGATCAACTCTGGAAGAAAGCCTGAAGATCTTTGAGAAGTACTTAAACGGGACAAAAATGTTAGATAATCTATATTTAAAATTATATACACATATAAATTTACAGAAGGGAGCGGTACACATACCGTGAATATGGGATATACCTGATGTATGCAGAATTAATTTGATGATATCCTAATCACTCAATAATCCAGTGTTGGGCTTTCCTTAATTTTTTTTAAATTCTTTTTCTTTAAAAAAGCTATTTATATGATTTTTGAGGAGTTTGTTAAAATTAGCTGATATTTTAAGATCCTTTTGACATTTTACATGATTATGGGACATGGGGACATAAGTTCAGAAAAACTGGAAGGCTCTCACAGTTGAAGAGCTGCCATATTTGGGAGTTCTTGGCAAAGTTTTTATGTAAACTGTATGCTTTTCATTTAGGGAGTCTTTATAATAGAATTAAAAGCACCCAGTATACTTCGTACATGGACTTCTAGTAACAGAATGAATATAGCGAAGCTGTTGTGCAATATGGAATTTGAAGTTAAAAAACACAGGGGACAATTACAGATCTAAAGGCATTGTGGATCGCAGATTGAGCACAGGGCTGCAGAAATTACTCTTGAACTTGAAAGAAACAGGAATCTGGGACTACAGCTAGAATCCCAAAGTTCCCTTCCTAAGAACCAAAGCAGTTAGTTGTGTTCTGTTTGTGGTCTCCACAGTTTGAGAGAGGCTTCTAAAACAGACAGAACTTAAGAGATAAATTTGATTTTAAAAATACAATTCTGAGTGAAGATAGAAAGTGGGTATATTTAAGTAGAAATAGATATCTGATAAAAATTCATGATGTCTACCCTGGGAAGTTTCCTGGGAAGTAGAAGATTCTTGCCCTGAAAGAGGTCAGAGAAAGGACCTCAAAAATGCTCATATTTCGACATAAAATACAGAACCACACAAAAAGTGATTAAAGCATAAGAGAGAGAAATTTAGGCTATTTCGCTCAATATACATAACACAAAAAATATTTATGATCTGTATGGCTATTTAGAAACCTAAGTACTTAGAGCTCAAAGTCTACTAATGGAACATTCAGAAGCCTGAACAGCAACAAAAAATGGTAATGTCAATCTGACATGATACACAAATAGCAGAGTCCCCGTCCTCCTGCCTCCCCAGAGACATCCCCCAAAAGTGCCCTTTGTACACGACTCTCCACTGAGGTGCTTTGAGTAACTCCAGTTTTCTTTATAATTTCAGTCTCCTAAAGATGAGTGGTTTCAGTGAAGCCTTGGTGTACCATCCCCAAACCTTATTTACTGAAGGTGATGTAATTCCCAATCATTCCTAGAATACATCACTTACGCATTTTTTTTTTTTTTAAGAAGCTGGACCCTTGACACAAGTCAAAGTGTGTTATGTAATTCCTGTAAAGACCACCTCAGATAAGAAGGGTTTGGGTTTAGTGTCAGGATTGGATCTCCACAGCAAGTGGGGGTGAAGAAACAGGATCAGAGTGTTAGGAAGTCATAGATTTGAAGAAAATATAAACTGATTGATTAGTTGACCACAAAGAATGCTCTCAGAGGAGACAAAAGGATTGAGTCAAGAATAAAGAAAAGTGACAGAAGATGACACACCCCATCGCTCCTGAGGACGGAAGGAGGGCAGATAGAAGAACAGTACAGAGAAACTTCCAGGAGAGAAGGGTGGAGCTGTGCAATAATCTGGAGGGGACAGGAAGGAATTTACGGGAATTTGATATCAATGATCTTAAACTTCTTACCAAAGTAAGGAATGAAGTCATCTTCCAGGAGTATGATGCATAGCGCTGAACGTCCTGAGGAGAGTTTGGAAGGGTTGGGCTAACTATTGAAGTGAATTTTTAAGTCATATGTATTCATCCATCCATTCAACAACATTTAGATTGCTCGTCGTCATATATCTGAGGTTCTGTTAGGGTAGGTGGAGTCCTGGTTTATGTCAGTGGGGAATGTAGTGGGGTACCTTGCTGTTTAAGACTAATGAATAGATGGGCAGTGTCTGTATCCTCTGGGAGAATGTTAGGGATGGGCACCTGTATGTGCATTAAAAGTGAAAAGCATTGGTACAGCGTAGAGTGTTGATTCTACAGCTGTACTGCCTGGGTTCCAATCCCTCCTTCTACCTCTATAGTCTTGGGCAGGTTTTTAGTCTCTGTTTCCTCTTACAAGTATGTAAATGGCAAATAATAATAATAATACCTACTTCATGGAGTTGTTTTGAAGATTAAATGAGTTAACATTATAAAATGTCTTGGCACATAGTACACACTAAATAAGTATTGATAAATAAAAATAGGCAGTTAGATAGACAAAATCAGATTATAATAGGGAACAGAGAGCATGAACTAGTGAGTCTCAGAGGGGATAGTACCACTCCATAGAATACAGTGGTTCCCCCTTATTTATAGTTTTGCTTTCCACAGTTTCAGTTACCTGTGGCCAACAGTGGTCTCAAAATATTAAATGGAAAATTCCAGAAATAAACAATTCAGAGGTTTTAAATTCTGTGCCATTCTGAGAGGCGTAATGAAATTTCGAGAGTCTCACTCTGTCCTGCCTGGTATGTGAATCATCCATTTGTTCAACATCTCCATGCTGTACGTGCTACCTGACTGTTAGTCACTTAGTAGCCATCTTGGTTATCAGATGGACTGTCATGGTATTGCGGTGCTTGTGTTCTAATTTTACTTAATAATGGCCCCAAAGCACAAGAGCTCACAATTTGGATAGGCCAAAGAGAAGCTGTAAAGTGCTTCTTTGAAGTGAAAAGGTGAGTACAGGACAATAAGACATTTTGAGATAGATAGAGAGGCCACATTCACATAACTTTTATGACAGTATATTGTTATAATCTGTTTATTATTAGTTATTATTGTTACTCTCTTACTGTGCCTAGTTTATGAATTAAACTTTATCATAGGTATGTATGTATGGGAAGAAACATAGCATATGTAGGGCTTGGTACTATCCATGGTTTCAGGTATCCACTTCGGGTGTGGGGGGGTCTTGGATCACTTGTTGATAGGGGATGCTGTTTCAGAATGTTTTGGGGGTTTGGTTGTTCCGTTGATTAGAAATGTGGTAGGAGAGGGTAGTACGTCCTGCACAAATTTCAAATGTTCTAGCAGTATAAAAAACAGGTTGAAAATGTACATGTAATTGCAACAGTTAAGTATTTCAGAGTTTTATTGTACACTGAATTTTCCAGTACTGAAACTTCCTTGTGAATTGAACAATGATTGTATTTTGTTTTGTTCAGAATGTTATCAAGAATTATTCACCATTTCAGAATGTCACTAACGCACCGCCAATCCCAGCATAAATCCCCATGCACCTCCGTCGGCATGTGGTACTTATTGTGGTTCTCCTTATCTGTACAAGACTCCAAAGACTTCCCAGGACTTTTATTAAAGCTGTGACCAAGCATTGATACATAAAAATTTGTGTGCTTTTAGAGTAATTTACTTCCCTTTTATTTTTTTGTATTACAACTAGGGCATTATGTTGGTTTCAAGATGTTATATCAGTAGATAGATAGCTTATGTTATCAATGAATTTTGTTTTACTACAACTATTTCTTAGACAGAGGCAGAGTTGGGACTGATATAGGGAGGAACCACTGGAACAAGCAAATGTCCTTGGACAAGGTTCGGTCATAGGTACGGAACATGGAAAGTTGTTGGAGGTTGGACAGTGGCAGCTGTCCATGAGGAAGGTACTTGTTAAATGGGCACAAATTGTCACATGAGGGATTTAGTGTACTCTTAGCCTTGCCAAACTCTGTTTGCTCATATAAGATATGGACAATTCTCTTTAAACCTTTTTAAAGGTTTCTGGGGGAGAGCAGTCATCACACCTAAATCAACATTGGATTTGTGTCCAAACTCATTCACATAGTCACATACTTCTGGAGTCAGTCTCAGTTATAATAAACATGAGAATATTTATTCCTTGACCACTTTCTTCCGCACATTAGAGTGTCATTATTAGAAGGATAGATAAGAATTATTTTAAATTTATTGGGGTGACAATTATTAGTAAAATTACATAGATTTCAGGTGTACAATTCTGTATTACATCATCTATAAATCCCATTGTGTGTTCACCACCCAGAGTCAGTTCTCCTTCCATCAACATATATTTGATCCCCCGTTACCCTCATCTCCCACTCACTGCCCCCTTATCCTCTGGTAACCACTAAACTATTGTCTGTGTCTATGAGTTTTTGTTTTTCATTTGTTTGTCTTGTTCTTTTGTTGTTTTGGGTGTATATACTACATATCAGTGAAATCATATGGTTCTCTGCTTTTTCTGTCTGACTTATTTCGCTTAGCATCATACTCTCAAGATCCATCCATGTTGTCACAAATGTTCCTATATCATCTTTTCTTACCACAGAATACTATTCCATTGTGTCTGTATACCACAACTCCTTTATCCATTCATCTATCGAAGGACATTTTGGTTGTTTCCATGTCTTGGTCACTGTAAACAAAGCTGCAATGAACATTGGAGCACACGTGTCTTTATGTATAAATGTTTTCAGATTTTTTGGGTAGACACCCAGGAGAGGGATTGCTGGGTCACATGGTAATTCTATTCGTAATTTTTTGAGGAACCTCCGCAATGCCTTCCATAACGGCTGCACCAGTCTGCATTCCCAGCAACAGTGTATGAGGGTTCCTTTTTCTCCACAGCCTCTCCAACACTTGTTACTATTTGTCTTGTTGGTGATAGCCATTCTGACTGGGGTGAGGTGATATCTCATTGTGGTTTTTGTTTGCATGTCTCTGATAATTAGTGATGTTGAGCATTTTTTCATATGTCTATTTGCTATTTGTATGTCCTCTTTGGAGAAATGTCTCTTCAGGTCCTCTGCCCATTTTTCAGTAGGGTTGTTTGTTTTTTTGTTGTTGAGTTTCAGGGATAGGTAAGAATTTGAATTAAGTGATATGTTAAAAGGTTACTCTTTCACAAGTTTGGTGCATTGTTATTTCTGATATGTGTATATATGAATAGCTTAAACAGTGTAAGGGTTTCTCAAGTGATTTTTTTCATCTAGGCTGCAAACTATTTGCAGACAAGATGTTAATTTTGAACACCTCTGTGCCCCTGGTAATCAAAAGAATGGCGTAGAATAAGAACACAATATGTCTTTGATGAATGAACAAACCCTTGTGCACGGGGCTGTTCGGTTTGGGGAAATAAACTGAATTGAAGTCAATGCATTCTGGGTTCTACTTCCAGATTTGTCACAGAACTGAGTTTTGAACTAGCATAAGTGGCTTAAAATCTTGGTTTCATCATCTGAAAACTGAGGTTACTAATTTTTGACCAGATAATGTATAATGTTGTTAAGATCAAAAGAGAGAAGTCAGATAAAACCATTTGAAAACCACAAAACTCAAACCAAATGCAAACTTTAATAGTTCCCACAAAACGTGGAGAATCAGATTTGGGCTTATTCAGAAAGGAATGGTGCCTTCATAAGAGCGTTGTGGGCTGAATACTGTCTCGTTTACAATTCATGTCCACCTGGAACCTCAGAATGTAGCCTTATTTAGAAGTGCGGTTTTTGCAGATATAATCGGTTAAGATGAGGTCTTACTGGATTAGGATAGGCCCCAAATCCAATGACCGGTGTCCTTATAAGAAGAGGAGAAGACTTGAGAGATGCAGAGAAGATGGCCACGTGAAGATGGCAGCGGAGACTGGCATGATACAGCTACAAGCCAAGAACAAGGATTTCTAGGGGCTACCAGCAGCTCGGAAGGGGTAAAGAAGGGTTCTTCCCTAGAGCGTTAAAAGGAGCATGGCCCTGCTGACACCTTGGTTTTGGACCACTAGCTTCCAGAACTGAGAGAGAACAAACTGTTGTTTAAAGTCAGTCACTGTGTAGTACTTTGTTACAATAGTCCTAGTAATCTAACACAAGGGTAATTTTTCTTCTTATGAAGAAAGGGACAAGATCAGAGGTGAAATGATACTTCTGAAAATTTGCCTGGTGTCCTGGCATTATATTATTATCATTGGCCAGACCCTGTTTATGGAAAGAGAAGGAAGTAACATAAAATTTAAAAGCGTGGGCTTTTGAGACAATTATAGGTGGGATCCTGGTTCCACTATTGGCAATACTTTGGGAGCTCTTGCATACTCTACCTCGCAGCTGTAAAGTCCAGGTCATAATAGCTTGCGTCCCATTCATTGATCTTAAAAATAAATGAGGTAACATATGTAGCTTGGAATATATGTGTACATGTAACTTGGAATAATACCTTCTAAAGCTCACTGGTTATTACTATACACTATGTAGACTAGGTAGCTGGAGGCAGCCGTAGTTCGATTCTACATAGTTCTGCATTACCAGCCTATGAGATGTGATCAAACAATATGGTGAATGCTTAAATAAAAAAATAAAAAAATAAATTATTACAGTAAAAGACACATTGCCATTAATCCCCCTCAATATACTCCCTCCCCTCTTCGCTTTGAACACATTATCCCATTGTTCTTGCCACTTTATAAAACAGTTCTGGAGGTCCTCTTTTGTGAGTGTCTTTAGTCGCGCTGTCGTGGCTGCCTCGATGCCCTGAATCGATTCAACATGTATACCTTTCATGGTCATTTTGACTTTGGGGAAGAGCCAGAAAGCACACGGTGCCAGATCTGGTGAATAAGGTGGATGAGGACACATTGTAATGTATTTATTTCACAGATATTGCCAGAAGCGATGTGTGACATAGAACTTTTCCATTGTGATCACAAAATACGGTGAATGCGGCTGCTGAGTGCCATCCAATGGAAAGGCAGGGATCTTCAATGTGGGAAACCATGTGTTGAACCTTACTAACAGTGTGTGACAAGTTTCAATTTGTTCAGTGCAGTCAGTTGGATGTGAGCTACGGCTGAGAGGTGTGTTTTAAAGTGTGCCGTAAATCATCCTCCATCATGGCAACATTCCATGTCACACATTGCTTCTGGTATGGCAGTTTATGTCAAATAAAAACATTATAGTGTGTTCTCATCTACCTTATTCACCGGATCTGGCAACGAGCCACTTCTGGCTCTTTCCCAAAGTAAAAATGATTAAGGACATCGAGGCAGCCATGACCAGCGCAACTAAAGACACGAAAGAGGACTTCCAGAACAACTTCAGAAAGTGGCAAGAATGATGGGATAAGTGTGCTTGAAGCTAGGGAGAATATTTTGAGAGGGATTAATGGCAATGTGTCGTTTACTATAATAATTTTTAATGTAAATATTCACCGTATTTTTCAATCATACCTCGTACTTTATTAAATTGAAGCAAAAGATCAACTATCTGGAAATTTAGGTTTAACTTTCTATTACTTTTCAAACAGTTTATTATTAAAAATTTTAAAACAGCATTACTATTGTACCACGTAATATAGTGTCATCCATATAGGTCCATTTACTTCATTCTTGGTTCCACAGTAGTTTGATATTAATTATATCTACATACATTCTGAATCTTATAAGGTAGTATTATAATTTTGTTTTAAACTATATGATGATTTTGAAGAAATTAAGAAGGAAACCACATTAAAAAAATTACATATACTTAACATATACTTACCACTTGTAGTGCTTTTTATTTATTCCTGAAGATTCAGTTTTCCATTTGTATCATTTCCTTGATCTTGAAGAGTTTCTTTTAGGTTTACTGTGGTAAGGTCTGCTGGAGAAAAGTTTTCTTAGTACTATGCTTTGAAAATATCTGTACTTTACCTTCATTTTTGAATGATATTTTTTCATGCTATAGAATTACTGCATGACATATTTGTTCCCTTTCAAGACTTTAAAGATGTTTGTCTGCTTCTTGTCCCTAGAAGCCACCATTCAAGTCATTGTTCATCTGTTGGTAATATCTAGTTTTACTCTACCAGTTTTCAAGATTTTTTTTATCTTGGTTTTAGTATTCTTTATATTTTATATTATTTTTTTGACATTCAACATTATTTTATATTAATTTCAGGTGGTTAGATATTCATATAACTTAAGAACTGATTCTCCAGACTAATCTAGTGCCCCCCTGGCACTATGCATATTTATTACCATGTTATTGACTATATTCTCTATGTTTTACTTTATATCCCCATGACAATTTTGTAACTACCAATTTGTACTTCTTAACCCCTTCACCTTTTTCACACTACCTCCCACCCCTCTCATCATCACGCTGATACATCTAGTAGCCATCTGACACCATGCATAGTTATTACAATATTATTGACTATATTCGTTGTTAGGTCCTACTTCCCCATGACTACTTTGTAACAACCAATTTGTACTTCTTAATTCTTTTCCATTTTTTACTCCATCCCATCTGGCAACCATCAAAATGTTCTCTGTATCTGTGAGTTTGGTTCTGTTTTGTTTGTTTATCTTCTTCTTTAGATTCAACATATAAGCAACATCACATTGCATCTGTCTTTCTCTATCTGACATATTCCAGTCAGCACAGTACCCTCCATGTCCATTCATGCCACCACAGATGGCAAGAACTCCCTCCTATCCATGACCAAATAACATTCCATTGTATATATGTACCACCTCCTCGTTATCCATTTGTCCATCAATGGACACCCAGACTGCCTCCACATCTTGGCCATTATAAACAATGCTACAATGAAAATATGGATGTATTCACCCCATCAAAGTAGCATTTTAGGTTTCTTCAGATAAATACCCAGAAATAGGATTAATGAGTCCTTCTTTGTATCTTGTTATAGCCTTTGTTTTAAAGTCTGTTTTGTCTGGTATAAGTTTTTTTTGTTTCCATTTTAATGAAATATCTTTTCCTGATCCTTTTACTTTCTGTCTGTGTGTGTCTTTCGATCTGAAGTGAGTCTCTTGTAGGCAGCATATGTAAGGGTCTTGTTTTCTTATCCATTCAGCCACCCTATCTTTTTATTGGCGCCTTTAATCCATTTACATTTAAAGTAATTATTGATAGATACATAATTACTGCCATTTTATTCATATTTTACTCATATCTTATTACTGCCATTTTATTCATATCTTTTTTTTTTTTTTCCCCTTTTTCTTCTTAAAGAAATCCCTTTAACATTTTTTGTGATACCGGCTTAGTGGTGAGGAACTCCTTTAGCTTTTTTCTTGTCTGGGAAGCTCTTTATCTGTCTGTCGATTCTAAATGAAAGCTTTGCTGGGTAGAGTAGTAGTAATTATAGGTCATTGCTTTTCATCACTTTGAATATTTTGTGCCAATCCCTTCTGGCCTGCAAAGTTTCTGTTGAGAACTCAGCAGTCTTATGGGAGTTCCTTTGTAGGTAACTGCTTTTCTCTTGCTGCTTTTAAGATTCTTTGTTTTTAACTATTGGTATTTTAATTATGATGTTTCTTGGTGTGGGTCTCTTTGGATTCATCTTATTTATGACTCTGCACTTCCTGGGCTTGTATATCTATTTCCTTCACCAGCTTAGGCAAGTTTACAATCACTTCTTCAAATTTGTTTTAAATTCCTTCTTCTCTCTCTTCTCCTTCTGGTACCCCTCTATGTTGGAAGTGTTGGAATGCTTGATGTTGTCCCAGAGGCCCTTAAACTATCTTCATATTTTGGGATTCGTTTTTTCCTTTTTGCTGTTCTCATTGGGTGTTTTCTGCTACTTTATCTTCTAAATGATAATTTGATACTCAGATTCATTTAATCTACTGTTGATTCCCTCTAATGTATACTTCGTTTCAGTTATTGTATATATTTCTGACTGGGTTTTTTTTTTTTTCCTTTTCCTTTTTTTTCTCTCGCTCTCTTTTTTTCTAAAATGTTTCCTATCTTTTTGTTGAAGTTCTCCCTGAGATCATTGAGCATTCTAATAACCAGTGTTTAGAACTCTGCATCTGGTAGATCGTTTGTCTCCATTTTGTTTAGTTCTTTTTATGGAGCTTTGTTCTGCTCTTTTATTCTTTGTCTCCCCATTTAGGCTGAGTCCCTGTGTGTTCTATGTAGGGCTGCTGTGCTTTCCATTTTTAGTAGACTGGCTTTATGTAGTAGGTGTCCTGTGGGACTCAGTGGTGCAGTCTACCTGGTCACCAGAGCTGGATACTCCACGTGCATCACTTGTGTGGGTTTTTTTGTGCCGTCCTGTTGCAGTTGAGCCTTGTTACTGTTTGCACATCGGTGGAAGGGATCAAACCTCAGGCTGGTTGGTTGTGAGGAGTGGCTCTGACTACAGTGGAGGAGCTGTGGAGGAGCAAGGGCTGAGCCTGCCAAGCAGAATTTGCTTTAGCGGGGTGCTGGTGTCTTCCTCGTCTACCCTATGGGTGTGTCACTCTCGAGGAAGCCAGGTGATGTTCTGCCTTCATCCAAACTTGGCCACCGGGTGTGCCAGTCCTGGGACCTCCTGTGAGGGGCCCCACCCTACACCAAGTTTAGCCACATCCTGTTCCCTGCCTGGAGCTATCTAGTATGAGCCATAAAGCAATGCACAGATGGCCTCTACCTGTACTGGGCTTGGAGATACCTTGAGAGGCCCATCTGCGAAGCAAGGCTGGCTGTTGCTAGTGCCCGGCTTAGAGCTTCTCAGCCAGAGGTATGGGGCACCCTGAAGTCAGATGCTGCTTGTTTGGGTTTTGTGAATCTTTGAGAGATTTTATGAAAGTCCGCAGCATGAATGAAGACAGGTTGTTTGTATAGAAAAGCCACTGGAAGTGGCTTGGGTGTGCCCAAAAGTTGGGTGGTTTGGGGTCTCAGGGAATCACTAGAGCAGGACAGATGAAAGGTTATAGTTAGTTTGTTGGAGCATTAAATATAGTGTCTGCCTAAGTCTCCATGTAATGAGGTGGAGGGCTCAACAAAGAAACAATGGCTCCCACCAGCTCCTCCCTCCAGGAGAAAGCTTTCCTTTCATCCCTCACCCTGAAGTGAGACAGTTCATTTCCCTCCTGTATGTATGTGACTTTCTAGCTGCTGCCCCAGTGTTGGAGCTCAGAGCATATGAGGAAGTTTGTGTGCAGGCCCTTTAAGAGGAGTGCCTAGGACTGCAGCTGTCCCCTAGCTCACTCAGCCACCATCTCTGCTGGCTTTCACAGCCAGAAGTTATGGGGACTTCTCTCTCCGGCACTGGAACCCTGGACTGGAGAGCTTATTATGGGGCTGGGACCCCTTGCTCCTCTGTGGGGGACCACTGCAGTTGAGATATCCCTCCTGATTTTTAATGGTCACATTTGGGTGTGGGACCAGCCCATTCGGTGTGTCTGCCCCTCCTACCATTATCCGTGTGGCTTCTTCTGTATGTCTATAGTTGTAGGTGTCCATTCAGCTAGACTTCAGGCGATTCTCAATGATTGTTCTGTAGTTTACCGTGTTTCCCCGAAAATAAGACCTAGCCGGACCATCAGCCCAAATGTGTCTTTTGGAGCAAAAATTAATATAAGAGTGGGTAATATATTACATTACATTACATTATATTATATAAGACCTGGTCTTATATTATAGCAAAATAAGATCAGGTCTTATATTAATTTTTGCTCTAAAAGATGCGTTTGAGCTGATGGTCCGGCTAGGTCTTATTTTCGGGGAAACACAGTAGTTGTAATTGATGTGGTCCTGAGAGGAGGTGAGTATAGCATTTACCTACTATGTCATCTTGACTGGAAATCCTTTGGCACTTTTACAAAGTGAATCTAGGCATTTTTTTTTGTATTTATTATTTGGATTTTGCTGAGCTTCTTCAATCTTTCACCAAATTCACATCTTTCACCAAATTTGGAAAAAATTAGCCATTCTTTAAATATCTATTTTTCCACTCTCTCTTCTCTCCTGTGACTCCAATTGTGTGTTGGACATTTTTATATTGCCCCACTTTACATTATTTTTAATCATTTTATTTAACATATGTATTCAGTGATGTAATCAGATATAAATAAATTGCCTTTCTCAATCTTGTTTATCTTACCATTCTTTGTAAAAGAAACCCAATCCTTTCACTATATTCATTTCATATGGGTTATTTGTCTGTTTGAAAAAAATACTGTTCAACTATCCAGCAATTTTGTGTGACCAGGCCTTTATGTTAATCCACCAAGGCTATTGTGTTTGATTATCTAAAGCACCATTTTACTCATGAGTAATGTAAGTATCTCGATATTTATTGACTATTCCACATCAAACAGCTTTGTCCATTTACAATGATCAAGTTTCCACTGATTGGTAAATACTCATATTCCAACCTTACTATAGCTCTGAGCAGTGGCTCTTTCAAGTGGAATTCTCTTCTGCACCAACATCATTCAGCTTTCTTGTTTATGTCCCTTATAAGGACTTGGTCGTACTTCTACTATAGAAACAATAATGCAATTCTAAGGAATATTGCCCTTTTAGAGAATTTGTTCTTCAAATACATTGCCAAAGCCCCGTCCTTCTTTGAGCACTTATACTGTTCACAGCTCTACTTAGATGAGACTGTAAGACCACCCTTTCCTGAGCAAGACTTCAAGGCTCATTTTTACCATCACAGTGCCAAACACCCTGGGAGCCAGCCATTTGGACGAACCCAAATTGTACAGCTAAACCTGAAGGTTTGGTAGAGTCCCAACACTGATCTTTCAGTCTTTCTTCTCTTTTTCTTGAGAAAACAGAATGACTGGTTACTATTGACTGTAATGTGTATCAATTTTTGAGAGTTAGCAGCTGAGCATTAAACTTGTTTTACTGTGCACATTTGCTTTTATTGAATTAAGTCCAGGTCTCCTCATTTCCCAGGGCATCAAATCTTGGTTAAATTCCATGGGAAAGGATTATATTCTGGGTATATAAACATCCAGCCAAATACTTGTAGAATTCAGAGAGATCATACATTCTTCACAGTGACCCAATTCAAACACATGCATGTAGATTAAACCTCTTCTTCAAGGAGGCATATTGTGTTCATAGTTTTGAAAATGACATTTCCCAGCCTGATTCAAATAACTCCCATTTTTCCAGATAAAATGTACCTTAAATTCAGGTGGGAGAATTAGCATCACCCCTAAAGAAGTTGCTTGAAGAGAGGCAATTAAGGTCTAGAAAGCACAGGAGGAATAGCATCAGTAGGTGAATTATAGTGAGATTTGGCACATCTGAGGTTTTGGAATTTTTTAAAGTAAACTGTTGCTTATAATCTCAAAGTGTTTTCATTTTGAGTTATTTTCGTTAAAAACAGAAACCAGAATTTAAACAAACAGCCTGCTTAATGTAGAATAAACACGTAATGTAACTTGCACATTTGTGGGAAGCTTGTTTTGGAAATCATTGTGGTAAAATGGAAATAGTCACATGGGCTTCTGAGCCAGGTAGTCATAGGTTTGAATCCTGGTTGATTAGCTCTTTGGGTGACTTTGGGTAAGTCACTTAACTCTTTGAGCCACAAGTTCCTTTTCTGTAAATTATAAATGATAGTATCTATCTTTTAGGGTGGGTTAGAGGACTAGAGATTCAACCAATATCCAGTGTGTCTTCAGTAAATGCTATTATTATTGGGAATATACAAGACCAGAAAAGAAAAGCTTTTTCTTTATGACTAATAATGTCTAGGCTATGTTGTTTTCATAATGGTGTGGCTGGATTTAGGCACTTGTGACTATATTTTAAAATATTTTTATCCGCAAATATGCACCACACATACAATGTATAAACCATAAATGTGTAAGTTAATAAATTTAATAGTAACCACCACTCAATGTATCGACTTAAAAAAACTAAAAAAACTTTATGGAGTTATCACATGCATATAGAAGAGTACACAGATAATAAATGTACAGTTTAAAGTAATTTTCACAAAACAAACAAACCCTCATATTCGTTGTCTAAATCAAGCAATAGCACATTCCCGGCACCACCCAAAATACCTATGTGCTCCCTCCATTCATTATCTATCCTCACCAAGGGTAACCACTCTCCTGCCTCATATATTGGATTGGATTTGTCTGTTTTTAAACTTTATGTACGTGGAATCATATAATTGTACTCTCTTGTGTCTGGCTTCTTCAGCTTGGTATCATATCTGTGATATTCATTTTTAAAAACCTATTGATTATGGAAAGTTTCCAACAAACATAAAGAGGAAGTATAGTGAACCCTAATATATCTTCCACCTATTTCAAACCATCCTAATTTATAAATACTTTCTTTCATGAAAATATCCCCACAGCACTGAATGGTTTTCCCCAAACATCCTATCATTTCATCCATAAATATTTTACTATATATCTAGACAAGAAAATAATTCTTTTTGTCACAACTAAACATTTAATAGTAATTACATAACATCAAAATACTGTCAGGAGTCAACATTTACCCATTGTCTCAGAAGTGTGCTTCCCCCCCCCACACACACACAGTTGGATTGTTCACAAGAGGGTCCGAATGAAGGATGCGCAAACCTTCTTTAAATGCCCAATTGTAAGATTGGGGCCTGCTCACCTCCTTCACCTTTACCATTGTGTTGTGCCTGGGTCATACGGAGCACAGTCATGGTGACGGCTGAGCTTAGACTACACACATGCAGAGAAGCAGGGGACCAGTTAGTAATAGTTTTGAAATACTTGAATCATAGTTGAGCACTTTTCCCATATTTTCTGGCTTTTCCCTGGGGAAATTGCCAGGACTCTCTGTGCTCATTCCTCACAATCTCCTTTACATCATAATGTCCTACTTCTTTCTCCATGGCTTGTCGCAAACCTCTATGCTTTTCCATGTTCCAGGATTGATTCAGTGCCTTTAAGTTACATAGGTAATGTTGACTATTCTAGTTGCCACATTATGAAAAAATAATAAACAAGTGAAAATAATTTTTAAAATGTTTTTAATTTAACTCAATACATCCAAAATATTATCATTTCAACATATAATCAATATAAAAATAATTATTGAGATATTTTACATTCTTTTTTTCTTTTTTTGGTATAAATTCTTGGAATGCTGGTGCATATATTTTATACTCACAACACATCTCAGTTTGAACCAGTCACATTTTAGGACTAGTGACTGCCATATTGGGAAGAGCAGGTCTAGACAAACCAATATCCAATATGGGAAAGCCTCCAGGTCATTCTAAAAGAATAACAAAACAATAAATAAGCTAAATTCTTTGAATGTTGCTGTTTTGGCTGCCTACCTTAGCTTCTATTCTTAGTGAGGACATCTTAGTTATCTAACAGCAAATCCCCAGTTCTGCATACTGCCCCCCTCACACACAATTTCAGATTGCTTTTTAGTTTAAGGTCAATATAGCCACCGTTTAAGAGCATCATTTCATTATGTAGTGTTTTGAAATCAAGAAAGAAACCTGGAAGCTGTGCAACAATAGAAATTATAAGGCGTAAATGAAGCATGCCCTAAAGATTTAGCAATGAGAGTGAGAAATGGTCAGTTTGACTTTAATACAAAAAATTAAAATAATGTATTTGGGGTTAGCCCATTTCCTGGAAGAACCCACTCAAAAAGATGACAACAATGGAAGGATGAGGCTAGAATGACTCCAAATCTTACCTAAAAATATGTCCAATGATATATGACAATGATATATGAAAGTGATAATTCTAATTAAATGTATTTTAATATTTTGAAGAAATCTAAGTTAAGTTTGCTATATACTTTATGAGTGAGGTATTAATTTAATGACAAACTGTGAAGACTTAGAAAAGTATGAAAAATGGAAGAACAGGTGAATCACAATTGGCCCATATTTCAGCCTCAACAAGAGGGTGGGTGTTGGATTAATGACCAACATTGGTTACTGATAAAAGCAACCGCTTTCCCCACCAACACACATTCAGGCAGTCACCGGATCTTGTGGATTATGCCCCTTTAATACTTATCTGTCCCCACTGTACACCTGGATTGTTGGAATGGCCTTCTAGCATGTCTCTTTGGTTTCTATTTATATCCCTACCTCTACATTTTTCCTCTAAGCTGGGCTTCCCAAATGCTCAGTGACGAAGACGAGGTTTTCCTCGATCCATCGTAGACCAATGTGTTTATAAAACATAATACAAATGAGTTTCTAGGAAAAAGAAGAAGCTCAGACATACAAAACATGAATCCCTTACACAATGATTAGGTTATATAGACTTGAAATTCTGCTCTCAACTTGTTTTGCAAGTTTCTAAATGTTTACTTTCACTTTCTGTACTCGCTTCCCTGTGACTAGTAGAACAACTTGATGTACTCTGGTTAGCAATACTCTAGGTCTGCATAGTCTAATACTTTACCGCTAGCCCATGTGGCTTTTTAAATTTAAATTTAAATGAATGGAAACGGAATTAAATTAGTTAAAAATTCACTTCCTCAGTTACATTTGTTACACTTGAGGTGCTCAGTAGCCGTTTGTGGCTGGTGGTCACTGCATTGACATTGCAGATATAGAACATTTCCAGTCTCATGGAAAGTTCTGTTTGACTTGCTACTGTCTGTATATTCTTGCTACTCAAAGTGTGGTTCCTGGACCAGGTGCACTGGTTTCACATGGGAACTTGTTAGAAATGTACAATCTTAGGCTCAAATCTATTGAAACAGAACCTGTATACGAGTAAGTTTCCCAGAGGGTCCATATGTACTTTAAACTTATAATCCCTACTCAAGGGTGTTTCTAGAGTCATCTAAAACCCAAATCTGATGTATCACCGACCTCCTGAATCTCTCCTAGCTGTCTAGACCAACCATGTTCAAAATGGTTAGCGGTAGCTCCATGTGGCTATTTAAATTTAAATTAATTAAAAGTAAGTAAAATAGAAAATTATTTTCTCAGTCCCACTATCCACATTTACAATACTGAATTGTCACATGTGGCTAGTGGCTACTATATTGGGCAATGCAGATATATTAATAGGACATTTTCTTCATTTAAACAAGTTTGATTGGATAGTGCTGATCTGGACTCCAGTTTAGCATTCAGAGATCAGCATCATCTAGCCCCTCCCTCCTTCTCAAATTCCATGGTGTGCCCCAGGTGACCCTTCTCTCTAATAGGAATGATCATGTAATTTAGTTCCTGTGTGCCTTCACATCTGCTCTTCCTTTGTCTTGAACAAAACTTGTTCCCTTCTTTCTTTCCTACTTACCTCCCTATCTTTTTCAACTAATCTATATGTCAAAGTTCATCTCATGGGTCAGCTGCTACACAAAGCTTTTCTAGAAACCATTCATACACTCCTCCACACAGACAGGCACACACACACACAATTTAGATTGTCCCTCTTCAGTACCTAGGTAGAAGCCTATGTATATATGTGCATTATACTCTTTGTTATTACTGATTTATTCTCTCCCTGTAGATCAGCATTTCTCAACCTCAGCACTCTTGACATTTTGGACCAGGTAATTCTTTGTTGGGACGGTAGGTAGCTGTCCTGTGCGTTATAGGATATTTAATAGCATTTCTGACTCTACCCACTGGATACCTGTAGCACCCCTAGTTGTGAACACCAAAAATATTCCCAGATATTATCAAATGTCCCCTGGGGAACAATATCACCAATGGTCGAAAACCACTTTAGACCTGTATATTCTATAAAGGGAGTCTCTCAAGGTCTATGAGACACTGATTCCATAGCACTTCAAACAATCTCTGCATACAATTGGTACTGTGTTGACACAAATGTTGAATGAATGATTGCCTGGAAAACCTGTTATCATGAGGTGTTTCCTTTCCTTGCTTCCTTCCTTTGTTCCTTCTTTCTTTCATTCTGCTTCTTTGCACAGTAAGCAACGTGTTCTAATGTTTAGTTTGATTTCCTGAGTGAACCCACCGACCAGGAGAGAGGGCCCTATAGAAAGGACAATGACTGTCAGATATGTCTCCCATGGCCATTTGGTTTGGTTGGATGATCTCCAGTAGCTGGATGGGCAAAACCATCAACCTCCTAAACCGAAAACTGCGGCTGTGAGTAAATTGGAGATGACAGCCTCCCTGTAATCTCAGTTTTCTTATTTTAGCTATGAGCCAGAGTGGCCAAATCTATCAGCTTTTCAACTAGCCATCAGCACAAATTTTAGAATTTGTAGGAACCCTAAAGAGATTTTGCATTCCAGCTACCTCATTTTATCGACATGTGGACATATTTGTTAGGTCCTACTCTAGTCTTCATTAGCATTGTGAAAGAACAGACAGTTTTGGAGCTCCATCATTTACAGCCAATCAAACACAGAGTTATAAGACTATGAAACTCATGATCTGAAAGCCATAAGCTTTGTAGTCTGCTGCTCTGCTGCCCACCAGGAAGTTCCCTGGCACTAGAATAGTGGTATGGGATGGTGACCCAGCTTAGCATTGCACTACTCCTCCATGCCTGTATAAAGGACCCAGATGTTATATACCGGGTCTTTAGCAGCTTTGGGGCCTGCTTTTCTGCTTTGCTCTACTTCCTAGAATCCTCTCAGAAGACTGATCCCCAGTCTTCCCATTCTGACAACCTGAACCTCCTAATGTTTGTCCTGCATGTCGTTCCCCAGAGGTTTCCTGTGTGTCTATGTCAAGCTTTAATTGTCAAGACATTGCCGCTCTCTTGTTTTGGACAGAGAGTAAGGTGGTTAAGTCCTCTCCTCTGTCTCGGTTCAGCACTGTTCTCACTGCCTTCCTAGAGCTTAATCCATGTCCGGTCCCAGCAGGTGTGGTCTGATACCCTTCCAGAAAATTGTGCTGGCATCTTGGTGTGACACTGCCACAATGATATGATCTAGGCTCCAAATGGAAATGTGTATACTTTTCTTTATTGTGTATTTTGTAAAATACACATAACATAACATTTGCTATCTTTCCCATAAATTCAGTGGTATTAAGGACATTCATATTGTTGTGCAACCATTATCAACATCCATCTCTGGAACTCTTTTCATCTCTCAGAGCTGAAACTCTGTACGCGTTAAATAACAACTCCCCAAGAGCGCCTCCCCCAGGCCCTGGTAACCACCATTCTACTTCCTTTTTTAAATTCTTTACTTTTCTCCCACTCCTCAAACTCTGGTAATCACTATTTTACTCTCCTGTTTCTATGAGTTTGGTCCTTTTTTTTTCTTTCTAGATTCCACATATAAGTGAGATCATGCAATATTTGTCTTTCTGTGTCTGGCTTATTTCGCTTAGCATAATGTCTTTCAGTTTCATTCACATTGTCGCAAATGGCAGGATTTTCTTCTTGTTTAAGACTGAGAAATATTTTAGTATATGTATGTGTGCAACACGTGTTCTGACCCATTCATCTTTCAACAGACATTTAGGTTGTTTGTAGATCTTGGTTACTGTGGAAAATATTACAGTGAACATGAGAGTACAGCTATTGCTTTGAGGTCCAAAGGAAATAAAATCACTGTCTTGAGGAAATGTGTATACATTTCTTCACTGCAAAAGGTGAGCTCCTTCTCCCACTCCAGGGGATGCCTGCCTCAGCCCTAGCACACTCTCAGCCCCGAGTAGCTGCTTTTAGCTTCCTCTGTAACTCAACCTCGTGGTCAGTTAGGTGGACTGAGAGAATAACCACTGAGTCACCTGGGACCCTGCTAATCACAGAGTCATGGAGCATTCTTACACATTTTTATTTAATTCCATCAAATATTTATCAATTATCCACTCTGTTCTAGCCCCTCTGGATACAATTAAGATGTCATGTGCTTCAAGCTGCTGGTCATCTAGTGGGAACGGAAATGAAGCAAAAACATGATTACAGTACAGTAGGGAATGAATATACAAAGTGATGTGGTAACACAGATAAGGGGTGAGTCAGAGAATGATGATAAGAATAAATACTTTTTTGTAAGGGCATATTTCATACTAGGCACTATCCTGGTCATTTTTTATATAGTTTACACATGTGTTTAAAGTCTCACAAGCATTTGGTTAGGTGGACAGGTATTTGAAATAGGGGAAACCCCTTTTAGCTATTGATGCCTGGCTGAACTTTGTTCTTTCATATTTTTTTAAACTTTTTATTGAAATATAAATAAATGGAAAGGTACACAGTTCTAGAGGGTGTAGCTCAGTGAATTTTCACAACCTGAGCACACCCATAGAACCAGTTTTCTTGACTCCCAGTTTAAGAAACAGGACCATTCCAGCATCTCAGACGTCCTGACACCCTCTGACCTTACCCTCCTTCCCCAGTCCTGCTCCTTTCCAGATGCTGCTGCCCCCCCACTTCCGCCAAGGGAAATCTTCTGACTTTAATAGCGTCGATTAGCTGTGCCCATTTTGTATTTCATATCAATGGAAACATACAGCATGTACTCTTTTGTATCTGGGTTCTTTCATGCAACGTGATATGTAAGATTCATCCATATTGTGACACACAATTGTAATTCTCATTGCTTTATAATATTCTATTGTGTGAATGTTCCAACATTCATTTGTCCACTGTACTGTTATGGACATTTGGATAGTTTCTAGTTTTTATTATCAGTGGGTTGCTATGGATTTTCTAGTACACGTCTGTGTTGCACATATGAAAGCATCTCTGCTGGGCGTGTACCTTAGAGTGAAATTGCTGAGATATAAGCAGTCATGTGCTTGACTGCCGAGTAAAGAGATGCATGCAATCGGCTCATGAGCTGGTAGGAGCCAGCTTAACACACTGCTGGCTACAGGAAATGCATATATCCAGCTTTAATAAATACAACCAACCAGTTTTCCAAGGTGGTTTTACCCAGTGATGCATTTTGAGGAGCAAGTGAGAGTAGCCAGAGGGTTTAAAAAACAAAAAACAAAACAAAAAAAAAAAACAGAAAAAAAAACAAGCAAGCAAGCAGGAAACAGTGTTCCAGAAATGTGCTGTGTATGATTGTCAAAATTGGTTGTTACTGGTTTAGCCATGTGCATGAATTTGAAATCCTGCCATGGTTCGCCTTGCTTATTCTTGCCTGAAATTTCCAGCCACTAATGGAATGTAACACTTTACCCTTTTTGAACTTCTTCCTTCTCAACTCGGTACCCCATTAAAGGTCAACTGTAAAATTTCCACATCTTATTAAATGCTGTTCTTCGTGCCGAACATAATACTTCCTAGTGCTACTCCTATTCAAAGACATACACATACTCGTTGTCATGGGAGATTTCTAGTTAACGTGAAATTTTTTGTTTGAAAATCCAAATTTTTTTGGCCTCAATTGTCTTTGCTTTGACTTTGTGGATCTGGCAACAACTGATAAATTGTTTTGGAGTAGAGGATTACTAGATTAAAAACAGTATTTTACTAAAAATAGACCCCTTGGCTGATTAACAGTGTCTCAAGAGACAATATGAGTGAGTGTCTGTTTCTATTTACCACAATGTTAAATATCATCCAGAACATAATGCTAACTGGATTAACCCTTTTTTGCTTATGATATTATGGTTAGAATTTCTTTTTTCCTTTGTTAGAATCTACATTTGGAGGTCTCAGAACACATAGTAAATGTGCTAGATGAGTAGTGATTTCTTACGTAATCATTTTAAAAAGTCATTTTCCATAAAAGATAGCAAAGGAATGCCATTTTGCCCAGCCCAATTCATGTAACTTCTGTTTGGGTTAAGGGGCTGTTTATTAGACATTTCTGAATACATGTTCTATATATGATTTTCTTGGAAAACCTTACCTAAGGTAATACTATAGCCTTTGTTCCAACCGTGTAGAAATATATGGGGAGTTGTGAGAAAATGAAAATATTATATGTGATATTTCTATTAATTTATATAATGTATTCCATTTATAAACCATGCTGCAGAATTATTTTATTAGGTGAATAAGATTGATGGTATCTACAAAGGAAATCTAACAGTATAATATAAGTACAACATAATAAAGTATAGGTTGATCCTGAAATGTAAGAATACTCTATTAGAAAATTTATTTAACATAATCACTACCTCACCAGATGAAAGGAGGAAAACCATCTGATGATACCGATAAAGTAACAAAAAGACATGATAAAATTCAATATCTATTCCTAATAATCTTTAAAAGATTTTACAAATTAAGACTAATAAGATATTATCTCAAACTGGCAACCAATATCATACCTGATAGTAATATTCTGGGGTATTCCCATTAACTTGAGAAGGAACCAGAGTTTTTCACTGTCACTTGTATTAGTGAACACTGTTCAACAAAATACAACAGGCTATAAATATTAGGAAATAGAAGCCATTTCATAATTTGTATATGACATGATTGTCTACCCTAAAAACACAAGATCAACTAAAAAAAAATAATCCTCAGATGAGTTGAATATGGAGAATATTTCCAAAATAAATTTATGAAGTAATTTCTCTTTGTTTAGTAATCAAAAATTTGTAAAGATGACACTTAAAATAATAACCCAAAATATAAAGTGCCTACATTTTTTAAAAACCTTATGGAGTACACAGAATCTATATATCTTTAAAAATTTGAAATGTAATCAAGCAGTTAAAAATTGTTTTAAATATAAATACCATATTTAAATATATAATAACAATATTTTAAGCTACATATTATTCCCCAGTTGAATGAAAATTCAGTCAAAGTTAGAAAGCTATTTTTCAAATTTGGGAAGTAACTCAAATTAATCTGAAATTTTTTGAAGAAGTACTTGAGAAACACCAACCAAAATTTAAAACGTAGTATAAGACAACTAATACAGCATTTTGTTGACATGGAAAGCAGCATATAAGTAAAACAGACAAAAAGTTTGTAAACACACCTAAATACTATTAAAAAAAAGCACATAACAAAGGTACTAAATTCATTGTGAAAGAGTGGATTATTCAATAAGAGGCAGAATCTATAAAAGTAAAAAGAAAACTAGACGACATTAAGAACCTTTAAATCCTTATTTCATAACTAGAATATAAGAAAAACAGAAAAATGGGCAAAGAATATGAGTGGTCAATTAACAGCAATGAAAGAAAAAACAAATTATAATTATACTTATTATAATTATATTACATTATATACGTATTATATACTTATTATAATATAATAATATATTATGATATATTGTTATATACGTATAAATTATAATTATAATATAATTGTACATAATTATATATTATATTGTATTATATTATATATATTATATTATGTATAATATATAATTATATATGATATATAATTTACTATAATTTATGATAATATACTTATTATATTATATACTTATAAATTATAATTATAATATAATTATATTATAAGTATATATATTATATAATTATTATAATTATATAATAAATATAGCAAAATTATTAACTTCACTAGTAACCAAGGAAAACAAATTAAAAGAGTAATTATTTTCACCCGTAAAGTACTCCTTTTTTTAAAACTAAGAGGTTCAGTGTTTGGCAGTAGTGAAGGTAAATACCACTCTATGCTATTTTGCACAGAATTTAAATTGGTTCAGCTTTTCTAGAAAGCTTTTGACAAATTTATCTAAAGCATAAAAGTCCTCAAGTCCATTGATCCAACAATTTCACTTTTAATGTATTATTTTAAAGAAATTATGAAGGTGGGCAGAAATGACTAAGTTCATCATGGTACTGATCAGTAGCATAATAAATTAGAAAATAAACTGTAAATATTAAATCAGTAGGAAAACAGTTAAATAATTATGATATATATATCCATAATAGAACCTTACGAAGGCATTAAAATTATATTGCCAAATTAAATAATACATAAAAATTTTCATGGTGTACTATCAAGAGAATTATGCTGACTACAAAGGAAAAGGAACAGAAATATCTTATTGTTTTAAAAAGAGAAAATGCCTAGAAGCTGTATGTATAAGCCTCAAAATAGCAGTGGTTTTCTCTGGCTGGTGGGATTATGAAATATTTTAATTTACTTATTTGTATTTGCGTCACGTTTGCAATTTTTTCTATAGTGGTCATATGTAACTTTCATAATTTATCGTAATAAAATCATATTATATTTTAGTTTTCAAGGGAAGTATTTTAGCTTTTAAAATCAGAAATCAGAAATTGAATGATTGGAACTATTTACTAATTCATAGTTTGAAAGAGCAATCTCTGTTCACTGGTTTCTCCATTACTACTTAGTTGGAAAAATCTAGGATTTTTTATTAACTCAGGTGTAGACACAAATAGAATCCACAGTATAAACTAGGCACAAACCATGGGATTAATTAGCTAATTATTTACACAAATTGGATACCAATTTCAACAATCATACCTATGCAAAGAATATCCTTTTCTTTACAAAACAAGTGGACGTACCAACTTTTTAAATTAATCCTGTTAACTTGTAAAACGCTTGTGTAATGTCCCAAGGAAAGGTTTAGGATATACAAGTTAATGATGACCTTTGAAAGATAGACAGATTTGAATTCAATATTTACCTCTTCTCTAACTATTGAAAATTATTCTCAAACAAGAAAATGAATGGTCCGGAGACTCGATGAAATCTCTTCCATGTGAATTATGCACTCAGGGTGGCCCTTCTAGGAATTAAAGGGATGAATAAGTGATGATTTGTACTCTCAGGAAACATATTAGAGGAAAAGGTGGCTTCGAAAGCGTTGGTAGCAATGGGCAAGGTAAGACTGTAATTTTAGGTAAGATGGTTTGAGGAGCTGGCAGGTTACTCAGGTAGAAATATCCAGCAGGTATTTGGGAATATGGACTTGGCCCTTAAATCAGACATATCAGTGACGATGATTCTTATGTGGGAGTCAGTTGCCAAAAGTGACAGCTGAAGCAGTGTGAAAGCATGAACTCCAGGTGAGTTCAGAGCTCACTGGTTGCACAACTCCAACTCCAGGGCGAGATCTTCTCATTCTATTCCTGGAATTATGCTCCAGGGCAAATCACTCCCATAAAGTACATTAAGAACGCCCCTTCCACCTCTTCATTTTGCAAGGTGGCCCATATTAGATGAATTCTCTCAGCATAGCAAGACAGAGGAGGTACAGAGTTTCACCTTAGGAGTGAAACAAGACGGAAGATGTACAAGAATTTGCTTTTACATGTAAAAGGGGAAAGGGGGAAACAGGAGTCAGTGAAATGGTAAAAACAGGATGAATAATGTGGGGCCAAATTTCAGTGAGTGTTTGGCCCATGATGGCAAATGTTAAAGATCTAAGGCAATGAGATCTAAAAGTATAAAGAAATTGGTAAATCTTGCAGATCATGCAGTCTCTTGAATAAAGGGGAAAGGAAGACATCAAGGCACCTGAAAGCAGAAGCCAGTACCTGAGGAATGGGAGGAATGAAACACTGGGTTCAGAGTGTAGTGTCATTAATTGAAGGACTTAATGTTTCTATTTAGAGAAATCTGACCATGTTTCTGTGTAGAGCAAAAGGAATGAGGGGAGAAGGAGAAATTGGAGGTACAAGAGAAAGGGAATGATTGAGGGTTCTGAGTAATGCAGAATGGCATTGGATCAATATACCAAAGCCAGGATTGACCCTAGAAAACAGAAGTAATGCGCATTTCTCAGAGATAGGATGAGGCTGAGATGAACAAGGGACTAACTCCTTCCAGGACAGGAATGGGGTAAGTCATTGACTCCAATTTACAATCGTGTTGGAATATGAAATAAAAGGAGAGATCCAAAGTCATCAACAAGCCCTCTCATAAGCTTTTAGAGAGCTCTTTCGTGAACTTTTTCTCATCAACTTTCCTATAGTAAATATAGAAATAATTTTAAGACATCTTATGCAAGGGAGTACTAAATAACGCACTTTATAATAAAGTCACCTTTGGATATAAGGACTAGGGGACCAACTTAGAGATTTTTGCAAATAGGTCATGATAGGCATAGATAACATTGGGGAAAGTGCCAAAAGCAGTTTGCAAAAGTGTTAAATCTTGTCTCTAGTAAATTGTGTTTAGTATTACCAAATAGTGCTTCAGTGTTTTCTATAACTGTTTTCTTTCTAATACTAGAAAAAAAAAGGGTAAAGTTGCACCAGGTATATATTCTGTGATAACCCTTCAGAAAAAAAATATTGAATAGATACTGAGTTTATTGGTTACCACTGTAGAAAGATATGCCTTACAGTCGACTCTTTTCATTCAACACAAAGAATCGTGTTTTCTTCTGTGCTTTAGAATTTTGTGATAGAATTGGCAACCACAGTATACTTTCAGCTCTTTCAGTTCCAAAAAGCCACAGCACTGCGGCCACTAATGCACTGGAAAAAGAGTCCTTTCTGGATGCCAACTTGGATACTGGGATAAGTATCCTGCCCACGGCTCTAAGGATTTGGCTACCAACCTATAAAGCTATTTCACTTCTGTTACTTCCTTTTGATATGTAGGTAGTTCCCAATGATTTACTAGTATCTCAGATCTGGTTTTACAAAATAGTAGGCAAAGGGGTCTACTTATTATGTGTATATATAAGTTAGATATAAATTAAGATTTTCTAATAAATCCTTCATACTCTCTCAAGAAACATAGAGCTGGGAAAAAACTTAGCGATTATCAAGACAATGACTAATTTTTTTAAAAAATTGTAATTGTTACTGCAACATATCAATATCTTCTTTCTGTAAAAACCTAAAGAATACAGATGAGATTAGTGACCCTTCCGACACTTCCCAGTCTTCCAAACAAGCACAGAGATTAACTATGTTGTCAGTTTGTTGTGCAGCCTTCCAAACTTTTCATGAATATTGACATACAAAGACATACATCTGTGGAAAATATCCAGTATTATTTAGTGTATATTCAATAAATAAGACCATGTTATGTAACTTTCTTTTTATATTTAATGATATATCTTAGAGATTTTTGCATATAACTACTTTACACTCTTTATCTGATACTGAGTATTTAATCATATGAATGCTCCATAATTTGTTTTATGTCATTCCATTTGGACAGATATTTGGCTAGTTTCAAAAGTTTTCCTATTAATGCTGAATGTACATGTTTCATTATGCTTGCTTTCTTTAGGATACATCAAGAAGGGAAATGCTGGATCAGAAGATGTATGCATTTTACAGTTTAATAGGCATTGCCAAATTACCCTCCAGAAGGATTGTACTAATTTTCTCTCCCACCAGCAATCTTTTAATTTTAGAAATAAGGAAATTGAAGCACAGAGATTATATAGTTTACCAAATACCATAAAAATCTAAGGAATAGAAGTCAGATATCCTGTGTATCTGATAGATTTCTAATGCCTACACCAAATTTTCTCTACGTTTGTAAAAGAAGAAAATAATGTATATTAATCTAGCTCCCTAGAAACTTTGCCTATATTTTTCCTATTCTTTCCCAACTTTGCCAAAACCAGTTCTGATTGGTCATTTACATCAATGAATTGATGAATAACTGAAGTGTAGTTACAATTGAGAGGTTGTGGGAAACAACTATAAACACAAGATTCTTAACTTGTCTGTTTTAAGTTGTTTTTCTGGGTTGTGTGATGCTGTAATCTTCCATCTGGTAAAATTTTCACGGTTGGGGTATTTCCTAATGTAATTGAAATTCTCTTGGTTTAGAAATTTTATTTTCATAAACTTATCAGCAGAATTATCTTTATTTCTTCACTTGATGTATTTCCAAATGTGTGCAGAGTGAGTTGATGAAACAAAAATTCAAGTAGTACGCTTAAAAAATCGAGCCTTTACTTTCTAGAAAAAAATAATTTTAATGGAGTTTGGGTTCTCCCTGAATCCTCCATGTCTTGGGGTCAGGTTGGGTCATACACATGTGGTGATTCAGGCTAGGCATTTATTTAGTTAACCTCATTTGGGTTCTCTTTGTCTCTTGATCTGGAAAAAATGCATCTTGAACTCTTGTATATTTGAAGATAATTGGCCCACATCATTTGTATTTCCGGATAACTGATATGTCTTAGTAGCTACCATGTGTCAGCTTGACATTGAAGCAAAGTTCTGCAGGAATTAAAAAAAAAAAATGCAAGAAATGCAATGTAATATTCAGTGGGCACTGAGTAGAGACAAAGAACTGGGCTAGGCATTTTTATTTATGTGATCTAATGCAGGCTCACAAGAAACTCATGTGGTAGATTTTATTTTACCCAATTTCCATATCAGGAAGGAGGGGAAGGTTATACAATGAGTAAATACAGAGGTTCTCAAGCCTTCTCTCCTTCTTTCCACCACCCTGACTCCCACCGAGGCAGAAATCAGTGAAAGCTGGAGCAAAGAGAGCCTCTTGGAAGAAGTGGAGTTTGAGCTAAGTCCCAAATGGTGGCCAAGGGTTAGATGAAGAGGGAGAGGGGCATGGCGTTTAAGAGGGGAGGAGTCTGTACAAAGACACATAGATGAAGACAGGCATGGTACTCAAATGCAGTTTTCTCAGATTTATCAAGAACAGATCCTTGTCTAATTGGCTTTGAGCAGTATAATTTTGGAGGAAAACGGGCTTTGGCATGAAACTCACTGGACCCTCATGAATAACAGCAGCCACAAGTTAGGAATCAGGAGGTGAGATGACTCCCTCTATCTCTCTAGAGAACTTAGTGTTAGTTCCCTATATTTCTTGATATTCCTGCTGCATACATTGTTGTCCCTGCAGAATGGCGTATTTACTTTGCCCAGTGTGTGGCCACCACTACATCAGAGATGCACTAGTGTCTCTGAGTTTCAATGCCAGATTCTAGGGCCAGATGTCCATCCTGGTCCTGTCAGCTGTGATGGGGAGAATGACTTCAAGTGCTCACTTACCTTGACCTGGGAGTAGGGTCTTAGGTAGGGTGGCACGGGCAGTTTCTCTAAGAAGGAGATGGTTGCCATTTGAACACAAGGAGCGAGAAAAGTGGGAGGTCAGTCTTATTATGAAATATCTTGAAGGGCAGAAGAAACACATGCACTTGATTCACTGCTTGAGAGGGAAAGCTTTGCAAAGTGAAGGGGTTTGGTGCAGGGAAATCTGAAAGGGTGGAGAGACTGAGGTACAGAGGTGAACTAAGATAATGGAGTAGGGCATAATAACTAGACTTAGAGATGTGGGAGGGCAATGATGACTGGGGAGGAGACAAGAGACACTTTGTAAGGACAAGTAGGATTTCTTGATAGGTTGTAAAAAAAATTTTAAAAGGCGGTTTTGAGCTCCAAGAATAGGGAAAAGATTGTGTGTCTTTGGGAGATAAAAAAAGGAGATGGAAAAGGAACCTGATTTTCCGAGGAGAGATAATGCATTTATTTGGGGGAATCTTGTCTCAGGTTCAACCGTTGTATACAAATACTGGCCATTAAAGTGAGGTGTACAAAGTGAATTGGGTAAGATATGAGGCCCTGTTAATTTGAAGTTAAGGAGATGAGGTGGGGGATGGGCTTTGGCGGAAAATGGTGCATCAACAGTCAATGGCCTTCCATCCAAATTTGCATCACTGTGGGAATGCTACCTCTGGGTTTGTGACAGGACTTCACTGAACTTCCTAGTGTATAGGTTAGGCTATGAGGTGGTGATTCAAGACTGAAACACCTGAAATGTATCATGACCTAATGTTGTGCTTAGACACAGTGATAATAGATAATGTTCTTCCCATGATCTCTGGAAGCAAGACCAGTGTTTACAGTGGATACGACTGACGAGGGAGCCTGCTTTAAAGCCTGAGCTAGCCTGATGGCCGTGATTCCCAAAGTATACCTTAGACCACACATGCCAATGGAAAAAGTTTAAATATTCAAACACTGGGATAAATATTTCTTCCTCTTGTACTAATGGGACCTAGCCATTCCCTAATGCAGACAACATTGGTCTGAACGAATGGCTGTGTTTTAGCCAAGCCATGAACTCTTTTTTTGATACTCTGACAGTTCCTGGTGGAAGCCAGGAAATATATTTTTAGGCCTCTATAACTTGGGCTAAGGGAACTATGTACTGCTTAATGGTTGTCATCCAATGGATATAAATAGAACCTTTAAGGAGACAAGCCATATGCTTTGTAGTGGTTACTTTATTTAACTCCAGATCTGATTTACAATCACTTAAATTTCTAAAATCCACTCCATTTTATTCATGAAGACTATGTTACACATAGGAATGCTTTGTAACTTGGCTGTGGAATTAGAAATCAAGAATACTTTCCTCCCCAAAGCTTGTAATAAGGTCAAATATTGAAGGTTAATAATAATTGTGTTTAGCTGTTCTCTTAGAATTGAAAACAAATGTGTTCTAGTACTCAACAAGTAGTGTACTGTTAAGTGTATTTGCATAGTATAATTTTAATTTTCTCATCATTTTATGCATTGCCTCAAAATTGAATGTGGCAAACGCATTAGTTCTCTAATATTGAAGAATTAAAGGGACTGGCTTTACTTATTAAATCAGATTTATACTTTTTTGTATTAGAGAATTTTTGTGGTAAAAATTAATATAGCAAATTTATAATGATACATACTTAAAACCGGTATAAAGGTAAGTTGCGTGCCCACCAGAATGACAGAATTAAGAAGACCAACAATACCACGTTTTGCATAGATGTAGATAATTGGAAGATAAATGTAGACGAAAAAAGATGCATTGCTAGTAGAAGTGTAAATTGGTTACAACCACTTTGAAGAACTGTTTATTACTATTTATTAACGCAATATATGTATCTACCATATGAACCTAAGAGACATGAACATATTTGTTCTCCAGAAAACAGTTATAAGAATGTTTTATTATTATCATTATTATCATTATTGTTTGTAATAGTCCCAAACTGCAAACAACCCAATTGTCTATCAACACGAGGATGGACAATCCCATTGTTAAAACAAACTACAGGCCACAATCAGGATGAAATTTCATGAACGTCATATTGAGTGTGAGACGCCAGATACAGAAGATAAATATGACTCCTTTTATAGAAAATTTAAGAAAATGCAAAACAGATTTGTGGTGATAGAGATTAGATTAGTAATCTACTTTCCTCCTGGTGCCGGTAGTGTTGGAAAGTAGCACCTGAAAATTTGGGGTGATGGGGAAATGTTCTAGGTCTTAGTCCGGATGTTGGCTCCATTGATGTATACATACATAAACATTCACCCAACTGTGCACTTAGAGTACTCAACCATATCATGTTGTATCTCAGTAAGCGTTCGAAATACGTGTTGTATGCCTCAAAATAATTCACAGCAAATTATTTTCTTCTTTCCAATTTCACAGAGAAGGGAGAGGCTAATTTTAGTGCAAAAGGTTGATCCCGGGCCAAACTGGGGAGGAGATGAATGCAATTTAAGTATTGAGGCAAATACAAAGGAGCTTTAACTTCCCTGTATTTATTTCAAAGAAGTAATTTAGTTCTATTGTGAAAATAGTAAAAGATTGTGTCTTAGGACAGATACTATTTTTTTTTTTTTGCCTGTAGAACAAGTAATAATATTTTTATATTTTATGTCAGATCATATCAGATATATTGAAAAAGAGAAAAAAATCGTTTCAATTTTAAGCATTTTTTACTTAAAAATGGTATATCTGTGTATTCATACAACCACTCCTGCAAACAGGATTATAGGTATGCTTGTAGGGTTTTTGAGTGCATTTGTTTTGGAGGGATGCTTTCCTTATTTCTTCTCCCTGTTTCATTTCCCCTCTTATTGTCACAACCTACTGTGTATCTTACATAATTTTCGTTAGGTGCACACAATAAGGCACAATTATATATACATAGATAGGTGGGTATATGTTAATAAATGCATGTATATACCCCCACACTCACATTCATAGGTAAGTACAGGTTTCTTTGCCTTTGTGCTACAAAAAAAGTATTATATCATACATGCTTTCCTGTATCTTGCTTCAATCCTCCCAATAAAACTCCATGAAAATTTGTTCAAGTCAAGTGGTATGTCATGGTAGCCTAATATACCATAAATTACTCAACTGCTCCTCTGTGTATGGGTTTTGGCATGTCTCCTCATCTATCAAAGGGGGATAAATTTATACCTGCCCACCTACATTACAGAGAAGCTATAAGAACCAAAAAGACGGCATGCAGGACTCACATGTTTGATATGGTGGGAAGAGCTTGGCCATTGTTAATCATCACTGCTTACTGGTTAGTGCTTGCTGTTTGTGAGGCACTGTTTTAAGAGCTTTCATTGTAATTTATTTAATAATTCAATAACCGAATGAGGTACTCTGTGCTATTATTTTTCCCATTTGCCAGATGAGAAAAGTTAACGTAACTTACACAAGGTCAGTGGGAGAATCTCAGATTCAAATCCTGCATGTCCTTGAGAGCCTGTAATTTTTATATACCATGCAACATTTCGTCTTAAATATGATGTTCACTGGGCATTCTGTACATGAGTATTTATGGTAACATAAAAATAGTGGTTCTTAGGAAAATTATTTAATTACATTGTCAATTTTAAACAATATTAAAATTTGAAAACAAAAGAAGAGAGATGTATTAGATAGCTATTTATGTGTAAGAAACCATCCCAAATGCAGTGGCTTAAAACAACAACCATGTATTTAGGTCATGATTCTGTGTCAGCAATCTGGGCTGGGATCAGCTGGGTGGTTCTTCTGGTTTCATCTGCGTTCACTCAAGCACTTGTGGTTAACTGCTGGGTCAGTTAGGTAGCACCGCTCTGGAGCTTTCCTGACGATGAACTAGGATAATAATGGGGACAATTGGACCATGGGGATCTCATATGCCCATCAGACTTCGTCAGGCTTATGCAAATGGTGGTGGTATGGTTTCAAGGGAGAGGTTGGAAACACACAAAAATTCTTGAGGTCTGTGCTTAGAACTGGAACATCATGACTTCTACCACATTCTCTGAGTGAAAGCAAGTCCCAAGGCTAATCTAGATTCAACCATTTGATGGGAATTACTGCCAAGTCATATGGCAGAGAGGCAAAGATATATGGTGATAAGTAGTTGCTATCTCATTCAGCATGGGAAGAAGAGAAAAAAGAAAAACTTTTGTTACTTTCATCTTGTAGAACCCAGGCACTGATTTCTTATTTAGTACTATGTATGAGAGTGTGTATATGTGCGTTTTCTGCTGACAATCTCTCATATATTTATTCTTTGGTTTGCAAACAGCTGGTTTTCTTTTGTGTATGTGCGCGGGGGCAGCATTTGTTTCTGAAATAGTGGCTCAGTTGCTCTGATTATCTAAGCTAAATCAAATTTCTCCACACTTTAGAGCTAACCTAATGATTTGAATTTCTAATTCTCCGGGAGCCAGAGGACATGATATTATGTGGTGGCCTTTCAAAGAAGCAGGACTATTTGGCTGCATAATCAATGTATCAAAACCAAATTCTCTTACTCAGATGGCTTGTAATGTGTGTAAGTTGCATACTTCCAAAGGAGCACTGTCATGCTTTTTTTCTAAGACATGTACTGTTCCTACACCTTTGCCATCCTTCCTTAATACTCTCAATTCCCTGCATCCTTGCTCCATCACGCTGGAGAAGGACACACATTTAGCAGATGAGCAATCTGAGGCACAGGAAAACATCTATCGCTTTTATACACGGTTCATGGACTGAGATGCAAGGGCTTCTCATTTCTTGACCTTTGGCCCTAGACATTGTCTAGTTTCAGGTTTTTCTAGGAGCCATGTCTTTTTTCTTTTGAAGGCTTAAAATGATATATTTGTTAACTCATCCTTTCAACATGACATTTCTTCTAGGTACAGACAAATGATAGTATCTGTGCATAAGAAACCTTAGAAAATTTGTTAAAATGCTTGTTTAGTAAATGTTCCTTTTTTATTTTTAGTCATATGGTGGAGTACATGAAAGCATCAACTCAGGAGTTGACTAGTATTCATATTTCAACACCAACACTTGCATGATGTATGACTTTAGGCAATTTACAACACACACACACACACACACACACACACTCTGTCAACCTCTTGTTGCTGCCAAGTCTTATTGCACAGCAGTGAAATTATATATACACGTATGCACATACGAGTATACAGATACACATATCTACATATGTTAGGCTGGCACATGTATAAAAACTCAGTAAATGTTTATTATACTTTTTATTGATATAAATTGACATGTAACATTATATAAGTTTCTGGTGTACAGCATAATGATTCAATATTTGTATATATTGTGAAATGATCACTCTGACAAGTCTACTTAACATTCATCACCATACATAGTTACAAATTATTTTTCTTATTGTGAGAACTTTTTTTAGGTTTTACACACTTTGCATGACTTTTTTTCTTTTTTTAATAATTGCTTTGTTTTGCAATTACAGTTGCAATAAAACTAATATTTTATTAGTTTCAGACATTCATATAACTTACGAAGTGATCACCCTAATAAATCTAGTATCTACATGACACGATACATATTTTTTACAATATTATTGACTATATTCCTTATGCTATATTTACATCCCATAACTATTTTGTAATACCAGTTTGCACTTCTTAATCCCTTCACCTTTTTCACCCCCAACCTCCTTCCCAGCTGGCAGTCATCAAAATGTTCTCTGTATCTATGAGTTTGTTTCTGTTTTGTATGTTTGTTTGTTTTGTTCTCTAGATTCCACATATAAGTGAAATTTTATGGCATTTGCCTTTCTTTGTCTAACTTACTACACTCAGCATAACACCCTCTGTGTCCATCCATGTTGTTTCAGATGGCAAGATTTCTTTCTGTTTTATGACTAATATCCCATTGTATGTATGTACCACCTCTTCTTTATCCATTTATCCATTGATGGACACCCATGCTGCCGTCATATCTTGGCTGTTATAAACAATGCTGCAATAAACATGTGGGTGCACATGTCCCTTTGAAGTAGTGTTTTGCGTTTCTTCTAATAAAGACCCAGAAGTAAAATTACTGGGTCTTTGTCTCTTGTTATAGCCTTTGTTTTAAAGTCTGTTTTGTCTGATATAAGTATTGCTACCTTAGCTTTATGGTTGTTTGTTTGTTTCCATTTTCATGAAATATCCTTTTCCATCTCTTTCAGTCTGTTTGTCTTGTTCGATCTCAAGTGAGTCTCTTGTAGGCAGCATATGTAAGGGTATTGTTTTCTTATCCATTCAGCCACCCTATCTTTTGATTGGGTCATTTAACCCATTTACATTTAAAGTAATTGTTGATAGATACATAGTATTGCCTTTTTATTATTTATATTTTTTATCTTTTAATTTTTCATCTTAAAGAAGTCCCTCTAAGATTCCTGGTAATACTGGTTTGGTGGTGATGAACTCCTTCATCTTTTTCTTGTTTGGGAAGCTTTTTATCTGTCCTTCAATTCTAAATAATAGTTTTGGTGGGTAGAGTAAACTTGGTTGTAGGTCCTTGCTTTACATCGTTTGATTATTTCCTTCTGCGAAATTCCCTCTGGGAAAAATAAGCTGACAGCCTTACGGGAGCTCCCTAGTCGGTAGCTAACTGCCTTTTCCTTTCTGCTTTTAAGATTCTCTCTTTGTCTTTAACCTTTGGCATTTTAATTATAATGTGTCTTGGTGTGGGTCCCTTTGGATTTCTCTTGTTTGGGACTCTCTGTGCTTTCTGGGCTTGTATGTCTATTTCCTTCAGTTGGTTAGGGAAGTTTTCCATCATTATTTCTTCAAATAGGTTTTTGGTTTTCTTGCTCTCTCTTTTTTCCTGTTGGTACCCCTACGATATGATTGTTGGTATGCTTGATGTTGTCTCAGAGGCTTGCACTACACTCGTTTTTTTATTTTGTTCTTTTTTTTTTTTTTTTGCTGTTTTGATTGGGTGTTTTTTGATACCTTATCTTTTAATCACTGATTTGATACCCTGCTTCATGTAATCTACTGTTGATTCTCTCTAATGTATTCTTTATTTAAATTATTGTATTCTTTATTTAAATTATTGTATTCTTCATTACTGACTTTTAAATTTTTTTTTTGTCTCCAATTTCATGTTTCTTGTCTCTTTGTTAAAGTTCTCACTGAATTCATCTACTCTTTCCCTTTGTTCAGTTAGCATTCTTATAAACAGTGTTTTGAAATCTGTTTCGGATAGATTGCTTGTCTCCATTTTGTTTAATTCTTTTTCTGGAGCTTTTTCCTGTTCTTTTATTTGGGATATGTTTCTTTATCTCCCCAATTTGTCTGCCTCCCTGTGTTTGTTTCTATGTATTAGGTAGGACTGTGTCTCCGGTCTTAGTAGAATGGCCTTATGTAGTATATGTCTTGTGGGACCCAGTTGCACAGCCTCCTTTGTCTCCTAAGCCAGGAGCTCCAGGTGTGTCCTATGTGTGTCCTGTTGTTATGAGAATTTTTAAGATCTACTCTCTTAGCTAGTTTCAGTAATGCAATATATTGTTATTAACTATATTCACCATACTGTACATTACATCCCCATGAGGTATTCATTTTATGACTGGAAATATATACCTTTTTACCTCCTTTATCCATTTGTACCCTTCTCACCCTTTGTTTCTGGCAACCACCAATCTAATAATCTGATCTCTTCTTTGTATCTATGAACTTGTGGGTTTTATTTATTTTTATTTTTATTTTTATTTTATTTTTTTAGATTCCACTTATAAGTGAGATCATATGGTATTTGTCTTTCTCTCTCTGACTTATTTCACTCAGCATAATGCCCTCAGGGTTTATTTATACTATCACAAATGGCAAGATTTCATTCTCTTTATGGCTGAATAATATTCCATTGCATATATACCACATTTTCTTTATCCAGTCATCCATACAAGGACACTTAGGTTGCTTTCATATCTTGGCTATTGTAAATAATGCTACAACGAATAGAGGAGGTATATATAAATTAGTGTTTATTTGTTTGTTTGTTTGTTTATTTAGGATAAATACCTGGAAGTGGAATTGTTGAATCATATGGTAGTCCTATCTTTAATTTTTTGAGAAACCTCCTGCTGTTTTCCATAGTGGCTGTAACAGTTTAAATTCCCACCAACTGTGCACATGGGTTCCCTTTTTTCCTACAGTCTTTCCAATACTTCTTACTTCTTGTCTTTATGATATTAGCCATTCTAACAGGTGTGAGGTTGTATCTCGTTGTGGTTTTGACTTGCATTCCCCTTGTGACTAGTGATGTTGAGCATCTGTTCATGTACCTTTTGACCATCTGGATATATTTATTTTTATTACTCTTGAAAACAAGGGGGAGGATAGGAAAACACCCTTCTTAGGTCAGAAGTGGTGATGACAGGACAGAGGTTCACAGTGCTGACTTCCGTATGTTTCTTAACCTTAGCTTAGAGTTTTCATAAAAGTGTCCAGATGATACATGAATCACTTTTGGGAAAGGTCCAATGAGATAATACATGCAAAGTGCTCAGTACAGGGTTGGGAGAGAGTTAATGCTGTGTAAATATTAGCTTTCTTCCTCTTTTACTCCCTCTCCTACTGGTGGCTGAACAGCTCTTGCTACAGTCCTCTGTCTTAGTTTGGGTGCATCAGAAGCAGACCATGAAATGCGGGTTGGGTGCATTAGGAAAGCATCCAGGAGAGAAGGGCAATGGAATGGTGGGAGCAGGTCAGGGATGGGGAAGCAGCCAAATAATGGTTCCCTTTCAGGGGAAGTCCCAGCCTCAGCATGATCCCATGGCATGATCTGGAGCATAAGTGCACCTCAGATTATGTTCTCCCTCAAGGAAAGCAAGGGAGCTTTCCTTTGAAGTCCTGCACCAGTCTGTCACTGGCTAGGAGCTCTCCTGGTGGGGTGTAACATCCCAAGCACTTCTAGCTCTCCATACTGATAGGGCAGCTCTAGTAGCCCAAGGAAATCCCCCAACAAAGGTTGTGGGTGCCATCATTTGGGAGCAAAGTATATCGAATCTGGGGCAGAAGCACAGAAACTGCAAAAGGGACAGAGGTGGCAGATGTGGGTTGGAAGCAGCAATATCCAATGTACCTCTCAGAGTTTATGGGGGTCTGGTAAACAAATCTCTTGTGGGAATGGGAAGGCTTCCACTTAGGTCAAAGCCACACATCATTTTTGTGAGCAGCTACTAAAGAAATATCAACCAACAGAAACAAGTCTGTCTATGAAGATCAAACACCCAGGAAATCTGTGTCAAGCTTCTGTCTCTCCAGTTAATCTTCTGCCATGCATGATCTGAATGTGGTTGTGGGTATTTGATTAGAGCACTAATGATGAAAGAGGATGGTGTTCAAGAATCAGCTTTACTAAATCCCATGGAAAAGGAATCACCTAGTGATTAATCTCCAGGCCATATAGGACTATTCCTCCTAAAAGAATGGTTAAACTGGGAGATTTACTTCTCAAAAGGTACAGTCTCTTTGTTTTAACAAGAGCTTTAGGAATAAGCAGATTAGGAAAAAAAAAAAAAAACAAGGAGATTTTCGGAATTCAGAAGGAATCTTGAATTTCATCTCTTAGGAAATATAGTACTAGGAGCTGCAGGGATATTTGCCAAAATAAAAATTGAGTATTCTGGTTGCATAAATCTTCAATTATAGAACAAATGTGGAAAAAATTTTGAGGGATTCATTTAATCAGGAAGTAGTTATTAGAAATGACAAATTTCTAAAAAAGTTGTTCATAGTCTTTGAAGTACTAATAAAGGCACTTATATTTGTGAAAAAATAAAATATTGTAAGATGCCATTATTTCCAATGTTGGGGTCTCATGAGAAGTTAGAAATTACTGACAAATAATTTTCAATATTTTGGAGGTAGGTTAATAAAACTCTTTACCTGGGATTTATGGCTCCTCATCCTTATTACATTCTTGTCTGGGTTAAGGAACTGTCCATCATTGGAAGCGATTGGGAAGAAAACTTTGCCTGAAGCTGCCTGAGAACTGGAACCATAATTATAAATGGGGAATGGTGACAAGATTTCAAAATTGATTATGAAGGCTGTTGAAATTATGTGGCATCTTCTAACGTATTTTGACTGACAGAAAGCATCATAAATGGACAGCTCATTTTCCCTCTGTTCTGTGTTTCCCTGTGATTTTAAGTCGCATCCACTCTGCAACTGAGCCTCCATCGAAGCCATGTCAATTTGAAGAGGCAAAGATGGGAGCCTGTCAATGTACATGACTCCATTGAGTCCCGTAACCAGAAGGCCTTAAGCTTCAATTTGTTTCTTTTGATTATTGGCAGATTGCTGTCTGTGCCATCTCTCTGATGTGCCTGTTTGAGCATATTAGCTATGCCCTCCCCTAATTATTCACGCTTCCATTGTTCCCTCTTCGGAATTTATTACCCCAAGGAGAGTGGATTAGAAGCCCGAGGAATTGAGGCTTAAATCTGTGCCGGAGATTTACTGTCATTGTTTTAGGTGCAAAGTATTAACAGGCAGGCTGAGTCACTTCAGTTCTAGGTTTAGTACATTTAATGTAGAATTATCTGAGAATGAGTACATGTTCTGAGACACAGCAAGACAACCATACACAGGGAGTTGTTGTAAACGGATTTAAGCTTAAGCCTGTCAATCCGTATCTGATAGGCATCATCCCCGTTTCTGTGAAAATTTGATGCTGGGGATGAGTAATGCACGCTTAGAGGATGCTTTCCAAGTGTGTGTCAAAGGCAGGCAGTCTTATTCCTTTCGTGTTCCCCATTTAATACTTTGCAGTTTTTCTCCAGTTCATTAAAAATGGCGTACTAAGCATGTAGCATAGATCGCCACTATAAATACCTCATCTTCTATGTCACCGTATCTCATTTATTTTGCTGTGTTGTTTGTGATCTGTTGGCTTTTGTGACCTTGTTCTTCCAAGCATTTGCATCTGTAAGGTAGCTGGTAAGTAGATACTCTTTATCATATGTTTTGCCATCTTTGAATGGCCTGTTAGCCTTTTCAAAAAAAAGTCCCTTAATGCACCGTCTAATCAAAGTAGGAAAAACTAGGAATAATGTATTTTTACAGAAGTTCCATTGTAAACTTTTAGTGAACTGATGCATTTCATCTTTCTTTCTGTCCATCGGTCAACAAATGTTTATTGAGCCCAGTGGTATACCAGGGACATTGCTGGCTGCTGGGTTGGGGGGCAAAAGCACTGATGCATTTCATCTTACTTTGAGGTCGTTGGTCCACAAATATTTACTGAGCCCTAACAATACTCATATGTCAAGGGCTTTGTTAGCTGCTGGGGATTCAGAGCTGGAAAGACACAGTTCCTTTTATTCACAGAATTTATAGAAGAGACACAAACAAGAATAATGTAGCAGATACCAGGTATGTACTCTGATGAAGGTCTAGGCCAAGTACAGTGAAATCTCAGGGAGGAAGGCTTTACATCTGCCCAGGAGAGTAGAGAAGGTAGCCTTCAAGCACTAAGATGAGTCAGTCAGGTGAATAAGAGCATGGAGAGGCATTCAAGGCAGAGGAAACAACACAGTCAAAAGCACAAAGATCCGCAAGAGTTCCTAGGATTTACAAGTGACTCTGAGTTATTGAAGAGGGACATGTGAGGCAAGGAGTAGCTCTGGCTGAGAGGCAGGGCTGGATGGAGGTCAGATCATAAAGAGCTGTATGTGCTGTTCAAAGTGGTTCATATATGAGCTGCCTGCCAATTGCGAGGAGTCATCTGTTTTGGTTGAGAGAGCAGGAAAGAGGATTTTCCAACAATTCAAATTGCACACTTGTGAGACTCAGACCCAGATTTTCTCCCCTGCTCCTCAACTTTCAGAGTTGGAGCAGATTTTATGATGATAAAGTTTGAGGTCATTTGTCTGCTGCAGTAAAGACGATTGGAATTGAGACTGGCCATGAAAGAAAGATATTTATTGTCTTAGACTTAGGGATCTAGGTATGAGTATTTTCTCATTGGTGGGTCCACACTGCCAACTGCCCTTAGCAAGCTCTTTGGAAAGGCAGGAAGTTCTGCAAGGCCTGGATGATGTTAACTGAGGGCTCAGTCAGAGTTACAGGTATTCAAGACTGGAAAGGTAGGTAATAAGAAAATATGGACGATGAAAGAGCAAGATTAGAGTGGTACATCCATCATAGATTGGAATGGAAAAATGAAATTCTGAGGAAAACTTGGGGCCTCCAGATACAGCTGCCCAAATAACCATGAAGATACTGTTTTTAGCCAAGCTGACTTCCAAGGGGCATTTGTAGACATGAAGCAGCTGGTCTCAGTGTCCAATGGGAGCATAGTTGTTCCTGTTTGTAATGAACAATCATCCAGGTCTCTCAGATAGTGTGAAACTGTTGGCTTTACTTGGAAAAACTATAAGTAAAATTTGTGACTCCTGTGTTGGAGTTGTGCAGGATCACTAACACAGAGAAAATCTGAAAGGGCACCTTATTGCTATTAAGCCTGCAGGGTGGTGGGATGGAAGAAAAAGGAATGAAAATAGGTTCTATAGATCAGTAATGACTAATTCTGATACAGTGATATCATATAACATTAAAATAAGTGTGAGCTTCATTTCAGAGAAATTTCAATTTATTAAATAGCTCTTTCTTGTATAAGTAATACAGCTGGACCACCACTGTTCCTAAGATTGTTTTTAATGATACCTCATTAGCACACTGAGGCAAACCAAATCCTCACTTGATTAACCCTCCCACTATTTCTCATTTACTCCTGTAGCATGGAGCGGTGAGTGTAGAATTTCACTGACCAATCCATCTACTATTTGCTACAGAAGTATGTGGAGGAAACAGCCTTTACGTTACACCTTGTCTTCCTCTCAAGGTTAAAATTAATATCAATCTGGTAGGCTTGTAATGAAACAGTATCTATGGTTACATTATAGTTTTGTTTTGCCTTCCTTTACGTAGTGGTATGTCCAGGTTTATCTGGGACAGTGTTGTTTAAGTGACTTTACATGTGTGGGTCTATTTATGGACTCTCTTCTGATCCATTGATCTACCCTTATACCAGTACCAGACTGCCGTAATTATCCCCAGGTGACCATAATTTGCCATTAGGGTGGACCATCACCAGTTTAGAAAAATCATGATTTATTGCCTGGGGCTGAATGCATTGCTTATCTAAATGAAACTGGGATTTTATTTCCGAAGAAGAAAGGGTGAGTTTTGACTTGACAGACAACAATGTGTGTGCTATGTGTATGTTTAAGTTATATATTGTATTAAGAAATACTTTTTTTTTTAATAAATAGTGCTTTTATCCTACTCATTTCATGGAAACGTTTTTTTCCACCCAACATCTTCACATGACTTTAGGGCATATTGCTTTTGCTACCACTGGAGCATCTTTTGGAGTCATCTAATGGAGCTTTCTAGAATAAATCCTATCCACTTCTACTTACATTGTTTGAGATGCTGCAATTTTAGAAACTTTCTATGATATACCCACTGGAAATTTTAGGCCGTGCCATACATAGTATTTGCATAAATGAGGATAGTTTTTTGCCATTAATCTTGTATATATTAGGAGTGATCTGTGAAACCAGTTATTGTATTGATTTTTAAAGTGGTCCTGAAAAGCCTCCTTTAAATTATATACAGCATTTGCAATCTTGAGGTCATGCCCACCTCAGAGTAATTCCTAAATCTGTGTTAATTTTCTTCACTTTCTGTTATACTAGTTCTGTTTAAGCTTCTAAAAGCATCCAAACTAGGATTAATTGAGATAATTTCATTCTAAGGTATCTTCCCTAAAAATTGCTCTGTTCAAAATAAAGCAATCAACAAATTACTGGATACATTAATGTCTTTATTAGAATTAGACTATAAATCAGGCCTCTCCTTTCTTAGGAATACTTATCTAGAAAAAAAAAAGTCTCCATTTTTATATAGGCTTATATAGTTATCTTCTGACTGCAGGTCTTTTGTTTTGTAACTTCTTTTGACCATGGTTCAAAGTGGTAAATTTTAAACAATTTGACAACTTAAGTCTAAGATGGTTGGCTTATTTTATATGGCTATGAGAAACTTTTTGGTTCAAATAACTGTACCTTTTCCCAGAAGATCCCTGCATATTACACATTCAAAACTAACTAAATTACCAGGACATGGGAAAATGGTGTGATATGTCTTACTTGGTGAAGGTTCACTTTATCTTGAATAATAAAACTACAGATCTACCTAGAATTGAACTTAATTGCATAATATTGTGTTGCCTTTGCCAATTAACCCAATGGAGATTTGAGGCAATATGTATGAAAAATGTTTTGTAATCACAAAAGCATTTAGGCAGTTATTAATCGTTGTCATTACTATGTTAGAAAAACTACCTGTGGCCATTCAGAATGGAGAAAAAGTCTTAACTGTGAGCAAGGAACGGCTCAACCCTTAGGCAAGTACTTCATCATCAAAACATTTTCCAATGACTGTGATACATAGCATATGAAAACTAACTTCTAACACATCTTTTTTGAGCTGGAGGTCTTGACCCATGAGTATGTTGTGAAATCAGTTTGTTAGTTAAGGCCAGCATTTAAAAAAATGAACAGTAGACTAGAACGTAACGGAATATCCTAGAAAATAGTACAGATTGTAAGGATAAAGATTGCTTTGAGAAGATTTCCAGGTATACATATATATAAATGTGCATATATTTACACAAACACTGGTTAGAAATATAAAATGTTCTTATTATGAATCACTGCTCAAAAACAAAATAAAACAAATCTAATAACAATGAATGCCATTACCCTAATCCTTGCTTAAAACTTTTAAGAACACTATAGTTGTCCTAACACTTAGCAATTAGTATTTATTTTGTGACAATTTAAATTTTAATTGTGACAAAAATGTTAAGAATTTTTTACATCATATATTTATTATTCATAAAGCCAGGCAGAGTCTAAAGGTTTCTCTATTCATATTCTTATAAAAATAAAACATCAAGCTGTTAAAGACAACCAGGTATCCAGTTCAATTCAACACATTATTGAGAATTAGGAATATATAATCTATCAAAGAAAATAAATTTAGATTATATAATTATAATTTACATTAAATGACAATGTAGTTTCTTCAATGGGATGTAACTATTTGGTAAATAGTTGATTTTAAAAAGGCTGATACAGATTTTAACGTATTATTTGAATTATTCTTACATGTATTTTTTATAATAGAGACTCTATCAGTTAGTTATTGCTGTGTTATAAGCCATCCCCAATAATAGTGACTTAAACAGAAGCCATTTATTTAGTGTCCAATTTGTGGATCAGTAATCTAAGCTGGGCTATCTTGGGTTGCTTTCCTGGTCTTGATTGACTTCCTTGTGGGTATGGTCAGCCATGAGTCTGCTAAGCCGCTCTGGTTTTAAGGGTTGGTTGGCTATTGGCTGGGGTACTTCAGCTCTCCCCTACCCCATCTCTTGTCCTCAACTGACTAGCCTGTTTAGAGGGAAAACAGGGGACTCTGAGTGACACGGAGGGAGGGAAGAAGGAAGCGAAAACGGGAGGGAGCATGAAAGACATGTTGAGGCCTGAATTGGAACTGGCACAGTGTGACCTTGGCTTTATCCTACTGGCTAAAGCAGATCACAGGTCAGCCAGGTCTATGGAGTGGGGAAACAGGCTCTACCTCTTGATAGAAGAATGGCAAAGTAGTCACACAGTGAAGAACAGAGATACAAAGAGGCCATTAGTTGGAACCATCAACACAATCAACCTAACAGTTGCTTTTTACTTCCCTATTCTTTCCTTTGGAGCAATATAAAGGACTCCTTCAGAAAAATGTCCATAAAGACCCCATTTTCTGCTTCTGTCTGAGATTCTAGTAAAAAGAAGATTAATGTGGAAATTAATCTAATCCATGCATTAATAAGTAGAACATTTATTTAAACTGGTCAATTTTTCTCTCACTTTGATTGTAATGACTATGCTTTTAAAAATCTATTGCTAACAGAAGGATTGTGTTTGCTCTGAGAATACTATGAAGCATGACTTACTGAATAAACGCTTCCCTCAAAGGGTGTGGATAAAGATAATTGTAACTCAAACCAGGTTTTGTACATTGAGCCTAAAATTTAAAGAGACCTTTTTACATTTTATTTTCTTTCCATGTATGTCTCTAAAAGTCCTAGTTTTTAGATGGAGCAGTCCCCAAAGTGACCTTCACCTGTAGAACATAATTGCTATATTTAGCCCAAAACTTGGGCCAGAAAGACTAACATATCATTTAAAACTTGCAGATAAAATGAATATAATCTGCTGAGAATAGTTTCATCAACTAAGTCTAGAAATAACCAGGCACTCGAGTGATTTTTACATAATCATTTGTTTCATTTTGACCAAATTAGAAAGAACATTTAAAAGGGTAGTGCTAAATATCTCCTCTATGGTAATAATTTTATAAGGAAGAATGGAGCAAAATATGGCATTTGTATATACCTACCTTGGCAGTGAATGTTGTAGTCTAATATAAATAGCAAGGGAATATTATGAAGTAGTTAGGATGACTCCTAAGACAGACGGCTTTGGTTTGAATTTAAAGTCCCGAGTTACCTGTGCATGCCACATTTCTTAACCTTTTTATACTTCCCAGTAGCAGGGAGGCGACTAAGAATTCAATAAGGCAGTGTGTATGTAATATACAGGACAGTGACCATGCATGGTAAACACTGATAAATGATAACTCTCACTATCAATGCTTATGGTTGGTTTTTAGTTCACTGATTCATTCAAGACTGGTTTGAACTCATCTGTTGTACACCTGTGCCAACGGCCTGGGAGACAGAGAAACAAATGTCAAAGTCATTGCTCCTGAGTAGCTGGAATGATGGGACAATTGGCCTGACTCCCAACCACACACACAGACGCACACATGGTCATGCCACGCATAAAGGGGATATCAGGCTTCAAGGTCATTCAGAATGTCTATATCTTCTTTCTTAAAAAAAAAAAAAATGATTTCACATACAGTTTCCTGAACCAAGGTACATGCTTTTAGCTATTAACTAAAGTGTATTGAATTAGTTGGATTTACTCAAGATTATACTCAGCCTCTATATTTCTCAGAAAAATACATAAATTAGATTATTAAATATTATATTGTTAAATATATAAAATTGTTATACAGAAACTTCCCAATATTATGTAAAGCATGGTTTTTGCATAGAGTATGTTAAGCTTTAGAAAAGTGGTACATTCTTCACTCTTGCAGTATTTAAGCATTTTAATCTTCATTAGGTGGTTTTACCTGTCCCCTGAAAATGACCCCTTTTGTGCTATTGACTGAACTCTGCCACAAAGCAAAGGAAGTGCTTTTAATTCTCTTCATAGATCTCTGGGCCCCAGGAAAAGCATTGATTGGTTGGGGAGCTTGTCTGGAGAACAGGCTGTGTCAATAACATAAAATCTTTACGACTGACCTGCTACTCCTGATTTGGTTCCATCCCTTTCCCTGCCTTGGGTTTACATTTGCTTTGGAAGTGATGGGCTGTGTGGTAGGAACAAGTGTGGTATATGAATTTGATTGGCTCATTGAAGAAACGAGTCTTGAGTTCAACCTTTTCTTGCCAATTGCCGGGCCCTGTGTCAGTCCCAGAATTGAAGAGTCTACAAAGACCTCCCATAACTGCATGTCTATAGAGAAATCAGAAAACGTTGGACTTAGTTTGTTTTTTTCTGCTCCTGGGTCATTAGAACAGGTCCAACATATGCCGTGTCTTGATTTCCTTGTAAAATCAGTATGACCTATTGAAAAAGGTATTTAGTTGGAATTAATTTTTTTGGAGGGCTACTTTAAATATGTTTTCAATAAACACTTTACCAATCTGATCGGCATAGATTTGAATTACTTAATTATGAAGAGGAATTTATCATTGATTAAAGTTAACGAGGAGACAATATTTTGAGATTTCTCTTAGAACTCAATATCCTGATGCTTGCAAATTTAAAAAAGTGCAGGGATTTTTAAAGTTATCAATAAATATATTAATTGTGTTTTTGACTTTAATGTTATTTTTGACTTAGGTAACAATAGCTTTATTGCTAAGTCAGGCATAATTTTTTTTAATTTAGGTATAATTTGCATAGAGTAAAATTTACCCCTCTAAGTCTACAGTTCTGTAAATCTTATCAAATGTAGAGTCTTGTAACCATCACCACAATCTTGATATTGAACAGTTCTCGCACCCTCCAAATTCCCATGTACCCTTGGGTGATCAACCTTTTTCCTCAGTCCCTGGCAACCAATGATTTCTTTTCTTTCCCTATGATTTTGCCTTATCCACAATGTTATGTAAATGGAATAAGACAGTCTATAGCCTTTGGAGTCTGGCTCCTTTCATGTAGCATAATACATTTGACATTCATTGGCGTTACATTTGTCAGTAGTTCATTCCTTTTTATTACTGAGAAGTATTTTATTGTACGGATAAACAGTTCATTTACCCATTCCCCAGTTGAGAGACAGGTATTTTCAGTTTTGTGTTGTTATAAGTATAGGCACTTTATTATGTTTTTACTGTTTTTGGAAAACATCAAAAGATGGTGAAAGAAGTACATTGTGGGGGTAGGGAAGTCTTAGTCCAAAGATGTTACTAGAACAAGTATCTGCTGTCAACTGGTATAATTGGGCACACCAATAGTTCTCAAACGTTGTTCTACACAATCACCACTGCTCTGGTGTTGCTTAAATCCAAAATTGTCCAGTCTTTTTCAAATTTTCACAGGTTAATTTGCATTGGATTTTCCCAATCTTAAGATTTTCTCTCATAAACTGTTTTAAATAACTTCGGTATTTCACAGAGCCTAAAATGGTGCCTAGTTTGGCACAAAATCATTACATTGGTTTTCCTGAAGTTGAATCTACTACTTTTGGGATGTACCACGTAATCGTGTAACTTCCAGGTGCTCCATCACTCAAAAACAGTATGTCATGTGGAAATTATTTTAAATTAGTGTATTAGAATGTTAAAATAAGACTCTTGTGCCAGTTTTGGCCAAGGCATGAAAACAATGGCTGCTACATTTCTTCCTGCAGATCAACAAGCACAACAGAGAGGCTTGGAGGGCTGAGAAAGTGGAGAGCAGAGTTTGATGGAGGACTTTTGGAGAGAGCTGGTAATGCTCTCCGATTCCCATCATATACCTCTAGGGTCTTCTTTTGTCGTTTTCAAGGGGCCACCAGGAGGGGTGAGCACAGCCTCGCAGAGAAAAGCTAGGATTACTATACTTAGTGATGAAAAGGGAATAAACAGTGAGCGTCAGGAAGATGTATCATGCCCATCAAAAAAGCTACAGACAAAAGGGCTCTAGTCCTGGGAGTGGGGTTAGCAGATGCCTTTAGTACTCTGTCCACTTCTTTACTCCTCCAACTGCTATGGGTGGGTACCAGATGCTAGCATCTCACAGATGCCGCCATTCTCTGCAGGACTGCCCTTTGCTTTCAGGAACCCCCTCACCCAGTGATACCTGGTAATTAGTACCTCCCACAAATCTGGAGGCTGCGCATGGCCAGTGACTGAAACTTGCAGAGGTTTAAAAGCTCAATCCCTCACCTCAAGGCCTAACAATCTCTGCGTGGCAGTGCATACTCCAGAGCTCTTTATAGGATCAGCTGGAGACTGAACGTTCAGCTGCAACAACATCTGTGCCAAACTCCTTCTCCTGTCCCATCCTGCTTCTCTCAGTCCCCTAGAGGTTTCCTTCCAGATCTCTTCCTCAAAAATCATTTGAATCCCTGTCTCAAGCTTTACATCTAGGGTGCCTGATGTAAGATAGGGGTTTCTGAAGAATTCACAAAAGCATGAGAGAGAGGGGGAGAAAGCGAGAGCAAGAGACACGGGGAGAGACGAGAGGGTGCGTTTTAAACAACTGCCAAGCTTACAGAGCGTAATTTCAGTTTACTACTACAGCAATCAGGTAAGAACTTTCCTGCCTCTCCTTAACTCTTCACTGCATTTCTCTAAGTGTCAGAAACCATGTTAATTAGCAAGATAGTAAGGAGATGTCTAATTAAGCTATTAGGTTGGTGTGAAAGTAATTACGGTTTTTGCAATTATTTTTAACCTTTTAAACCGCAATCACTTTTGCACCAACCTAATATTTAGGGAAAGAGAGCTTAAGTCAGTTAGACCCTTTCCTTCCTCTAAGAGTCCAGCATTGTCATTGGCCTTGAGCCTTATGAAGAGAAGCCTGAAAATACAACCAATATGACTTGTCCAGGACCCAAGACATTAATTACTGACTGGGGGGCCTGGGAGAATGTAACTGGAAAATTCATGGAGCTTGCCTGAGTTTTCATCTAGGATCCAGAGAATAACCCACCCACCCAACCCATTTAAGTAGATAGTGGAGAACAGAGCTTGGTGATATTTAATGAATCTTGCCTGTTTGGTTATTTGTTACCCTAGCATAATTGAAAGGAGAAAAATATACTAAAATGCTGGATTCTGCAAACGAAGACAGAAAACCTGCTTCCTTTTTAATGCAGAGAGCATGAGTATTCTAATTAGTATTGCGATGAATTCTTCGTGAAATATGTTCCATCAAACACACAAGTCTGTATATGTTGGTCATCCTGGCAGCCCCCTAGTCATCTCTTGATAGGAAACTTTTCTCCCCTCAACTTGATTGAGATATAACTGATGAATATAGTTGTATATATTTAAAATGTACACCCTCATGATTTGACTTACATATTCATTGTGGAATGATTACCAAGATCAAGGTTATTTACACGTCCATCACTTCCTGGTATTAACTCTGTGTGTGTGTGTGTGTGTGTGTGTGTGTGTGTGTGTGTGTGTGTGTGTGTGTATGGTGAGAATTCATACATTTAAGCGACTTTCAAGTATACAATGCTGTATTATTAACTATCGTCACCGACAGGGCACTCTTAGCTTTCTTCTTGGAAGTAGCTGGATCTTTTTCCTTCTCTTTTTAGCACCTGAACTATCCAGATATCTGGAAGAAAGGAAGAGCAGGGAATGAATAATACATGAAGTCATTTTTTATGCAAATTCCAATGAGGGGAGAGAAATAGGCAGATACAGCTTAGAACATAGGACTAAGCAGAAAAGAATAAAATTTAGAATTGCCTTTCGTCATTGGAAAACCCTCAGTGTGACAGACTCTTAAATACCTAAATGGCACGTTTCATGTTTTGAATTGCTCATGTTCCCCCAATTTTTGGTCCTAATGCAGTAGGGGAATCCTAATGCAGAAGTAGAAGTAACAGAGTCATCATTGTAGACTCTATTACTGCCTGGGTAAACTTAATCTCTCTAAGCCTCAATTTCTTCCTCATGAAATGGGGACAAATTAGTTAATGTCTGCAACACCTAAAAATGTATCTGACACTAGTAAATATTCAGTAACTATTAATCATTAGCTTAAACTAAACTCTGGAGTAGTTAACATAGAAATCAAAATTACTTCATTACTTAGAAAGTTGAGCCTCCTATCATCAACACAAATTTCAGTTGGTCTAATATTTCAAATTGTGACATTAAATAATCCTTGGTTCAAGTGCTGAAGTTATTTCCTCAAATATGACATCAGTTGACTAAACACAATTCAGTAGAAATTTGAGAGCCTGTGATGTGCAACAAAAAGTTGAGAATTCAGTTCACATATATATACCCATATAGTATTATGGGTAGCTATAAGTATTTTTTCTCTCCATGCTTGATTAGGACTCTTCATTAATGTGATATAGAAGGTCAATATTTATTGACATCAAAGTGCATTTCCACCTTAGCAAGGAACAGATATGAAGTTTCATTCTAAAGATTCTTTCTTTGGTGCTTTTTTCCTATTGCCCTGAGGAAATCTATCAATTTTGCCTCCAACATGTATGGTTTAGATACATTTTGGGAAGGCATGGGGAATGATTAACGAGGAAGTCTTGAGAGCTGGACCCAGATTCTCTGGTTCTTATCTCAGAGAGGAAATTTCTCATAAGTCCAGAACCTGGCCATGTTGAAAATAACTTGTCATTTGTGTAGCATGGTACATAATTCTAAATGTTTAAGAACATAGGCTTTGGTGGCAGACATACTTGGGTTCAATTCTAATTCTATCAATTACACTAGTCATTATTTATGTGACTTTGGATAGTGTCAGTTTTCTCATCCATAAAATGGGAATAGCAGTGTTTATTAGCACAGTTGGGATGATTAAATAGGTGAATGCATATAAAACATTTGATCCTAAATCTGGTACATGGTAACATTAGGGTAATTATTGTTAGCATTTTCTGATTCAGAATCATTTCATTTTACCATGGAATGATGAAGTAGAATTTAAGACTTGCCAAAGGGTGGGGAGCTGTTTAATATCCAAATAATGATATCACTGATAATTTCTAAGTTGGGTTTATTACACAATTTTAGCTAGAAGGGAAATTGATGGAGTCCAGAAGTCAGAACTTTCATAAGTATTTTCATTCTTTCATTTATACTTTCAAAAAATGTTTTTGGAGCACCTCTTATTATAGGTCGCTAGGTATAGCCCAAGCTTATATCTTATTGTTGTCTTGTACTTAACCTTGCTTTTGATCTGCACTATATACACTTCACTCATTTCTAAAACAGAGAATTGTGGAGCAAAAATACATTTCTGCAGTTCCAATCATGTTTGCTAAGTCATCACAATGTTATTTAAAAAAAATATATCACAATCTTTTCACTGGCAGCAGTTACTTAACATTAAGAGCATGTGCCAAGACAGCAAGTACAGTATTTACTGGTTTTTGAACCACTGTTTTATTTTTTTCTATAGTCACCAGTAGGAAATCATACAAGTTTCGTGGTAGAAATAAATCATTGGGGTAAAGAGGAGAACTACTTTTTTACTGGCAAAATAACCATATTGACCTGGATATTTATGTAGAGTCTAAGTAAGATTGCCTAACTTGGTGAGTCCCTTATTTTATGTATCAAATGCTATACTCTTGAGCCTCCAGGTTCCGCCAGTGCCAATGCTGAGGCTTTGTGTGTCAGTTACTTTGAATTGGGTATCAGTTGACTATCGCCACAATAATGTTGTGGAACTAGCCACCCCAAAATTTCATGGCGTACAACAAGAACCACTTATTGTTTCTGGAGCTATGATTGTGGTGGTTCTGCTGATCTGAGCATGTCTCATTCAGGAGGGCTCATTCATGTGTTGCTGCAGTCAGCTGTGGGCTAGAGAAGTGGCGTCATTGAACTGACTGGGCTCTCAAATGCCTGAGGTCTTATCTGAAAGAACTAGACTCTGATCCACATGGTACCTCATCTTCCAGCAGGCTAGTTCTGGCTTTTTCTCAGGCTAGCCCAGTCATGTTTTCGTGGCAACCACAGAGCAGGAAAGAAGAAGTGGGAATTCTCAGGCTAGGCTCTGTCACTGGTCCTGAGAACTTAGGTAGATAATTTAACTTGAGTGTTAATGTCCTAACATGCAAAATGGACATAATCATACTTTCTATTGGGAGAGATTATGTTGAGAATTAAGTTAAACACAATAATGGCTTTGATAAGGGACCACCGAGATGTTATTTTTATTTGTAGAATGCCAGTAAAACAGAGTAGTGGCATAATAAAGAAAACTGATTTTCTCTTTACTAATTTTTTCAAAAATTGATTTTATTACTTACTATTTCTGTCATTTAGTCTATACTGAAACATAAGTTTTGTGTCACTATCCAGGGGATACAAAGGCAGGTTTTGGCTTTTATCACATCAGCTCAGTAAGATAAAGAAATTTTCATTTTAACATTATATTTTGACTTCCTTTTCTAAATGCTACTTCAGACACGTGGCAAAATAAAATTTAAAATGAGTAAGCTGTGAAATCAGTAATGACTTAAATATTTATCTTTGTGAAATATAGAGAATTTTATTAAAAAACAAACAAACCAAAAATTCAACTAACTTTATTTAATGCTATTGAACCATAGCAGTTTTTGGATATCATGGTTGGCAAACTGTAGATTCAAGGTGAAAATGACACTTTTCTCAATACCACGTCAACGTTAAAATTTACCTGTATTTTGGGTCAGTCCAGAATTAAATAGGAAATAATGCTCTTTAGGGTTGTGACCAGAATGATTTCTAAACAATCTCCACACAAACAACCATTTCTTCTTAATGAAAATCATACACTGCTGGGGCTTTTACAAAGCACTGACAACCAGATTCATACACTTATGCTCAGAATGCCAGTGCGCACAAACAGATTCGCTTTCGCAATCACTCTTTCAATCACATTGCATTGACTTTCTTCACTTCTTTCTTTTTCCCTCTACTTGCTGAAATAATTACTGTATTTCCTTCCTTCAAAAATTTTGTGTGTGTGTTCAAAAATATTTTCTTCAGAAATTTGAAAAATTCAAGGAAGGGAAAAATGTTAGCATAGTTACCATTCCAATGAATGTTGACGCTGATTATGATGTAATGGTGGGTGTGTAATAAATGGAAATAAAGATCTCCAAGATTGATGATACTAGCCAATGTTTGGAGAACTTTGGACACAGACGTTCACATATGTGACTGCACCTTCATTTAATGAGAAAAAAATGTGTTTAGGTAGATAGCTTGCTTGCTTGATCAATCAACAGATTGATTAATCTGGGGGAAAATATCAGAAGATGGAATTTTGCAAAGAAAACCTAGTGATGAGAATTATTAAAATGAAGATTCCTAAATTCCTATTTCCTTGACATTTGCCCTCTGGTGTGTACTAATCTTAATGTTTGTGATTAAAATCCAATTTTTGCTATTCTTTTTGAAAGTGAAAACTAATGGGAAATTCTTGTTTATTTCTGTCAGAAATGTTTGGGATAAGTGGTTTGTCTTTTGATTAATTAAATGCTTCAGTTATATAGCAGCATTTAAAAGATGTAAAACTGGTATATAACTGACCTCAATCTCATTTTGTACCCTTTCTGCTGATACAGCAAAACAAACCTACACAAATATGGAAGAAATTATCCACAGCAGATACCAACCCCCGAGCCACACAGTAGAATTCATTGTTGTACCTAAACTCAAAATTTAAATACTGAACATTCTTCAACCCGGGCCATGTGTTAATTGCCATACCATTGAGTGTTTTGTTGTTTAAGAAAAAAGAATTTATAATAAGTTTCACTGAAAGTAGTAAGCATCATTCCCTTTGAAGTTTTGATTTTCACTGAAGAAATGTGAGATGGGGATGATTGCACTATAGGTTCTATCCATTTTTCTTTCTGGTGTTTAATCTCGCCTTTTTTATTGTTGTTGATTTTATAAGATTAAAATTTAAGACATTCAATAGTAGATTATATGATTGAAACTTGGCCATTTGAATACACTATCTGAGCTTTCATAAAGCTTTTATCTATATCCCTTCACAGTACACTCACAAAATCCCATTGGTTCATTTTCACCTTTGATAGAATTAAAAGTCCATGTCCTAAAATTAATGAAAACATTAAAATGGATTAAATTTATTTTAAGGAAAACAATTTATATTTGTATATTGCTTTAAATGTGTGATTAGTCTTTGTTCCCTACATTTTTATTGCTTTCTGGCTCTCTTTTGCTCTGATGTAGAGAAATTTCTGCATAAGTCATCCAAGAAGTATGGCATATAAAATAGCAGGGGCAAAAAAGAGTTTGACTAAGAAATTGTTTGACTAATAGAGAAAAGACGCAAGGCAAGGGTCTTGTATTCAAAGATAAAGTTGTCCTTACAAATGTAAAATTAGAGCTTGAACATTTTGAAATCAAACAAGACAGAATAAAATTAATATTTATATAGATGTATGGGCTCACGCATCCTACAAGCCAATTATATAACAAGGACAAAATAAGTTAACCCGGGTATAACATCTTGTAAAATAAGAAGTGAAGTTATATAATTGGACTGCATTGTGAAGTGGCACATTCCACCTACACAGTTTCTGAAGAAAGAGGAAGGAGGTGGGCAGGGAAGGATTTCTAAGGAATAATGAGTAAGAACAGTTTGATATGTGCATTAGTATCATCCTAACTTTATTTTTTCAGTATTATGCATAATACCACTCAGGTGCCTAATGGCCCACAGTTTTATTTTTAAAGGTCTTGATTAAACCAGTATTTAGGGCAAAAATAAGAGCTCATTGACTTGGGAAACAGCCAATGCTTGCCCTTTACGATGCAAGTCTAAGGAAAGGTCAAGAATCACTAAGAACATGCGATTTGGATAGGTTGGTTTCAGCATCACTAAGTAATTAGGTGTATGTATCACAGCGCAAGAGAGCATGTCTTTTGTGCCTTGAGATGTGTAAGTCAGTTTTGATTAATGTAATATCATCACGGTTACATATAATGTAGTATCTTTTATTAGTGTCATGAGAAGGTCCAAAAGAGAGAAAGAAAAATAACGATGACAATAGGAGCTTTATTATGATAATCAGTGGTTACAGGAGAACAATCAATACAGAAAATCATTCTAACCACAGTGCTTACAGTTGTTTCTATTTCTCTTATTCAATGAGTGTTGTTGTGTTTTTTTTTAAATTAAGTTTACTGGGGTGACAATTGTTAGTAAAGTTACATAGGTGTCAGGTGTACAATTCTGTCAACAGCAGTCTTAATAAGACTTTTTTCACTCCTGTGCTATGAAATCTGAAACAACAGTAATTCCTGATGAAGTGTATTTTTCTAACTACACTTGAGTATATCCAAATTGGAAACTTAACCTCTTAACCAGTTTACCTGATTGTTTTCTGTTATTTTTCTCCAATATTGGAGTTTGTTGACAGTGGTGAACCACCTAGGAATATGTCCTCATACCAATTCTGTCAGACACCAGAAGTTTAGTGCCTTTTGCTTGTTTCAAATTTGGGGTGACAACTTTTAGTTAAAAAAAAATAAGAATGTTAAAGTCCCTGTTAAATGGCATTGCTGGAACTGCCAACATTGTAATCCATACATAGCTACTCTGCTACCATTTGCATTTGTGTTACCTCTGAAAGCTAAAAATCTGGTGATGAAGAGAAATGTGTGACTTCCTTGTTTTCAGTGGAATCATTCACTCAGTGATAGAATTTTGAAACTCAAAGGAGAACAAATAAGAGTTATGCTGTGCCAACAAACATGTAACAACAGTCCCTGAAACATGAGTTGATCCCAGTTAAAGAGGTAGCAATAAATGGAAAACAACGATTGTCAAACAGTTGAGAAAAATTGCCTCCAATTGCACCCTTTTGAAATTGCCACTATTAATGTTGTATGAACTAAGTGTTAACAAGGGAGGTTGGCAAAGAACCAAATCCAAAAACATTTGGCGACTAATTTAATCATTTCATAGCATTTATCTCTCATTTTATGACTTAACTTTTTATTTAATTAATATTAACCTACAACTACTTACTGTTGGCTCTGATGGACTTCATTCTAAATGTCTCAAAAATTGAAATTGGCAAAAGTGAATTGCTTTTTAAACTCATCCTTATTGTTAATTGTACTTGCTATAAGACAGAGACTATATTTTACATTTGTCATTTGGCAACAGTAATTTGCTTCTAAACTTTAACGGAGGAAAATAAATCACCAATTTGCTGGTAACCTGGGCAGGCACTACATCAGTGAAATGCTACCATTTTGCTGCTCCAAAGCATCTATCCAGATAACGTTCATAAGCAGGCAATCTCCCCATTGGCTGAACCCAGAGGAAGAACTGTCTGCCATGTGCTCCCTTAGATATGAATTTATCAAAGCTCCTTCAAAATACTGCATTTTAGAGTGGTAACAATTTCCCTTTATTTCAAGAAATTGATTCCTAGCATACCTCAAACGTGTAACTTTTCTACGTGGATTTTTTTTTTTTAAATAGTGTAAGAAAATAAATTGTTCCTTATATGGGGTGACGTAAATATTGTGGGCACTGGCGTGAGACAGATCAGAGTTCTGATTTCACCTTTTCTGTATGAGGTGTACTTGGACAAAGCTGTTTCCTGATCTGGAAGGTTCTGATAGCAATAGTTCAGAGAGGTGACGTGTAGAAGATGCAGATATAATCTCCATATATCAACATTGTTGAAAGCAACAGAAAGAGAAGTACAGGAGAAAAATCATCATATTGACATTAGTAGATGTGATGAGTGAAGACATTGGGACTTTCAATATAAGAACTTATTTTATATGATGAGTTACCAGTACTAACAACTTTCCATATTTGCTTTCAGTTCACATTGTTTTGTAATATACACACATATAGGTATATGTATGCATGTTTGTATGTCAGGTAATGAAAAAGCATACAAATGAAGGCTTTGTGTTTTTTTTAAATCCCCTTAAGTCCTGCCACTCAGACATAACCATCATTAACATTGGGTTAATGTCATTGCAAAAATGCTTCTAAGCATATATGCAAATATAGATGTAGATGCAAGGATTAAACATTGCTTCATAAAAATAGGATCATTCTGTCTATACTATATTACAATTTCAGTTTTATATTGATTGCCTCTCTATAAAGTGTGAGAACATTCACCCCCTACTATGTCTCTCACTCTCCACCTGGCTTCATGTCTCAATCTTTGTTACTTATGTTATTATTTATACATTGTGCATGCTTAAAACATTCACACTGACCTCAAAATGTAATTTCTATATTTGATTAGTATTAGCCCGATAGTTCAGTGAAATCAGCATTCTCCATCCAGTATTTACTGTGGCTTTGCATTCCTAAAATATTTTGCTTCCTTTCTAAATTGACTATTTTATCATCCAAGTCTGCTTAAAAAATATTTTTAGGAAAGGCTCATAGGTGTGTGTATTTCATGAGGTCTTCCATGTTTGCCAATGTCACTCTTCTGCCTAAAACATAAATAATACTTCATTTAGCTCAATGTAATATTCTTCTGTCACATTTGTAGCCATAGTTCCATGGGCTTCTAGCATATTGCCGTGTAGAAGTCTTAAGAGAACCTGATTTTTCTCTGTGATGGGTTATTTGCTTTTTATGCTTGGATGCTTTAAAAATTCTTTTCTTTATTATCCTGGAGACTGGGATATTTTGCATAGTTGCTTTGTCGGGTTTTTTTGTTTGTTTTTCGTCTTGTTTGAATGTCCCTTTTCAAATTCTTTTTCCCCCCAATAAAGTATTGGTGACTTCTTGACTTTTTCTTTTTATCTGAGACCAGAGAGTTTTCCCTTCCTAGGCTATGGTTTGAGAGTTGAGTGTTTTAAGTTCTTTCTGTTTCTCTTTAGAAGGAAGGTTGGAGAGAGTACAGATGCCATGTACTGTACATTCTTTCTTAGAATACTAGGTTCCATTTTATCATCTGACATTTTGGTAAATGTCCTGTGTTACGTTTACTAGGTTTATATCACTGTGTGTGTGTGTGTGTGTGTGTGTGTGTGTGTGTGTGTGTGTGTAGGGGAGAGGGATGCCTCCTTCCATTCCCACAGGGAGACATCCTTAGACTTTAGCTTTCTCAGTTCATTCTAAAGCATTGGATGGGTTCATCCCTTCACAAGGAATCATTCTCTCCCATTTTCCTCACTCAGAGGCATTTCTGTTATTCCTCAGAAAGGGGAATCTATAAGGACTCCTATCCAACTAGTTTTGCTCTCAATGTATGATTATAGATGGGAATGCTCAGTGTATTTGGACTCAACCACTGGTTTGGGTTGGGGTCGAAGTTTGGAGTCAAACCGTGACTCCCGCCACTCCCTGCCCCAGAAACTTTTGTTATTTTTCTTAGCTGTTGGAATTATTACATTGGGTCAGGCTTCGTTCCTTGTTTGTTTTTGGTTTTTGTGTGTGTGTGTGTGTGTGTTTAACTGTTTTTCCTCTTTTTCAAAAATGTATTCTGTGAGCAGTTTTCATGCTCCATTATCACCTGAAAATCAGTACAGGAGTTTGACCTGAGTCTGGAAAATTGCTCCTCTGGCCTTTGCAGCTGGTGTGTGGTCTCTGTGGAAGCTGTTGAGAGGAGTAGAACCTCTTGTGTGAGCTGAGCTTATGAGAAGGATATTTAACTGACCATGCTGACTTTTAGATTTTTATTCTTAGCTCTTGCCAGTGTCGAGAGTTCCATATTTTCCCCATGTTTTTTGTGTTGTTGGTGTTTGTTTGTTGTTGTTACCAGTTAAAAGCTGAATAAGAAAGAAGATTCACACCTCACTGACTTTCTTGTTATTGGGAAATTCTTATTTTTTTTCTCTTGATTTATTTTTCCTGATTCTGAGGAGATTAACAAAACAAAAGGGAGAGGGGAAATTCAGATAAGACATACTATCAAGATTATTTTAAAACACCACTATCTTTAATGTTTTGAAAGCAAAACTTAAAACAGAAAAAAAACAGTAGCTAAAACAGTAGCTAAAATAAATGTACTTAAAATTCTTTCCACTTTTTAAAAAAAAATATTACATAATTTCAGGTGTACAATTCTGTATTACATCATCTATAAATCCCATTGTGTGTTGAAGATCTTTTTCTATCCAAAATGATTTTCTGTAGGAATTCCCACTGATTTGAAAGATAGAATAACACTGGATTAACATCGCCAGATGAAGGGCTAGCTTTCAGTGTTTTAGTTTCAAATGTTATTAATTGAATAATAACGAAAATCTTTTTCTGAGCTACCTTCTGTTCACATGTGAGAGTAATAGTGTATAATTAGATTTTCCTGCTGTATTCCTCACTGTGTGTAGCGCATTGCTTGAGAAACCTGCCTCATTCTATATTATGAGGATTAGATGAGCATATATATAGAAATCACTAGGTAAGTGCTTAGTAAGAATTATCTGAGTGGCAACGGCTGCTGTTATCATATTACCCAATGGGAATTTCCTTGTTTGGCTTTGTTCTTATTTAACATTCTCTTTGAGGTTATTAATGCCTTAAATGAGATTTTGCATAAAACATCAAGTATAAACCCTTTTGGTTTTCCACTTGAACTTTTGTCTGAAACATATTGGTTTCATTTGTTAAAGTGAGATATAAGTGAAGTTGATGGACTTTGATAGGACAAACCTTCAACGCACCCTTTATAATGGTCCCTAACAATAGTCTTGTCAGCCTGTGTCACCAGGCCCAGGATAGTAAGGAAATCACATCCACAGACCTTTCATGAGAAATGACACTGGAATTGAGGATTTGGATTGCTATAACTTTGATTTCACTCTGGAACTCACTCCTGTGTAGCTCATCATTCATCATGTTGCATTTCTCCAAGAGTTCTAGGCCCTTTGCACACTTGAAAATCATACATGGAGTTCTTTTTCTAAGAAGATGCTTTTATACCTAGCCACCCACAAAAGAGAAGGTATTTTGAGCATAGCATTATAAATTTTAATTATTTTAATAAATAATTATTTTACTTCATGTTTTGCTTTGAATTCCTCTTTAGGTTGCTGCAAATGTTTCATACCATCCTTGCTACTCAAGTGTCTTCCTTGGACCTGCACCTTAGGCACCATCTGAGAGTTTGTTAGAAATGCAGAATCTCAGGTTTCAGCCCAGACCTACTGTATCAGAATTTACGTTACCAAGTTTCCCCAGAAATTCACATATACATGAATGTTTAATGTTACAATACTAATGTAGCTAAGAGCTTCTTTGATGGGGGAAGCCATAACACTCAAAAGAAACGTGGTAAAAAAGTCCTTTAAACATATGAAACAGAAGCTCCCAACTCATAATTAAAAACTTGAAATTTAAATCTACAGCTAAGTACTCCTAATAGAGCAGTGAAAATGCAAAGGGATGACAGTACGCTTGTGTGTAGTAAACAGTCACATTGCTAGGAGTTGGGGGATGAGTGGGAATAATCCCTAACAGTTTTGGCATATCTATGAAAGGTCTACCCATTACCCCCGCAATTCTACTTCTTGGAACTTATCCTGCAGGTGTACTTGCAAAATGATATATGTGCAATGATATTCATTGCAGCATTATTTGTAAATGGGGGTCACATAAGGGGACCCTTGGTCAGTAAGGGGTTGGTATAATAAGGGCATAATCACACAGTGAAACACTTTACAGCTATACAAAAGTGTGAGAAAGCACTCCTGTACTGATAGGAGAAACTCTTCAAACTATTTCAGTAAAGGATAAGAACAAGGTGCAGAAAAATGTGTATGATATTTATTATCTTCGGTGTGAACAAAGAAACAAAACCAAAAATAAACATTTGAATTAGCCTGGATGGGTGTTTCATAAAACAACTCTGAAAGCACACATAAGCAACAAATTAGGTCTTTGCAATACATGTAAATGATGAAGAGCCAGCCATGACGTATATGCAACTCAAAACTCTGTAAGAAAATGACAGATGGTACATTGGGGGAAAAATGGACAAGATTATTGAACAGACTTTTTATTATTCAATAGGCTGTTCATAGAAGTGGATATCAAGTAGCCAATAAATGTATGAAAAAGTGCTCAACCTCATTAATAATAATGAAAATTCAAGCCAAGAGGAGCTTTCACTCTACATCTACCAGATGGCCAAAATTAAAAATCCTTACAACAGCAAGTGCACCAGGAATTAGGGTATATGGTGATGGAGTGTATGCTGGTGTAAACACTTCGAAAAACTATTGGACATTTTCAAAGGTTGAGCATGCGAATGTCCTGTGAGCAATCCCAATTCCAGGTATATAGCCAATGGAAATGTATTCTCATCTGCTCTAGGAAAGAGGCACAGTAATGCTCCTATCAGCATTGTTTGCAATAGCCCTAGACTAGAAACACCCCAATACCAGCAACAGTAAAATACACATGGTTACTGTTAAAACAAAAACAAAAACAGAAAATAACAAGCATAGGTAAGGGTGTGGAGAAATTGGAACCTTCATGCATTGCTGGTAGGAATGTAAAATGGTGCAGACTGTGGAAAACAGTGCAGGGGTTCCTTCAACAATTAGAATTACCGTATGATCCTTCAGTTCTCTCCTAGATACACACAGAATAATTACAGGCAGAGACTCTAACAGATACTTGCATGCCATTGTTTATAGCAGCGTTATTCACAGTAGCCAAAAGGTGGAAACAATCCAAGTGTTCATCCAGAGATGAGTGATAAGCAAAATGTTTTATATCCATCCAGTGGTGTATTATTCAGCCTTAAAAAGGAATTAAGTTCTGATATATGCTACAATACGGATGAACCTTGAAAATATTTGTCCTGTAACAAAAGGACAAATACTGTATAATTCTGCTTACATAAATTACCTAGAATAGGCAAATTCATAGAAAAACAGAAAGTAGAATAGAAATTACCGGGGCCTGGGAGGAAAGAAGAATGGGGAGTTATTATTTAATTGGTACAGCGTTTCTGTTTGGGAAGATAAGATGAGGAAGTTTTGGAAATAGTGGTGACGGTTGCAACACTGTGAATGCACTTAATGCAACTGAATTGTACCCTTAAAATGGTTCAAGCGGCAAATTTTACATATGAATGTTTTACCATAATAAAAAAATAAACAAATTTCACCCCTAAGTAGGTTTCTAGTATATTTATAGAAAAGAATGTTATACAATGATGGAAATAAACATACTACAGCTACATTAACATCTCTGAAATATACTATTGAATGAAGAAAGCTCTATATAAAATAATGTATAATATTAAAGGTATGTAAGTTCATTTACATAAATGACAAAAAAGGCAACACTAAATTATAGAGTATAGAGATGAAAATGAATGATTAAAGTAAAAGGAAAAAGTGCAGGAATTAAAATAGAAAGCAAGTTGGTGATTATCTTTGGAAAGGGGCGTTTGGATCAGGAGAGCAAATGAGGGGTCTTCTGGAGTGCCGGCAGCTTTCTATTTCTTTCTCTAAGGATTTGCTTTATAGTACTTTGTTTAGGTGTACATTTTAAATGCATTTTTTTCTGTATATGTTATATTTCACAACACCTGTTTTAAAAAGAATAAAAGTGGTTATGAGGTGAGGATGTCAGTGGGAGAACTGGATAGATTGGGCATGATTCTCTTAATTTTATACTATTTGTATTGTTTAACTCTGAGGTTATTATATTTAATTTTTAAAATTTGAAATACTATACCAGTAAGCTATCAAATAACCGGATTAGATAACTGCAAAAAAATGTTGATTTTTACGTATTCAAACTAGCCTACCAGAAATTATAAAGACTCGTTTTGTATACATAAAAACACCAAATATGTCTTAAACATAAGTATAAAATTTGATTTAACTTCAAAATCCAATATTTTGTATTAAATTCCACTTTGAAACCCTACATTTTGACCTAGCCCACTAAACCTTAGGCATTTTATTATCACAAATGAAAAAAAATATATGAAGGAAGATGGATTTATTTGTTCCCTTTTCAGACTGAAAACTGTTTGGCCTGAGTCAGGGTAGCAGTTCACCCCACGGAGGGGTCTCGCAGACAAATTCACTTCCTTGTTTGGATGACACGTGAAATTCCTGAATAAAGCAATTTCCCCACAGAGGATCCGCAGGCATTGGCGTGCAAGAAGATTAAGCTTCTATGTGGTTGAGCATGTCACCTGTGACTCTTGGCCCATTGGGCAGCTACTTGGTCTGTGCTCTGTTGCCTTGTTCAGGCGTCCTTTGTGGCTATATAAAAATTAATAGCCCCTAGTAAAAGTAAACATCTAATTTTGGGGTAAGATGACATTGAAAGTAGAATAAGTATATTATAGAATTGTACACTTGAAACCTATGTAATTTTATTAACCATTGTCACCCCAATAAATATAAATTAAAAATTAATTTTAAAAAAAGTAGAATAAGAATTAGGGTAAATACTGTCAGCTTGTTTCTGTCAAAACTATGCAGTTACATCTCAAACCAGCATCTTGTTGGGAATCTACAATATACCATGTCAGTCTAGGAAAAGGTGTGTTTTGGGATCTCATGGTTACATTTGGGCAACAATTCTCCACTTAAAATCACTGGGACTTTTTATGTATATACAAAACCCTTTATTTTTCCCTCTTGTGCTATTTTTTGATTAAATTATTTGGTTATTTATGTTTCAATTATAGACACTATGAACTCTATTCAGTAAATAATTCAGAAAGTATAGATTTTTTAAAGTGTATAGAAAATGAAGATATTTGTTTACTAGATCCCGTTAAACTATCAGACTCATTTAACTAATAAATCTTTACACACCAAAGAACAAATAGTTAAGTCAGGTATCCCTTCCCACCTTTCCTTAATTCATTTCGAAATTGACTTTGTGCTGTGGCCTAAAAAAATTCTCAAAAGCATAGCCAGAATTTATATGATGATGTTTGCTAGTGTTGTTTTTTTGGTATGGTTCTATTTTAATTATTGCCTTTTACTTTTTAAAATTTTCTTTTAAATTAACAATACCTGATACGCTTATCATTCAACAAATATGTGTTTCCATTTAGAAGTTTACTTTTGTTTTATCCTTTAAGGTTCTAGTCTTGGGAGTTATAACATGCCTACTACAACAACAGATGCTATTTTAAATGTTGTCTGTCTAGTAGTAATTCACAAATTTAGGGATGTTTGATTTTTCCTTTTATTTCTGTATATTCCTAGTATATTTTGCAGCTACGTATCACTTACATTAAAGGGAAAACTTTGAATACGCTGTCATAGGAAAATATAACCTGGAATATTAATTTTTTTAAATTTAAAAATGTTTAAAAAGAAATGTATATGTACATATGTACATATATAATAACATTAAAATATTCTAGTTATAATTTTATATTTCATAATCTTCTAACTATTGTATACGTTGGTATCTAATACAGATCACAGTGATTTCATATTAGAATATACTATTTATAGGTAGTGCAGCTCCTCCCACAGCATGGGTAATGCCTATTATGGGGATCAGCTGTATGTCAAGCACTAGTGATCTGCTTCCTGCTGGTTTTAGTTTTTATTAAAATGGGGTAAGCACAAAGATGAAACAGAAGCAATTTAAAGGCTGTAAATCGTGCTTTTCCCCCTTAGGATCCTAATCTTGACTTTTATTGCCTCATTGGGGTGTCGACAACACCCACACTGACATGTTGAGTAAAAGATAGTTCTTTTGCTATCCACTTTTGATTCATCTGATGTCTTAAACTTGCATTTGGAGGCAATGAAGGAATATAACCAATATTCTCTGTTCCTCTAAATTTTCAGAAGGAAGCTGTTTAAGTTAACTCTTTATTCAGATGTTTGGTCAATAATGAAATAGCCTTTATTTTGTGCAATATCCAGCAGAGAAAATTACAGTGCAATGTGGAGGCAGGATGTAAATAGATTTTATTGCCTCAAATCCACTCGTTTAAAAACTAAACAAGCAAAATTAGGTAAAATAATCAAAAGGGGTGTAGTTTGTTTTGTTTTTTGACTATATGCCTCCAAATTGGGTCTCATCCCAAGTGCTATCATTGAAACCATTACCTTTTTTTTCTTTTTAATACTATTTTCTCCAATAGAATTAATAAGAGATCATGGTAACAATTTTGGAAAGTGTTCATATTAGAATATGAGTCTATCTAGTGCAACAAAGATCCAAGTGTCTTATGATTAGAGTTTATTTCTGTGCCACGTTACTCTGAGATAAGCAGTCGAGAGCTGATGTGATGCTCCATGGTGTTGAGGATCTGGACTCCCTCCATGTTATGCTGCCATCCTCAAACATTGCTTTCACTTCATGATCTAAGATGGCTGCTTCAACTCCAGCATTCACACTCACCTTTCAGGAAGAAGCAGAAAAAAGAATATTCTGGATACTCCCAGAAATCTTATACATCACTTCCATTCCAATTTCATTAGTTTTTGCTTAGTTACACAAGGGGGACTAGAAAATTTAATCTTAATTCCAGAGAGTCATGTGGCCAGGTAAAATTAGTGATGCTATTACTATAGGAAGAAAGGAAGACTAAATATTGGAGGAAAGTCGGCAGTCTTTGCCACAGTACATACGCGTAAAGGTGTTAAAGAAGAAAGGTAATCTCACCTTTAACTTTCAGCATATTTCCTTTCATTACCTTAATTCATTCAATATTTTAAAACAGAATTACGCTATATGTCATAATATGCTATTTTTATAATAACATAATATACCCTAAATATTTGTCCTGATATTTTAACATCCTCAAAACATAATTTAATGGCTACACAGTGTTACATATTATATATGTATCTTCATATATTTAACTGAATTCATACTTTTAAATATTTAGGTTTGTGTTTCTAAAGACAAGTGTTTATTAATAGTTTTGTGGCTCTGTAAGATCCTTAACTTAGAGATTCAATGAATATTTTAGGGTTATTAATAATTTCAGAAAGGTAGTACAAAGTTATACTCCCATAGTTTATGTCTAAGAGTACGCATTTCATCAAACTTTTCCCATTACTAAATAGCATAAATTTTAACATGATTACACATTTAATGGTTAACAATTGATCTCTTATTATTTTACTTTCAGTTTTTTTAATAGTGAACATTGAACTTTAAAATTTTTTTCTTGGTAATTTGTGCATCTAGTACAAATTTCCTTCATATTTCCTTTATCTCTTTTCCTATTTATTAATTTATGAAAACTCTATGATAAGGATATTAAAATTTGTCTTTAAATATATTCAAATATTTTTCCCAGTTTGGAGCTTGTCTTCTCTTTTAGTAAATATTCATATTCTTGGATGTTTGTTCTGTTACTATATTTACAATAACTATTTTATGCAGATATTGTAAGCAATCAATAAATGTTCATTTGATGAGAGACTGAAAGACTGAACAATTTGGTTTAGTACCAGATTTTACTGTACTTCATGCTTACTGCTAGTTTTTTCTTCTTTTAATCAGGACTCCTCCATTTGGAAGCTTTCATTTTGAGTTGTATCTTGAGCAACTAGAGCATATATTTTAGTAATACTTTAGAGAAAGATTTCATGCTAATTATTATGCTTAATATACTCATGCATATCAAAATATCCTTGTACTGACTTTACCCAAATACTTGTATGATTGTATAGAATCCTTCTTTACAGCTATTTTCCTTCAAAGCTCTGTAGACCTTCTTCCCTTATCTTCTGGCATATGAAATGAAGGGTGAGGGTAGTATGTTTTTTTTTTCTTTGTAAGAGATTGTTGCTTTTTGTTTTATCTTCCTGGAAGTTCTAAGGACAAATTTTCTCTGCCTTTGAAATATTTTTAAAAATTCATATCATTATGTGTGGATGTTGAAAATGTTTAATAATTTTCGCCTGGGATATTGGGACTTATGTTAGATAGACATATTTGGAAATGTTTCCGTCCACTCTGTCCTTAATTCTTATTTCTTCTCTGTCTGTCTGGCCTCAACCTCAGGGGCATCAGTTTCCACTATTTGGATTTACTTTTTATATGAATTATGTTCTTTCTCATTGTTTTCATCTCTTTTTTTCCACTACAGTTTGGGAGTGTTTAAAAGGTTTGTTTGTATACCAGTGGTTTGATTTTTCTGCTCTGACAGAAAATCACGTGTCCTATTTCTAATAGATTTTAACTGTAATACATGATTTTTCTTTCTTGGCGTTGTCCTCTTAGGCTATCCAGTTCTTGTTATTTTTTTTTTTTCCTGTCTGTCTTAGCTCCTGTTTTATCTCATTCTCTGTCCTCATCTTCTTGTTGTTTTTATAGTTCTTGTTTCAAGAGATTTTATTGATCCTATAAAGCAGATGATTCACTTGTGTTTGCTTTAGTAAACATGTCCCTAAATGTATGCTACTCCTCCTCATTTTGTGTAATATATATATACACACACAAGGGAGACTAGAAACAATTTTAATATATATATAGTACAGAATCTTTAGGGCCCAAGCCTTATTAATATTTAAATTTATTAATAATTCAAATTTATTAATAATTCATATATATATACATATATATATATATAAACAGAATCTTTAGGGCCCAAGCTTCTAAAACTTTTTAATTCCTTGTAATATTTTTTTATCCTTGAACAAAGAATCATCTGTAATGGACACCTGACATTTGCCCATAACCATAAAATAATGATGGTTGGATCCTTGGCTCCTTTCATGTCTGTATATTTAAAAAAATAAAGTTTTTTGTTTTTTGGCTTTTTTTAGGAATCCATCTCTGGATATTACCTTAATATATTTACATTGCTATTTCGATGAGATAGTGCTCAGAGGACATGGCAGTTTCCCATTTTTGGCCTGGCCACCTTATGAGGTACCCAGTGTGACCATGCCTGAGCTTTTTCTACCAGCTGCATCATTGAAATACACTCCAAGTTGGGAAGAAGATCAAAAGTTTGCTTGAGTAGGAGCTTCATAAGACTGGGGCCTCACCACTGGGGCAGACTACTCCCACGGCCTCCTCACCTGTACCTAACAACTGTGGGGGAGGGGTTCCTAGGATCCTGCAAGGGTGTGTCTCCAATCATGCTATCGTTCTCAAGATGGAGGTGTGCAAGGTAGCCCTTGGTGCTTCCCTTCGATCAATTTCCCTTCTCATTAATGTATAGCAGAAGTTTGATGCTGAATATTCTTGGTATTGTTTCAGGGCTGAGGTATTCTCTGCATGTTATAGTTCCTTAGTCATTTTAGAATGGATCTGATAGGCATAGCATAAAATATGTTTTCTCAGGCTGCTATGTCATGTTTAAGTGCTAAGATTATGTTAATGCTGTTGACTTAGATGATCTACTGTTCTGATCCCCATAGTATGTAATGATCATATTTCCATATTATTTGGCACTCTGGAAAAAATTATTTTAGGATTTCTCCCTAGTCCATGGAAGTAGCATACATTATTTTTCTACTTCCTCTTGTTGTTTGGTCCCCTTCTACCCATGAGAGTCAGTGATTTGCTGAGGTTGGCCCAGGAATAGATTTGGAGGTTTCCAGGTGAGGTGGCTCCCATTTGGATAAAGGCAGTTGTCAGCAAAGGCAACTCTGAGCTGTTTATAGCCAACACCCTCAGGAGCTGAAGGGTGGGGATTGGGCAAGGCACCCCCAGCATCCAATGTATGAATTCTGTACATTTTCCTCTATGTGAAGTGTATGTGTGTACTATTTGCCCATGTTCCTCTTTGTCAATTAATTGTTAATTAATTGTTAACTAGTGAGCAAATAGCTGTCGAGTGCTTGTTTTGTGTTAGAGTTCTAGAATATTTCTAAGATTTCCTTTACTGAAACTCCAGAGATTTATTTGCCAAAGCTGTTTATATTTAGGAGAGGCTCTCTTTATAATAAGGCTATTATCCTTTTATCTGATATTTGTAATTAAATACCTTCCTAGTTTTCTTTTTTCCTGGTAACTATCTACATATGATGGTTTTGGCTTGGATAAGTTGAAAAGTCCCATGCTATTGAAATTATCAATGGATTTTTTTGTTTGTTTTTTATTTGTTTTATGTATTTTTAAAAAAACCAAGTCATCCATAAAGCTGATACTCAGTCAGCTTTAATATTCTATTGTTTTAATATTTATCTCTTGTTTTAATATTTATCTTTTTTCATTCCAATAGGAAATTGTTTTGAATCTTTGTGATAGATGAGATTTGAATGAATGTATTTTTTTTTTCAGAAATCACCAGCCAATATTTGCAGTGCTATTTTAAAACTATTTCTTATCTGTTCATGTGTGGCTTTCTTGACCCTATACACCAAGGGATCACATCTCAATATTAAATATATACACATATATGTATGTATATACATATATATGTATAAATATATATGTATATACAGGGGGTGCAAAAAATGTATACAAGTGGACACATTGGTCAGTATTGCTCACACAGTAGTTCGCTGTAATCAAAAGTGTCTGGATGGTGATGGTAACCACTTTGAGCACCTCTTGTAATTGCAGAAGTCAAACGTGACTTGTATTCATCTTTTCTTATCGGTGTATTTTGAGTATTACAACTTTAATATGGTTTTGTCCTATCTTAAAATGTGTATACATTTTTTGGCACCCTCTGTATGTATATACATATGTATATTATTCTTATGTACACATATATTTGTATAATATTATAATACTGCTATATAATACTAGTGATATACTGTTATTTGTCATATATGATATAATACATATGATATAGTATTTGATACATTTTATTGTATGAATACAAATCTATATATTTGTATATATATATATTTAGCACAGTGTTTCAAGTATTGGGGATATTTAATAATTTAAAATTTGTGATTACAATAAAGAAGGAGAGAAGATGTCACCAGCTTATTGATGAAAACTACCACTCCAAATACTTCATTCTGTCCCCAGGAGCCTTGTTGGGCATGTGGGGGAGGGATGGAGAGCCAGATGGTGACTGTAGTTCTATGTCGATGATTCCTACAGGGATGGAAAGCAATTACTCAGTACTAGTCCCCTGGGAGGCCGCTGACAAGACAAGCTTGTTCCCTGCATTCATCTCTACCAGGTATAATAATTACGCCAACAGAATCATAGCATTTGCCTCATGGATGTACAAAGAATCAGCATGAACCCTTTTGGCTTGTTCATCACCTTAACATCACCTACACGGACTAATAATTGCTCAAGGAATTACGATCTTTGTTTCATTATTGCCTCAGAAACTTAAGCTACAGACAGGAGGCAGTTAAAACCTGTATATAACCAGTGAAGCTTAAGCATTGAAGGTTTAGGTGACTTTTACTGATGTTATCCTTAAGAAAGATTTTAGATGCTTTCCTCAAAAGAGGATAGAGGTATATGTTAGACTTGGCCATTTTAATGCTTGTAATTGGCAGCGGCTTATTAAGTGCATTATAAACTAGAGGATTTCTCTATTCCAGATGTAACTGTCAATTGTGTGTTATTCATGCCAGTTTCCAGGACACAGGGAATTCTTGGAAGACTTTGAACTGTGTTTTAGGTCTGTCCTCCACCATGCATTCCCATCAGCAGGCCAGTGCAAAAGGAAATGGGGTCCTCTGTTACCCTGCTTCCTCTCCTGAAGGGGCCTGGAGGCTCTAAGGAAATGAGAAGTGACTGCTCATCTAGAGAGCTGGAACTCTGGTCCTGGGATGCTGGCAAGCAAAGAAAATTCTGGAGAGAGAAGTTACTGTCATATGTTGGGTTCCCTAGAAGTAGAACCAGAGATGCGGATTCTTGTGCAAGTGACTTATTGAGGGAATGCTCTCAGGAGAAAGAGAGTGAGGGAATCCGGATTGAGTAGGGTTAGAAGGTAAGCAAAGATAGAGCTGGAGAGGTCTCACCTGAGCCTGGTCCCGCAGAAAGCTCTGGAGTAGGAATCACACACTGTGTACTCTATCCAGCACATCATTGGCTTTCAGAAGCTTCCCCCTCCCTGGGGTGGGTGCATGATCTCCCCGAGACCCCCAGCCAAGATAGTACTCCTCAGCTAAGGGCAATTCTCCCAAGGAGAGTGCAGGTGGGTGCTGTTAGCCAACACCTGCAGCATCTGTGGGATGGGGGCACCAGCCACAGAAGAGGACCTGAGTAGGGCACTGAGGCATCAACTCCAGCTACCGACTTTCTCTTCCTTTCCCTGACCCCAGCAGTCATTCTCTCTGTTACTCTATTATTCTCTCTCTCTTTGTTTTATATAGTGATAGCACTTATCACTAGCTGGAAATATCTGATATATTTATATGTTTACTGCTTATTATCTGTCTCTTCTCCACTCGATGCCATACGCCCCATATCTCATCAATGCTGTATCACCAGTTTCTAAACAGTGCCTGCCACACAGTAGATACTTAGAACATAATTTGTTGAATGCATGAATGAATGAGTGGGATGGGTGAAGCAGGAAGGCAGAGTGGCTTATTTGGGACCATCAGACAGCTATGTAGTGCCCAACAGTAGTGGACACTGGGATTGCCTTGTCCAGATCACCTCAGATCCTGGCTTCTTGGTCCTGGGTTCCCCCCCACCCCAGCTTCTGCATGCTTCAGTCCTTATACCTGTTCCCTGCTTCAGAAGACAGCCCTTGGTTTACTGTTCCAAGGTTCAAGAGTATCTGGAAGTTTCCTCATGGAGAGGTCTTTAGCCAGTGATTCACTGGGATGTGATTATGAATGTGCACCTCTCATTCCTCAAGGCTGGAAACACTGATGTAATTTATATTCCAGAGTTCTCTGCAGGACCAGGCTGAGACCAGGGCTCTGCCTGAGATCGTAACTTGCTTGGCTTTCTCTTCCCTATCCTATTTCCCACTCTTCACTCTGTGTTTCTCCTTTGAGCACTGTGTTCATAAATCACTGGCTTATGTACCTTCCCCTGAAGGGTCTGCTTCTGGGAAATTGGATCTGTGACACCATCTAAGTCTGTGAGAAGACATGAATCAAATAACTACAAAATCATATGTAAAAGTACGACTGTGGCTTGTGCCATGAAAGAATGGTATTTTAGAAGTACTTACCAGATTCTTGGAAATACTAAAGACTGTTCTGGGGAAGTGTCTCATTAGCTGAGATAATAATAGCTACAATTGATTGAGTGGTCAGGAACTTTTGGCTTGTCAAGCTCTGCTTTAAGTACTTGACATGTGTCAAGTCAGTGCTTCTCAGGCTGGAATGTGCACACAGATCCCCTGTGGATCTTGTTACAATGCAGACTCTGGTTCCGGGGGTCTGCGTTTCTGTCCAGCTAGCCCCAACCAGAATTGCTGATGTGCTGTTCCCCAGACCACACAGTGAGTAGCAAGGGGTTAACTCATTCATCCTCAGAACAGCTCTCTGATGTAGATTCTGTTATTATTTACGTTTTACAGATGAAGAAAGTGAAGCACTGAGAGGTTAAGTAATTTACTTAAAATTACACAGCTGGTTAGAGTTGGAACCAGGATTTGAATCCAGACATATTGGATCCCAAATATGTCAACTTAAATCTATGAAGGAAGGTCTCTGTTGGAAGGTGAAGTTATAAATGGTGTTGCCTAAGCGAGTAAACAAAAACAGTGCATCGCTGTGATTGATCTCAAGATGAGTAAAGCCTTGATACTATCCCAGGACACTCAGAGAGTCATCAAGTAAATGTGTTCTAGTTTTGAAAGAGACTGTTCTATCATCAGTTTCTCTTCTAGGCTCCCATGACTTCCAACCATTAGGCTGCTGTGTTCTGACAGTGTTTCTCAACTGCTTAAAAGTAGCTAATGAGTGGGTACCAGTGCCTAATACAAGCGAATGGCAGCAGCTATAATTTTCCAAAGATCACTTGATCTGTCTTTTGTGATATTTTAACATGTAAAACAGCAGGCAACTAGAGATTTATAACCTCATTCACTGTAATTGATTTCTTGGCTTCCTTGGGTCTAATTAATTTTTCCTGTGTACCCTAAAATGGTACAGTAGGCTTCCTGAAAGCTGTAAGAAGACAGCTGTATCACAATTTATGAAAAATAGAGACTTGGCTTTTATTTGGTAAGCAACTAGAAATTGATTTAGCTATTGAGGTCCTGATAGGAAGGAGGAACATTGACTCCAAATCTCAACAGAGCACCCTGGGTTACACTGTCTTAGTTTGAGTTCTCCCAGGAGAAGCCTCTGAGACAAGTATTTCTGTACAAGTAATTATTTGGAAGGCAGTGCCAGTAAATCCTGTCAGGAGTGGGAAGTGAGACAGGGACAGAAGAGTCAGTAACACTAATGGTGCATTATTAAACTAGTTCGCACTTCTCCGGAGTTCTCTGGGGAACAGTGTGGATCTTGCACTTCAGGGTAATTCCAACCAAGGAACAAGTCAACTGGAGTATTTATGTACCACTCCCATCAGCCATGGGTGGAGGACTGTTCCTTGGGAGAAAGAGCGTTAAACCCCACTATTTCTGGGCATCAGCCATGGCAGCAGAGAAAACCCTCAATCAAAGAGGTAGAAGTGCTTATCTTGGAGCTAGCTGTAGGCTTGGGCCTACATGGGAATGGTCAATTCCAAGGGCATTTGAGCAGGGCACCTCCAGCACCTGTTACAGTGTCCACATGTAAATTGTGTTGCTTTGATTCTTTTGTGCACCTGCGACATCCCCCCAGTTCCCAGCCTTTTGTGCCTAACCTAACATGGAACCCATAATTTAGACTACCAGTGCCACTGACTTGGAGACATTTAAATAAAGCAGTGACCCGTCATACACTTTATAATATAATACTGTGACCAACTGAGAAGAATATAAATGAAATTAAGATTATTGATGTGATTATGGAGAGTTTGGAAAGTACATTTACTTTGGGATTTGGTTCATCATTTTATTTGGAATGCCCATAACAGTGACATGGCTCAGTGTGACCCTCAATAGCAATTCAAAACACCAAAATAGAAAAGAATGCCCAGCTCAACTGAAAATTGAAGAGAAGCCCCTGTGTTGCAATAATTTTTAATAGGTTTAAAAATTAGTCTTCAAAATGCAACATACGAGATCAGACAATTCAGTATGAGAACTTGTTTTCAACAATGTTGCTAACCTTTGTTGATAGCAGAGGGATTATTCACTATGAATTTGTACCAGCTGGACAAACAGTTAATCAAGTTTACTATTTGGAAGTGCTGAAAAGACAGCATGAAAAAGATGACCTTAACTTTTCATCAACAATTCATGGTTCTTGCATCACCACAATGTGCCAGGTCACACGGCACTGTCTATGAGGGAGTTTTTAGCCAGTAAACAAATATGTGTATTGGAACATCCTCCCAACTCACCTAATCTTGCCCCCAGTGTCTTCTTTCTTTACTTAAAGATAATGGAAATATTGAAAGGAAGACATTTTGATGACATTCAGGACATCAAGGGTAATATGATGACGGCTCTGATGGCCATTCCAGAAAAAGCGTTCCAAAATTGCTTTGAAGGGTGGACTAGGCACTGGTGTTGGTGCGTAGCGTCCCAAGGAGAGTACTTCGAAGGTGACCATAGTGATATTCAGCAATGAGGTAGGTAGCACTTTTTCTAGGATGAGTTCATGTACTTAGTTGTCCAACCTCGTATATGTTCAGCACTGTCAGAGGGGAAGGAGGAATAACAAAGTGCATTCCAGGCTAATGAAAACTACTACATTCAACTCCTTCCCAGGATCCGCTGTCTCTGTGGTGTCATCACCTAGGTTTTCTGACTGGCACCCCATAGACCGTCTTGCAATCCCCCAGGCCCAGCTGCTATTTGCCCACCTGGGTGTCTTCTTTCTGCCTGCAGGAAGGGAAACAAAACAAAAACCGTGTGGTCACTGACCCCAGGCTCAAGCTTCAAGAAAGGCTTTCCCCTGAGGTTCTATTTTCCCAATTGTGAAGATACTCCTAGACGCCCAGGACAACTAGTTATTAACCTGTACTTCTCCACCATTTCCTTAGGAGTGACTTTATAGACACTGTAGACCAGGAGAACGATTTCAAGACCTAGCTCTGATTTACTCTTTGATATTTGGAAATATACATCTATGTTTGTGTGCTTCGTATGTAATTCAGTGACACATTTTCATTTTACGTTAATTAACAAACCATCGCGTTTACCATATGCCAGACAATATCTTAAACGCTTGGCAAATTAATCTCATTTAGTCTTCATAACTTTGCCATGAGGTAGGTACTGTTTCATCCCCATTTTACAGATGTGGCAGTTGAAGCACTGAGATGTTATCATGGTGATATTCTCATGAAAATATTAAGATTGATGAAATGTATATATTAATTAATTTTGACTCCGAGGTTAATCCTTCTTCCCCTCCCTGCTCCCACCCTAGATGGCGTTATGAATGTTATTTATTTATTTATTTATTTATTTATTTATTTATTTATTGGGGTGACAATTGTTAGTGAAATTACATCGATTTCAGGTGTACAATTCTGTATTACATCATCTATAAATCCCATTGTGTGTTCACCACCCAGAGTCAGTTCTCCTTCCATCACCATATATTTGATCCCCCTTACCCTCATCTCCCACTCCCCTCCCCCCTTACACTCTGGTAACCACTAAACTGTTGTCTGTGTCTATGAGTTTTTGTTACTCATTTGTTTGTCTTGTTCTTTTGTTGTTTTTGGTTTATATACCACATATCAGTGAAATCATATGGTTCTCTGCTTTTTCTGTCACACTTATTTCGTTTAGCATTATACTCTCAAGATCCATCCATGCTGTCACAAATGTTCCTATATCATCTTTTCTTACCGTCGAATAGTATTCCATTGTGTATATATACCACAACTTCTTTATCCATTAATCTATCGAAGGGCATTTTGGTTGTTTCCATATCTTGGCCACTGTAAACAAAGCTGCAATGAACATTGGAGCACACGTATCTTTATGTATAAATGTTTTCAGATTTTTTGGGTAGATACCCAGGAGAGGGATTGCTGGGTCATATGGTGATTCTATTCGTAATTTTTTGAGGAACCTCCACACTGCCTTCCATAGCGGCTGCACCAGTCTGCATTCCCACCAACAGTGATGAGGGTTCCTTTTTCTCCACAGCCTCTCCAACACTTGTTACTATTTGTCTTGTTGATGAAAGCCATTCTGACTGGGGTGAGGTGATATCTCATTGTGGTTTATATTTGCATTTCTCTGATGATTAGTGAATATGAGCATTTTTTCATATGTCTATTTGCCATTTGCATGCTCTCTTTGGAGAAATGTCTTTTCAGTTCGTCTGCCCATTTTTCAATTGGGTTGTTTGGTGTTTTTTTGTTGTTGAGTTTCATGAGTTCCTTGTATATTTTGGATATTAGCCCCTTATCAGAGGCACTGTTTGCAAAAATCTTCTCCCATTCAGTTGGTTGCCTCTTTATTTTGTCGATGGTTTCTTTTCCTGTGCAGAAGCTTTTAAGTTTGATATAGTCCCATTCATTTATTTTAGCTTTTACTTCCCTTGCCTTTGGAGTCAAATTCATAAAATGCTCTTTGAACCCAAGGTCCATAAGTTTAGTACCTACGTTTTCTTCTATGTACTTTAATGTTTAAGGTCTTATGCTTAAGTCTTTGATCCATTTTGAATTAATTTTGGTACATGGTGACAGATAGCAGTCCAGTTTCATTCTTTTGCACGCGGCTATCTAATTCTCCCAGCACCATTTATTGAAGAGGCTGTCTTTTCTCCATTGTATGTTTTTCGCTTCTTTGTCAAAAATTATCTGTCCATATTTATGTGGTTTCATTTCTGGGTTCTCAATTCTATTCCATTGATCTATGTGTCTATTTTTCTGCCAATACCATGCTGTTTGATTATTGTAGCCCTGTAGTACAAGCTGACGTCATGAGTGTGATACCTCCAGCATTGTTTTTTTTTTCTTAGGATTGCTTTGGCTATTCGGGGTCTTTTGTGGTTCCAAATAAATCTGATGATTTTTTGTTCTATTTCTTTAAAAAATGCCATTGGGATTTTGATGGGGATTGCATTAAATCTGTATATTGCTTTCGGTAATATGGCCATTTTAACTATGTTGATTCGTCCACTCCATGAGCACAGAATGTCTTTCCATTTCTTTGTGTCTTCAATTTCTTTTAAAAATGTCTTATAGTTTTCAGCATATAGGTCCTTCACATCCTTGGTTAAGTTTATTCCTAGGTTTTTTTATTATTTTTGCTGCAATTGCAACAGGAATTGTTTTTTATATTTCTTTTTCTGAGATTTCATTGTTAGTATATAGGAATGTAATGGACTTTTGTACATTGATTTTGTGTCCGGCAAATTTACTGCTTTCGTTGATTAATTCTAATAGCTTTTCGGTGGAGTCTTTAGGGTTTTCTATATATAGCATCATGTCGTCTGCAAAGAGTTACAATTTAACTTCTTCATTCCCAATTTGGATGCCTTTTATTTCTTTCTCTTGCCTGATTGCTCTGGCAAGGACTTCCAACACTATGTTGAAAAGCAGAGGTGATAGGGAACAGCTCTGCCGTGTTCCTGAATGTAGAGTGAAGGGCTTCAGTTTTTCACCATTAATTATGAGATTAGCTGAGGGTTTGTCATATATGGCCTTTATTATGTTAAGATATTTTCCTTCTATACCTATTTTATTAAGTGTTCTAATCATAAATGGATGTTGTATGTTGTCAAATGCTTTTTCTGCATCAATTGATATAGTCATATGATTTTTGTCCTTTATTTTGTTTATGTGATGTATCACATTGATGGATTTGTGGATGTTGAAACATCCTTGTGCCCCGGGGATGAACCCCACTTGGTCGTGATTAATAATTTTTTTAATGCATTGTTGTATTCGATTTGCTAGAATTTTGTTTAGGATTTTTGCATCTGTATTCATCAGAGATATTGGTCTGTAGTTTTCTTTTTTTGCATTGTCCTTACCAGGTTTTGGTATCAGGGTAATGTTGGCCTCATAAAATGAGTTAGGAAGTTCTGTCTCTTCTTCAGTTTTTAGAAGAGTTTGAGCAGGATTGGTATTAGATCCTCTTTGAAAGTTTGGTAGAATTCACTAGTGAAGCCATCTGGTCCAGGACTTTTGCTTTTGGGAAGGTTTTGGATGACTGATTCAATTTCGTTACTGGTGATCGGTCTGTTTACATTTTCCAGTTTTCATCGTTCAGTCTAGGAAGGCTATATGTTTCTAAGAACTTGTCCATTTCTTCTAGGTTATTAAATTTGGTGGCATATAATCCTTCATAGTATTCTTGGATGATCCTTTGTATTTCTGCGGTGTCCGTGATAACTTCCTCTTTTTCATTTCTGATTTTGTTAATTAGTGACTTCTGTCTTTTTATGTTAGTGAGTCTAGCCAAGTGCTTATCAATTTTGTTAATCTTTCCAAAGAACCAGCTCTTTGTAACATTAATTTTTTCTATTGTCTTTTTGTTCTCTATTTCGCTTAGTTTTGCTCTGATTTTTGTTATTTCCTTTCTTCTGCTGACCTTGGGTTTCATTTGTCCTTCTTTTTCTATTTCTTTAAGGTGTAACATGAGGTTATTTATTTGGGATTTTTCTTGTTTCTTGAGATAGAACTGTAGTGATATAAATTTCCCTCTTAAAACTGCTTTCACTGTATCCCAAAAATTGTGGTAGGATGTATTTTCATTGTCATTTGTTTCTATGTATCTTTTGATTTCTCCTTTAATTTCTTCTTTGACACGGTCATTCTTTAAAAGTATGTTGTTTAATCTCCATTTATTTGTCTTTTTTCCTGCTTTCCTTTTGCAGTTGATATGCAATTTCAAAGCCTTGTGATCAGAGAATATGCTTGGTATGATTTCAATCTTCTTAAATTTCCTGAGGCTGATTTTATGTTCCAATATATGGTCTGTCCTTGAGAATGTTCCATGTACACTAGAAAAATATGTATAGTCTGATGTTTTAGGATGAAGTGCTCTATATATGTCAGTTATGTCCATTTCATCTAATGTGTCATTTAGGGCTGCTATTTCGTTATTTATTTTCTGTTTGGATGATCTATCCATAGCTGTCAATGATGTATTTAGGTCCCCTAGTATAATTGTGTTTTGGTCAATTTCTCCCTTTAGTTCTGTTAGTAATTGCTTGGTATATTTTGGTGCTCCCTGATTGGGGGCATAAATATTGATGACTGTTATTTCTTCTTGTTGTATAGTCCCCTTTGCCATATGAAATGTCCATCTTTGTCTCTTGTTACCTTTTTCACCCTGAAGTGTGTTTCATCTGATATCAGTATGGCTACACCTGATTTTCTCTGGATACCATTTACTTGGAGTGTCAATTTCCACCCTTTCACTTTGAGTTTATGCTTGTCTTTGTAGCTGAGATGTGTCTCTTGGAGGCTGCATATGGTTGGGTTCAGTTTTTTTATCCAATGTGCTACTCTGTGCCTTTTTATTGGTGAGTTCAGTCCATTTACATTTAGGGTGATTATTGATATGTGAATGTTTTTCAATACACATTAGAGTTTTTATCTGTGTTCTCTCTGGATTATTAAAAGAAAAATGTTACCCTGGTTTTGTTGCAGTGAAGGATAGGTTGTACATTCTGCACAAAAGGGAAAAAAAATCCCACAGAGTCAAACTTATCCTTGAAAATGCTTTCAAACACTTCAAAGTACTTCTATGTGTACAACTCTCTATGGTAATTCTAAGGATGCTGAAGTTCTAGAACAATAGAGCTTGACTGAACAAAGGAACAAAGAGAAAGTCTAGCCAGATGTTTGGGCTTTCAGGTCAATAGTCTTTAAGATAGCCATCAAATTCCTTGGGATTAGTGTGGGGGTTGGGTGAACACATTAGAAACTTTTTGTTTGCCTGCAAAGTTGATTGCTTTTTATTTTCACATCAGGCTTCTCTTGATGCCTGATAATTGTTTTTTGTTGTTGTTCTTGTTACCTTGAGAAAGTGAACTCAAGCACAATTGAGCTTTGCAAAGAAGTATTGCCTAATGGTTAGGAAAAGGATACAGTTTGGGGAATATAAGCAATAATGTTGTAAAGATTATGTAGGGTGCCAGATGGGCACTGGATCTATTAGGGAGATCCATCATGAGCTATGTAGATGCCTGACCACTGCGCTGTACACCTGAAGCTGAAATTGGATAATATTGAATGTCAACTATAATTAAATACATGTATATGTGTATGTGTGTGTGTATATATATATATATATTCATTCACAGGATATGAAATGCAGCCTAGGGAATATAGTCAATGGAATAGTAACAGCTGTATACGATGTCTGAGAGGTAGTAGATTGGGAGGTTATCACTTTGTGAGGGGTGTAAATGTCTAACTCTTACATTGTTTTGTGCACCTGAAACTAATTGAAAGAAAGAGAAGGAAGGAAAGAAACAGAGAGAGAGGGAGGGAGGGAGGGGGAGAGAGAGAGAGAGAGAGAGAGAGAGAGAGAGAGAGAGAGAGAGAGAGAGAGAGAAGGATCTCCAGCAGCAAAAGGCCTGAGTTTGACTCCCAGACTTTTCTTAGATATCTGACACTGACAAATAAAGTATTTGAACATCAGTTTCCTCGTCTGTAAAAAGAACACATAATGTATACCTACCTTATAATATCATTTTGAGCTTCGATTCCCGTGTTGCTCTTTGAAGGGTTCCTAGCACTGAGTAGGATGCTCTGAGTGTCAGATATTCTTATTGTTCTACAGTCAGAGTGTAATTTAAAGCACATATGATGAGATTCAACTGTATCATATTGTCCTGCTCTATGCAACCATGATGAATAGGCTTAATGAGGCCTTGGTTCCATTCTTACAAGCGTTTGACCTAATCAAGTTACTCAGCCTCCCTATGGCTCAATTTCCTCAACTGTAAAATGAGGTTATTAATACTGTTTTTTTCTCATAACATTATTATGAGCATTAAATTAATTAATATATGCAAAACTCTTTTTGCAGTTGATATCCAATTTTAAAACTGTGTTATCACTACTTTGTGTGTGTATCACTACTAGTGTGTTATCACTACTCTATCCCAGAACCTAACAAGAGTAAGTGCTCAATAAATATTTGATGGTAAAGGGACTATCAGTACCCACAGTGGGGAAGAACTTTTCACATTGAAGTGTCGTCTTTTGGTTGATAATCTAGTTCCAAAGTACTACTATTTAGTCTTAGCATGAACCGATGTCATATGTGGTCACATTCATTAATGTTACCAATGATCTCACCAGTAAATTCTGTAAGTACTGAGAAGCTGTCAAGCTCATGATGGTGGATACAAGTTTTCCAAAATTCTAATTTTTACTTGGAACCCTAAATTTAATCATTGGCAACAAGTATTGTCAGTTATGTACCTTTAAGTGACACACTCACTTCATTCATTTTTGACATGATGTCTACCACATACCCAACTCTGAATAACCCTAGTTTACCTGTCAGCCATTCTTTCAGGAAAAATGATATTACATGAAAAGAATGATTACTTCAAAATTCAAATATTCCCGTAAGTGCTTCACTATACTGCAGAAGTAATAGTCTTGCATGCTTCCTATTTTGCCACACAGAATACTAAAAAATGCTCTTAAGAGTCAAGGTTTAATAAAATTAATATTGTTTACTGCTTCTAAAAGGAAATTTTTAAGTGTATAGCGTGTTTCCCCGAAAACAAGACCTAGGAGGACAATCAGCTGTAATGCGTCTTTTGGAGTAAAAATTAATATAAGACCCGATATTATTTTACTATAAGACTGTGTCTTATATAATGTAATGTGATGTAATGTAATATAATGTAATATAATATAATACCGGGTGTTATATTAATTTTTGCCATGCCTTCTGTTATACTAGAAGTTTGGTGCCATCTTCTTGATTTGTGTGAAGGTACCAGCAGTTCTATCCACCACTGCTTTTGTATAAAGTGTAAATGGCAACATAGTGAAAAAAGGATTAACCTCTTATTATAATTATAAAATCACTTTGACCTCGGGGAAACTCTGGAAGGGTCTTAGAGAAACCCCAGTGATCTGTAGACTACACTTTGAGAATCATCGAGCTATAGAAGCATTCCAATAAGTAAAATTGGCAGGACTCTGTTGTCAATGAATGAAGGCGCGAAAGGTATAGCAAAGTGTGACTTGGTTTTCCATTCTGAGAATGTGGGTGGGCACAGATGCCACTGCAGAGTATGGGGAGACTAGAGAAGGAGGAGGTTTGGGGTAGAAAAGATTATGTGCATTTTCGGGCATGATGTTGCTAGAATATATCCTATTTAAGTTGCTCACCTTAGGATATCTTGGGCAATTGTTCATTCAGGAAAGACTTAGAGAGCACCCACTGTGTGCCAGGCACAATAAGGATGTGTTTCATTTCCAAATGTTTTTCATGCAGAAGTCATTTTCTTAGTGAAACTGTAAGCTTCCTTAGAGGATGACCTAAATTACATATTTAGAAAAAAGTTTTTATGAGCCCATCACAGTACAGGGAAATGACAAGGTATGCCAGTTTACCAAAGACGATGTCTCCTTCCTGCCTCCTCACAATGAAATACAATTTTTCTTCCACCCTTTATCCCTGGGCCAACTAATATCCACACACACTCTAACCTTCATCGCTAATCAGGAAAATGCAAACATTACAGCAAAATGTTGTATTCTCAATAGATAGGTGAAAATTATCAAGTCAGACTATACCAAGGGTTGAGGATAGTATGCATTATCAAAAGTGCTTGTAGTCTGTTAATAAAGAGAGTAAATTGGTGCTTCCATTTGGAAACAGTTTCACACTATTTAGTGTAATTGAACATCACATTTCCTGCAATTCACAAAAATCTACTTTTAGGAATATACGCTAGCAAAAATTTAGCGTTGGTGCACCAAAATAATTCTACAAGAAAATGGATAGTAGTGTATGTTCATATGGGACAAAAAGGTGGGAGGGAGAAATCTAAATGACCATTAATTGGAGAATAAATGATAAATATGATTCCTGCACTGCAGTGTAAGTCAATGCACTACCTATTGGGAAACTTTTATGTTTTAAATTGGAGAGGTGTGTAAATGTGCGTTTATTTTTTGTAGTGATTTATAAAATACACAAATGTATAATAGAGTGTACTATTATATTTGTAATAAAAGTAGCATTAAAATATAATAGAAGAAAAATTTTCCTGTTAAGGCTTCACCTCAGTATTCAGTCCTTTTTGTATTTTTCACATTGTATTGCAAATGTGAGTTTATCTGCATGCTTGCTCATAGTTATGAGACCCAGTGAAAAGACCTTATTTTAGTCACGTTTATATCCGCCTTTGAAAAAAAGAAAGAATTTCTGGGTTATATTATGCACCACATATGTTTGCTGACCAAAAATAAATAAATAAATCTATTGATTCCACTGATTTTTCAATTATGTCTTTGAACTAAGGACTAATATCATGTGGCTGTTAGTCAAAAATTAAATAAAATCCTCAATTATCTTTTATATTTTGGCTTTTAGGTATGTATTCTGTGGATTTTATTTTACTCACATACACACAAAGCAAGAATGTCTTTTTATATTTGGTTTAATATGGTGTTCAAATTCATAAGACAGTGAATAAACTTTAATAGGAAAAAGATTAGTGAACCATTTTGAGTAAGTTTATTGAGTGAGTTTGCTTCAACCAAGTAATACAGGGAATTGACATCTACGCTAAGATAATTACTCCAATTATTTTCATGTTAGGGCCAGCTGTTAGAACAATACTACATTTTAGAAACAAATAGGTGGTGGTCTGTCAGTAACTAGTCATTGAATAATGTCAATCTAATTACATCAGTTAAGCCTTGCTATAGTTTGACAGGAGAAATTTACAAGTTTATTTAGGGCAATGTTGTGTCTTAAATTGTGTGTGTGTGTGCGCGCGCGCGCATGTCTATTCCTACAAAATTATCTGGAGTCTTTTTCCATAGCCCGTCAGTGTTGTTTAGGGAGCCATACCGATTATCATTGTCTTCATTTCCATCTGTGTCCTGCCCCACTTAAACCTGCGTATAGTCATGACAGTGGAGAATAGGAACAAGTGTGTGCTCACCAAGAACTGGGAGTTCTCTACATCTTGTCCAGCTGAAGTAATAACGCAAGTTTATAGGCCTAGGAAACTTCTTTTGGGTCCCTTTTCCCATTAACTTTATAGTTGTAAACAATTGTCTTGAGGTTAGGAGGAAAGATGGTATCAGAAAAAAAAAAAAAGGAGGCAAGGGAGGGAACATGTCCATAGTCATTTTCTTCTAAATTATGTCTCCTTGTTTGGTGTTCCTTCCTGTGGTGTTTTGTTAGGTCAGCCAAGGTGTGCCCAGCCTTTACTGATTCTATTCTCCCATCAGCCCATCATGGCGTAACTGGAATATTTCTGGAGTAATTAGGGATTCTCCATAAAGCATGCGGCGGGGACAGAGAAAGGTTATACAAAGGTACTATATTGTAATTTTGCACATGTTGTAGTTTCATCCAGACATTATTTGTAGCTGATGAAGCGATTATGTGTATGAGTACAACCATTTATATGGAAGATGAGAGAGTTGAAAGTTCATCTTTTGACATAAAATAACCTCTCTCATATGCAGCCTGACATATGTTAGTGTACAGTGTATAAGATTTTCCCTTGTTTTGAAAAAAACTTGGGTAATGTGAGTGTATACACACACACAACACACACGTGCTATATATATTAGATTGGTGCAAAAGTCATTGCGGTTTAAAAGGTTAAACATTATTGCAAAAACCGCTATTACTTTTGCACCAACCTAATATATATGTAATACACACCTAATATATGTACACATATATATGTAAATATGTATTATGTGTGTATGTGTGTGTATATATCAATATATCTATATCTATCTACCTATATCTATATCTATAGATACATTTTTAAATGAAGAATTAGATGGCCTTGGTATGGAACTACATTATCACTTGAGTTTTTTTTCCCCCTATATTGAAAACTATCAGCCTTTCCCCTTATCTGCAGGAAAGCTAAATTTAAACTCAGAATAGGTGAGTTTGGAGTAATAATGTTTCATATCTAGAGAGTAGCTGAGTACATTGATGTCTGAAATGATCAACACCAAAGTAGTATAAGAAAAAAAAAACACTAAATAATATGTTCTGTTTAATTGTTTATTGATGAAAATTCCAAAGAAGTATAGGAGAAAATGGGAAAGGGCAATGTAATGCCAAGCAATAATAATTATAACCACAGAGGAATGGCTGAGAGAGAATGCTATTGATTGGCAAAAAAAAAAAAAAAAAAAGAAAGAGAAAAAGCTTCTGGGGATTCTGAGGATGTCGGTATCATTAATTCACAACCATTGTGAAGGATTTTAAATGGTGAGGTATAGACACCACTGTTAGAAATAAAAGCAAGACATTTTTCAGGAAGGTTTGTGGCAGCCTATTTTGTCAAGACTTATTAATTTCAGTGCATTCTGCCTGCATTATATCAGCAGCACCCCAGAGGGGCCACCTTCAATCCTAAACCTCATTGTTCATTTACTGTCTTAACAGCTTAATAGCTTGCTCTTCAGTTTTGTTACCACAAACTTTCCTGCATGGTTTTGCAGGCTCACATGCTTCTCATTTATTTACTATTTTAAATCACAGTCCCACCAAATGCCTGTTCTCTCAAACAAGATGAAGTGAGAATTTGAATCAAGATCATAAAGCTCAAAACCCAGAAGAGTCATTGATAAAGTTTACATTCTTCTTTCCAGAGCCCTTGGACACACAGCTGCTGAGGGAAAAAACTGACATATTCTGTATTTCTGTTCCTCAAACTATTCATTATTGTAAGAAATATTACCTAGGCCATTTTTCTAATATTTATTTTTAAACGAGTATACTCTAAAGTAAATGCACTGAAAAAGGTTTTATTTACTGACTGAACAGAGAGTTCTGTTTAGAAGTGTGGAATCTGAGCTTTTTTTTTTCTCTCACATGTGATGAGCCAGTGGGTGAAGTACGGATTCTTTACTCATTTGTGATTTGTGTATTTGAGTCTTATTTCGCTTTTTTTTGTTTGTTTGTTTGTCTGTGTGGGGTGTTTTTGCTCAGAAAAATAAATAATTGCATGTAAAAACCACCTATTTTTTAACTTCAGAAGTATTTATTTATCACTTTTTGTATACTAAGCTTTGAGGTTGTTACATGGCACAAGGGAATTTAAATGTAGTGGAGCATTGAAAACAACCAAACAGATGACTGGGGCATGTGTTATGCTAATAGAAAAAGATATCTAAAGTACCACTCTAACTATAAACGGGCTTCATTAGAGAGAGAGAGAGAGAGAGAGAGAGAGAGAGAGAGAGACAGAGACAGAGACAGAGAGATTGAGAATATTTATTCATTTATTTTTATTTTTTACTGAAGAAGTAACAAAAGAAGACTGTAAAATCTCTTAAAATCCTCTTCAGGCAAAGTCCCACTCATTGCAGCAGCCGTTATACCGGCTTCATCCCACCACTGCTGCTTTCTAGATCTGTCTTCTTTCAAAAGGGTGTCCATTATCTCTTCTGAGGGAAATCAATTTTGACTTTTTTTAAAAACTATTTTCCTTTTCTTAGACTATTCTACCCATTACTCTGACCAACATATAAAGCTTAGGCCCCAAGCAACCAAATAACTATGCCTTAGAATAGTGTTTTGAGTTGTGTATTTGTTTTTGTTTCTGATGAAGTCACAATAAAACCTCATTTTATCATGTAAGTCAGCATACAAACAAACACCCCCCCCCCACACACACACACACACATCTTTTAGCCACAGCCTCTCTTACATACTCAGTCAACATTCTTGCTAAGGTTCATGTCATTCAGTTGCATGGGTGGAAATACCCAGAAATATTTCATGGGTGGAAATACTTCCAAATTCATATCACCATTCCTCCCCATGACCCTTTTGATTTCAAGGCTTTCTGTCCGACATAGCGACTGGCATGTCCCTCATACATCCTTCTTCCTCATCTGCAACTGAACTGTCTGTTTCATGCATTCCAGAACTGTTCCCCTTCCATCCTTCCTTTTAAATAAATTCCATAGCTGCGGTGTTTCCCTGGAAATAAGACCTAGCCAGACAATCAGCTCTAATACGTCTTTTGGAGCAAAATTACTATAAGACCCAGTCTTATTTTAGTATAATATAAGACCCCGTCTTATCTAACATAAGACCGGGTCTTATAGTAATTTTTGCTCCAAAAGATGCTTTAGAGCTGATTGTTCAGCTAGATCTTATTTTGGGGGAAACACGGTGTCTACTTAGTTGCCCAAAATGGATAACTAGGGGTCATCCTTGGATACCTCTCAGACACTCTTCTCTCCCTGATGTCCTATTGACTTTATGCCCAATATGTAGTTGGAATTCACTCACTTGTCTCTAATTTCCCTTCCTCTTAAAGGCTCAAGGGTTTTCCTGGCTTTACTTGGATTCTTCTTCCTCGGGGCTTGGCCTTAATGTCATCTTATGTATCTGTTATATCTTGCTACAGTAATGCTGTACAACACACAAAACTTCATTGGCACACAATACAACAGGAGACATTTGCTGTTCACAAATTTAAGGTGTGGGGTTCACCTTGACAACTCTGCGGTCTTGGCTAAGCTCTCTTACCTGTCTGGTGCTCAGCAATCTGTTGGCTGATCTAGGATAGCTTCAGCTAGGAAAACTGGGATGACTCAGTTCTGCTCTGCATCTCATCCTCCAGTGGCCTGGCTGGAGAATATTCTTATGGTGGATGGCAGAGATGCAATAACGCAAGTAGAGACACCAAGTATTTTTTTCAATGCTCTGGTGTGTCACATCTCAGAACATGGTATTGGCTGAAGCAAATCACATTTCTGAACTTGAGAGCAAGGGGAAGAGTATTAATACTTTGCTTCCTGAGTGGAGATGTGCCGATTCCATGGTGAATGGCATGGATAGAGGGAGGATGATGAATTGGGACCATTAAATCAATCTACCACACGAGGTCAGAGAGGCCCAAATTAGAGTCTCACCTCTGATTTATACTCTTACAGCATGTTTCCTATTAATTCCTAGCCATATGTTTGGAAGTGGCTATTTTTAATGCCTATTTGCTACCCAAATATGTTATCCCTGTGAGAGTGGAGGGTGTTTATTCGTTCACAGAATCTAGCATAATGCCTGGTTCATTGTAAGAGCTCGATAAACGTGGAATGTATAACAGAAACATCAGCAGTAGAGGTCTCAAGGTGTCCCAGACCAGGGTGCTGTTTACATCTCTAGGTAGAGATATAGTCTTCAGGTCAATGAATTAGCCCATCCCTGAGCCTTTTGAGACATGTTCTAGTTCCTAAGTCTGTAGCCACAATGTACCTTCTCCCTGGGCCAGATTTGGAGGCAGGCATCTGTACTACAGCATTGCATTCAGAGAAGCTTTCCCTGCCTATTTCATCTTGTTAAACTCCTGCCTGAAATCACAGGGACCAAAGGAGCTGGACAAACCATTCCCCCTCCCTGGAAATTCTACTCTCCTTCTAGGAATGTAATCTAAGACAATGTATACCCTGCTAGTGGCACATTAGGCTGTATCATCTTCCATTCCAAGGGCAGCATTATTGTTAGTAAAACTTTTTTGCAGTTCAAAGAAAATAGGCCCCTTTCAAAATGCTGAGTTTGGTACCTCACAATTTAATAGTCAAGTCATTTGCTATCCATTGTAAAAGGTGTTCAGGAGAACTAGGAAACACTGAAAAGTCCCATAATATTCTCCTTTTTTCTACCAAATAATGAATATAAACTTCATTAGTACAATTGAGTACAATTGTATTGGATTCAAGAGGAATCTAAATCCTTTGAGAAAAAAGGCAGCCAGCACACTGGTAAGAGAGCCCCCACCCACTGCTCTCCCCAGACCTGCCATGAGGCATCCTGTCCCATCCTCCACACACAGACGTGAAGCTCCCGCTGCTGCTGGATACTGACCCCTATCGTCCTGCTGCTCATGCTGTTTCCACCATCTGGAATACCCTCTCCCACCTCTCCTGCCAGTCCAGAGTCTCTCGGCATCTAGACTCTAGGTATTATCGAAATTTAAAATGTGCATATGCTTTGACTCCATAAATTTGTTTTGAAGGATTTATTCTAAGGGTATAATGGGAGCTGTTTTTTGAGGTTGCGTATCAGTACTCCAAAACATCAGCAGTACTTGTGTCATCTGTAAGGGTTGGGGATTTGGCGATCAAGAATGTGGCTTTGGCAGCAAATTGCCTGAATCCAGTTATTTGCTGGCTGTATTACCTTGGCCAAATCACTTAACCTTTTTTGCCCCAATTGTCTCATATAAAATGGAGTTAACATTAGCAACGACCTCTTAGGATTGGTGGGAAGATTAAAAGCGTCCGTAAACTTGATGTACTTTGAACGAGTGCCTAGTGCCCAATAAGAACTCAGTACATGTAAGTATTTATTGTTTTCAGATGAGTTTTCATTATTTGTGGATGGTTCTTCTTTGTCTTGCTGCAGCGGCCACTAATAGCAGAGTGAGACCCTCTCTCTGTATTTCCGTGCTCCCTTCTACCTGGTGCTTTAGCTAGTGTAGATGTTCCACGAACAATTATTAACTTGTCAAGAAAAATAATGATGATTCTTAAATTAAACTAATTTATTTTAGAGGAGCACGTGCCAACTATAATCTGAGGAGCTGTCCTCTTTCATTGGAGTACCTGCAGATGTCATGACAGTTATTCAAGACCAGGGCAACTTGGTAATATGGCTCACATATGTGGCCAATTTAAACTGGCTATGAGTCCAATGAAAACAGGCTCCACTGGGTCAAAATTAGCCTTTTAATTATACTTTATCTAACAGCAGGAGTCAGTGTTATGCTTTAGCTATTTAAAACTTTGGCTTTCAATTAGAAGTTTAATAACAATGCATTACATCTTCCCATTGTGTTTTCAGAATGTAACTAGCTTTTTTCATCCTTCAGTTAAAGATAATTCTAATCACTATTGCTGTCAGAAATGGCTAGTTTCATGCTCTCATGCCACTTTCAGTTTTCAACGTTTTAACTTATTTTATAACACACCTCTTTATCCGTGTACAATGTGTGTCAGAAGACAAATTATTTGTGTTCTTTTTTGAGAAAAAGCTAGGATCCTTTTCATTTTCCAAAGAACAACTTCACTCATCAAATATGTTGTATCTTTAACATAGCATCTGGCTATTGGGATGGAGCATTGAAGATGGTGGGAGACAGTCTTGGTATAATAAAATTTGAAAGGTATACGGACAAACAGAATTGCAACAAATTACATTGGCTGTAGTGGTATGTTGTGAGGTAGGGAATCTATTACAAAGCTTGGTGTACTTGAAGAGAGTTGGTCTCTACTCAAGAGATGAAATAGTGGTGAGGAATAGACTTTTCTGTAAACCCAGGCTTGATTCCATCTTAAAGTGCAGTGTGTGTTTCTTAGATAGAAGGTCTGCTCCCATGAGCAGCTCCTGAAAGCATAAGAGCATCTGGGCTGAAAGGAGGTTTCTTATTCCCCCTTTGTTGTATTACTCTTTATATAGAACAGAGATCTTGATTTTATCTCAGATGTTTTGTCTGTGGGCCCCGTTCACCTTTCTGACAAGAGGAACTGCTAGTTCTTAACACTACCCAAAGAGCTATACCATACTTCCCCTCCTGAGCCGATGGAAGTTAGGAGAATGCCACAAAGATGAATATAAATTTTAAAATGGGTTTGGGAGAGAAACGAGGGACATTCTTGGGCAATAAATCTGTAACTTTTCACTGTCCTTCTTACACATGGTCCATTACTTCTTTCATGAAAGGACTAGAGAAGCACCATATGAAGCGGGTCATTTTTAAATCTCCAAACAGTGAAAATACATTTTTTTTCCCTTCAAATTGGCCTTTTTTATGTCCAGTCCTAGGTAGCCTTTTTTTTTTTTTCCTGGCAAAATCAGCAGGAACTTCCAGGTGGCTGAAATACACCCTGTGCATTGTTGCTGAGAACATTTATAGCACATTGTTCAGAAAAGAATAGTTGAGAACAACAGGGCGCTCTTCAAATGTGCCTCATCCAGCCCCAAATTGGAGACATGTTTTCGTCATTTCAAAGTTTCGACAGTAGGGTACAGGATTCAAAGCAAATACCAGCTCCAGTCGAACACAAGCCTTAATTAATTTCCAGCAGGAGATAAGTGATTGCCAATAATCCATGAATTAAAATGGAGCAGTGCACCAATGGTCAGGTTCTTATCTCAAATGAACAGCATTTCTTGCCGTTTTCTTGAAAGATCAACTGAGAGGTGAGTAAGCTACCAGGCCAGCTCTCTGACTCTAAGGGGATGAATGGGCTAGTAGAAAGCAATGAGTTCTGGCATGTTAGAAAATGGGGACCAAATCTGATGGACTCAAAGACAGTTTTCAGAGTCCCCAACACTAATAGCTATAATATTTATGGGGCATTTATTTACCTGGCCCTGTTATTTCTCCTATCATCATTAAACCTCGATCTTGGGAGGGTTTGTAAAGGCCAGCTGTTCCCATCACTCATTTGATGCCTGTAAGGGTCACTCGGCCAAAGGTGTGTCCCGGTGTTGCCTGAACTCCTCCTGTGACCAGATACTTTATCTCCCAGGAGCCTCCTGATTCATCTCGGAGCAGCTCAGCCAGTTTCCATTTTTTTCTTAAAATTGAGCCAAAATGAATCTCCTGCGGCTATGATCCATTGAGATTGATTTATCCATGAGGGTGAATCAAAAATCTTTTTGTGCTTGATAGCTCTTTAAGAAAAGGGGAAGGCAGGTCTCACACTTCCCATGACGGGCCTCTTCTATGGACAAAACATCTGAGTCTTTCAAATATGCTTCATTAGGCATGAGCTGTGTGTGTGTGTCCACGTGGTCTTGTGCAAATGAGAATGTTAGTTTGGTGCGAAAGTAATTGCGGTTTTTGCAATTATTTTTATTTAACCTTTTAAACTGCAGTTACTTTTGCACCAGCCTAATAATTATTATTATAATCCTAAATAGCTAGTACTTAAAGAACGTTTGCAGTGGGCCAGTGGGCATGTTCTAAGTGCTCCTTTAATCCTCATAACAACTATATGAATTTGTTACTAGGATGATCCCATGTTACAGATGAGGGAAAATGAAGCATAGAAAGGTTAAATAATTTTCCTTCTTAGATTTGAATTCGTAATTCACTCTCTAACCGTGGCATTTTAATGCTTCGTATTTCCCTATTTGTCTATTTCAATCATACCTGTCCGTAAGATAGGAGCCAGTTCCAGTTCCCTGTTGGAAACTGACTTTTCTAACATTTGCTGTACTAGACATGTGCTAGTCCTTTAGATGTGTTGTCCTGATTAAGTAAACATTATTAGCCCTGTTTTCTTGGTAAGGAATGGGTTCGTAGTGGTTAAAGATAACAGGAAGCAGGAGAGTCAGGATTTTACCATGCACTTCTGAGTCAAAATCATGGATTTTCATTCAACCAACATACCTTAAGGTCCTTCACCAGTAGAGGCTTGTTGTAGGGGCCAACCATCCCTGGTGAACGAAGGAGAAGCTAACAAAGCAGAGCCCTGCTACCTAGAAGTAGAGCCCTCTAGTGGTATGAGAGAAGGGAAGGGGTAGGGCAAATTCTGGTTTATGGTTTGAGTTCAGGCATTCAGAGGCGGTTACCAGAATATTAGTTTCCCCCGTAAGCCTTGCTATTTATCTCTTCCTCAATTCAGAGGTGCTCACCTCACGTTTGCTGCGATATAGATTCAGCCATTAGCAACTGTTAGAATTATGTGCTGAAACCTTCATTTATGTGCCAATTTAGTGGTTAGCTTTGATTTTTATAGAGCTGCATGCAGAGTTCAGAGTCTGAGAGCAGGAAGCTCATTTGTAGACTGTTAAAGTAAACTGAGTCCATGCATGTAGCACCCTAATGATCAGGGCACAGAAGGGGAGGGTGGGCAGGATGCTGCCTGGAATGAGTTCCAAGGAGCATAAATGGAGGCTTCTTCTTTTACATCTACCATCAAAGGGATATTTAAGGATTTGTTGAGATTAATGCATTCCTTTTCTGAAGTTTAAGCACTCTCAGAGGATGTGAATCTGGTGGACAACTCTCATTGTGGAATGAATTGCTTCATTGGGCTGCAGTTTGCAGAGACTGGCCGCAGGGAATAAGTGATTTGTTGGAAAAGGCCGAACTATAAGGGTAGAAAGAAGAAAGGCTCAGTGTCTCTGACATGTCTTCTCTTGGGTTTCTTCAACTCTCCTCTCCATCTTAATTATGAATTCATTACGACTGGGAGGTCCCAGATGGATTCTTGGAGACATTTAGAAGGAGTGGCCCAGAAATCCCACCTGCAGTTCACTGGTCATGTCAAACTGTGGAATCTTCTACACAAGTCAAGTATAAGAAAGAAACTTGTTGCTTTTTGGTCAGATGTTCTTAAGTATTGGATGGACTGCTATGTCGGCTTCTCACTTTGGGCCAATTCCTGACTACTTGCGATAGTCAGTGTTTTTTGTCTAAAAGTGGGGCTAGTATCACTTTTTGAAATTGAGTGTGATAATGTCTCACATTATCAGTGAAGAAACTAATGCCGACACATAATAGATAATCAGTAAAATATGATACCATTAAAATTATTGTTGATTTAAACATTGAGTGGTGGATTTATTGACAGGCAAATGAAGAACTCTTCCCTTATACAATTTTCGTTTTGATTTTTACAGGAATTTTTAAATACGTGATTTGAAAATAGAATCTTTAAATGTTTTACTGTGAAATGTTAACATCAGGTTACAACTGCTGCTGCAATTTAAAGCATTAACCAAATTCCCAAGAATTAAACTAGAACTAATGGCATTCTTAGCAAGTCTTTTAAGACACATTTTTTGTTGTTGTTTTTTTGTTTTTTGTTTTTTCCCTCAAGCTCATTTGCAAATACTTATCTCTGATTTAAATCATTGAAATGACTTCAGAAATACAATGGAAGCAGAGCAGAACTAAGTGTTTCCAACTGTCAGGTCTGGTGAGGGATGATGTAAAATGGGACATTTAGCTGGCATCCTGCATGGTCTCTAAATAGAATGAACAAAAGCATCCATGTTGCACTGGCTAAAAATAGTGTTTATTGTAAAGGCAGCATGCCTGGAGACCTAATAGTGGGGATGCGTGTGGGTGGGTATGGGTGAATATGCTTACAGGCAGAGGCACTCTGAGGGGTCAATTAAAAGGTCTGTAGAGTCAACTTTAATTGGATTCATTAATATGAAGCAAAAACGGTCTTCTCTCTCTGGTGTCATCTTGACATGAATTACAGACTGAATCTGCAGAGGTAAAGCTAGTTAAAAAATAGAATAATCCATCATTACAGATTATCCATTGGCCCAAGACATGACTGTTCCCCTTTAACCATTAGACAGTATTTCAATGTTAATGAAGGTTGTTTTTTTTTTTGTTTTTTTTGTACGGCAATTTCCCCTGCCCTGTTAATAGTTAATTATGCTTGGTTAAGAACATGTGTACTTTCTTTTCTTTTCTTTATTTCTTTTCTACAAATTATACAGTAGAGCTATTTATTGTCTGTATTATAGGGAACTTTAAATATCAAAGTGGTTAATCCAGAAACTTTTTACTCAAGTTGAACAAGCAAAATGCATTACTGCTTTATGCACAGACCTCTTTTCAGTAAGGGGACAGTTTTTCATTTCCAACAATGAAAAACCATATGAAATAGGAATACCATGCCCAAATTCTTTCTAAGCAGACCACTTGCTCTTAATGAATTATTCAGTACCTGCATATATAGCACTTACTATCTGTCAGGTAATCTATATTATTTGCAAGTAATCCGCATAATGACTATAAGTGAAGCAATGTGAATTTTCCCATTTTATAGATGAGAAAACAAATACACAGTGAGGTTAAGTAACTTGACCAAGATTGCATAGCTAGTAAGTTGAAAAGGTGGGATTTGAACCCAGGCAGTGTCTGTGAGTTTAATCAGTACTTTGTCAGTACTTTTGTTCATACCTCTTAATTAAGTTTAATAAAAATGCAATAATAATAAAGACTGCCAATATCAGCATTGTACCTCTTTTGCCTATATAGTGCTGAATCCCAGATAGGAAATCTCATAGATTCTTTCAGTAAAAATCTCTTCAAATTTGATTTTAAATTAAAATCCAAATAGAAATTTAAAAAGGGGGGGGGCCTAGAACTGAGTGTTATTGGGAGAAAATATTGTTTTAAAGTAAGTTCATGGGATCATCAACCATTAGGATTGTTAGTATTTTCTTCCCCTTTATTTTTGGAGATGAAAAACCTGAGGTGGGGAAGCAGGAGTGGCTGGAACAGGGTCACAGTTCCCACTGGTGACAATGCTCTACTTGGACACTTGGTTCCCAGCTCCGGGTCCAGTCTTTCTGTTGAGCCATTTTCCTGAAAAAAAAAAGTCACACATCACAGCTCAGAAAACACGCCAAGGACATGCTGTAGTCTGAAGCCGGTAGTTGCCCATGGTCTTTTCTGTATTCCTCAAGCAACTTAAGAGTTTGTCCATAGAAGGTAGAACTCTGTGGATGCAAGGGCTGTCTGGCAGGAAGGAGCCAGCTGTCGTTTGAAAAGATGGACAGTTGATGGGGATCACCTGGGCTGGTGTTGTGTGACTAATGATGAGTTTTCTAAGGGGGTCCAATCTTAGTTTCCTCATCTATAAATGATGGTGTTGGGTCAGCTCCTAGAATGAGCCTGACGGGTGCTTGATTTTGAAAACCCAAAGTTAGGACACCCTTTGATGGGACACAAATATCATATACCCCTTGCCAGTTTTCAGAGGTGGGAAAGGCCATTCCAGGGTTGTGGGCTCCACTGCTGTCCTGGCTCAGTGTGGGTTGTCACCTTGCCTTAGCTGGTTGGAAGATTTTCTCTCAAGCAACCATGGCTTTGCAAGGTGCCAAGACATTCCTCCCATCCAGCTTGGGCAGGGGAATTGGAGGCACAACGAATCTTATGAGTATCTTGGGCTATGATTGGAAGTTGTCCACATGGAATGGGTTAACTGGTTGGGAGGCTTGGAGAGATTCTTGGAGTAGAAATGTGGTCACTTAAACTGGACAATTTATGAGTGCAGGGCTGATGTGGATGATGGGTGGCAACTCAACGGTCAGTTTGGTACTGGTGTAGCTTTCCTGAAGCTCCAAGGTACTGTTAGGAGATAGGGTTCTTAACCTCTTTTGAATTATTAACCCCTTTGTATGGTGAAGCCTGTGGAGCCCTTAGAATAATATTGTTTTCAGTACTTTACTGAAGTAAATTCATACACAGTAAAGTGAACAAATCTCATGTGCAGTTTAATTGTGACAAAAGTATACATAGTCACTACCATCCAGACCACAATAGGAGCATTTCTAATATCCTAGAAAATTTCCTCATCCTTTCCTCAATCAGTCCTCCCTATCCTAGAAGCAACCACTACTGGTTTTTATCAGCATAGATAATTTTGAACTTCATGTAGTGGAACTATATTGTAGATACTCTTTGCATGTAGCTGCTTTCCCTCTTTATAATAATTTTTACTTTAATTATGTTATTGTGCATATCAGTTGCTTGTTGTTTTTATTACTACATAATTGAATGAGGTTCTTGAGTATATAATTATATACATACAAAGGAAACTACTTATTTTGAAATACAGTTATCAGCATATTTTTGGAAAACACTTATATTGTTCAGTGTGTGTGCCGCTTTATTAATATATTAATAGCAAGCTCTAACAGTGGGTCTGTTAGTCTAATAACTACTAATTTTGAAGCAGCAGTAAGCATATGCAATGGACATCTGCCACATCTGTAATATCATGAAAACATCTGTCATTTTTCCTTGCTGGCAAAATGATATTACCAATATTAATGTGATTTATTATCTATGTCCTTTCTTAAAGAAAATGGTTAGTTAGAGGCTAGTAAAAATAAAAGCATTTTTGCCATTCAAGTTCATGGACCCCCTGAATTCTGTCAATGCTATGTTATAAACTTTCGTAATATAAGGTCGTTACATGGGATGTTTCTCCTGGGTGCATGGTTCTTTGGCTTCTCCCTCAATTTTTGACTTTTGAAATCTCTAATACAGTCTCTGTGGGCTGGCCAACTCGTTCCACTTAACTCCTCTCTTATACATAGGATGGGAGCTTCTAGCCAAGTGGTTATTAAATTTCTGGTTTTATACAACAGTAAGTTTCCCATGGCTATATCTCTTAGTGAACTGGGGCGGCACTTGGGATAAGAGAAGGACTTCTATGAACAAGGAAGTATGGTTTTCTAAGAACATTTTGATTAGTCCTTTGGAAATATCCCTCCATGAGACATTTAGAGAGATTTTCTTGTCTGTCCTCAGAAGAATGCCCAAGTCCTTACTAGACCACAAAAATCATGCAAATAGAACCAAGCACAAGAGAATTCCTTACACCCACGTAACGGCTCTCATAGGAGAACGTTTATTTGATTTTTTGAATGAGAAAATATAATATTTTGAAGATATCTATACATATATTTCTTATACTGGAAATAGTAATTAAAATAATGTCACACTTGGGCGTCTGTATTCTAAATGGCTCAGACTTGTGTTAGTTGGGTCTGTGGATGAGAAATAGAGTCTCCACGATAACCTAGTCCATTGAAGTGCCAAGTTTAAGTCTCCTAGAATTAAAGGGAGCCACAGGGTGAGATCAATCTGTGTTTATAATCCTGTTGACAGCACCTTTCTTCACGCTTTGATTCATAGTCCATCTGCTCCCTGCAGATTGCCCCGAGCTCAGCAATGCCATGACAGTTGCCATGGTGCTGATTTGCATACCAAACCAGGACTTGTATTTTTGTGTTTGCCTCACACATTTCCAGTGCTAAGTGTTCTTCTACAAAAGGAATTAGCGTACTAGCCAATTAAGAGATTTTTGCCAGAAATAAAGCACCCAGGGATTTATCCTTCAGGTTATATTGCTGCTGCTATCCCTAAGAACTGCCAACATGGTTGACTGGTTTTCTTAGGCTGGCACTGAGTCTAAAAGATAAAATGTCTATAGTGAGATCTGTAGTGGTTTCTTCTTTTATTCCTGCTATATTTTAAGCAGTTTGCAAATAATTAAAACATTTTTATTTTATTTTATTTTTTTGGTGGTTTTATTATGGAGCATATATGGATTTCTGGGAGGATGGATTTGGAGATTCCGTTTTTGTTGCTGTGGGTCTCTATAGTGGAAAAATTTTGCCCTATCCACTTAGAAATATTTTCTTAAAGACATTGCATTGTAAAGAAAACTTTCAAATTATCTAAATCAGCATTTTTAATGAGCTTTAATCATCAGAACAAAAGCTAGAAAATGTTTGGTTCTAAAATTTCTCCATTAGATGCTACTTGAGCAACACAAAGTAATGAAGGACTGATAGAACCACATGGATGAATCTCAAAAACATGATGCTGAGTGAAAGGAACCTTTTATGAAGGAGTATATACTGTTTGATTCCGTTTAGATGAATTTCTGGAACAAGAAAAATTAATCTATGATAAAAAAGAAAAGGAATAGTGCTGGCCTCTGGGTAGTGGAATCAAGAATTGAGGTGATAAAAATGTTCCATATCTTGATGGGGTTTGGGTTACGTGTATGCATTCAAAACTCCTGAATGTATACTTAAGATTTGTGCATGTCACTCTCTATAAATTTTACTTCCAATGAAAGAAAAAATAAAGTTCTCCATTGCAAAATCTAAATGTTGGACATTTAGAAAAACTAGACATTGAGAAAAAGTGGTATGATTATTATCAGTTCAATCAGCACTATTTAGATATGACGTGTGGAAATTTGTCCATTCTGTTACTTCAAATATTTACCTGAATCTCTAGATCCCAGTGGAAATATGCCTGCTTCCAGAAAACACTGCCTTGATTTTTATGTGGTCAGCAATGATTTGATTGAGTTGGAAAGTGGATCATTTGGACTTAATTTTGATCCATCTTCTGTTTCAAAAATGAGGAAAGGCATCTGTGATTGTGCCAATGATAGGGTAGCATTTCATAATCCTGTTTCTTAGGGCAAGCTTAGTTTTTATCTCTGTGAACTGCATCAGTTATCAGACACTGGCATGTCTGATGGTTCAGAAAGTCTTGGTTTTCTGAAATACCACCATAACTCCAGTGTGTTCTTTTGCTTTACTAATGCTTTGACTTTTCTAAGTAGCCACTTGAACTTGGCTAGGAAGCTGAGGAGGTGGTACCTGAGATAGTTTAATCTTGTGAAAGGTGGCTCCAAATTCCTTCCCTAAAGTTATGGTTGGTCCATATCACACAATTGAGCGAAACATGTTTATACTGATGTGGTCTTCAAATGTGAACGATGTCGTGAACCTTAAGTACTGTCTATATAGGAGGAGAATGAGCCCTTCATCTCCACCTGCTCTGTGGATTTTCTTCTCTGTTGATGCCCCGTCTCTCTTCTCGCCCCTCAATCCCAGAGTTCATGCTGCTGTGTATAAGACCAGGCGAGCTGTAGAAGACATGGTAGGTGGCCCATCCAGATTCCCTTCTATCTATATCCCAACTGTCTATCTATATCCCAACTGCTGGCAGGAATGGTTTCTAAGGCTCACAGCTGCCTCCCTTCTCAGAGAATTACCCTTGGATGATGGACGCTGTCTAGTCAGGGAGGTTACAGATTCACCTTCCCAGCACCACACACACACACACACACACACACACACACACACACACACTTCTCTCTCTGTCCCCAGCCAACAGGCCTGTCCTGTCACCACAGGTAGCCACAACTCTGTGGTGTGATTCGTGCTGCCGAGCTCCCTGTGGGATCAGGTCAAAGGCTGCACCCAAATACTGGCCTTCCTGTTTCTCTTCCCCATGAAAATGGTGAAGATCCTCAGCAGAACTTCAAAGGGAGCAAGGTGGCCATGTTAAGACAGGATCAATGATGACTGCCTCTAAGGTGAATTTCCATGCGGCTATTTTGGTACGTGTAATTAGATATTGGCTATTTTCATGTTTTTCCTGCTCTGAAACCAGCTGAATGTTGTGCTTGGGGAGTGCAACTTTTCTTGTATGAAACAGAACCAAGTGTAATTACCCTCCCACATGTTAATATGGGTGGGAAAAACAGGAAAAGCATGTTTTTAACATTTTACTCCTCCTGCTTCCTTACCCCATTTGAAAGGGCATAATTTATACTCATGCCATCTGTAGAACTTTCAACAGGAGGAACACATACAGATGAAATATAAACCCTATCCTGGAGTTACTAGAATATGCCAGAGAATTTGTAGCTCCTGGCAGCCAAAAGCCTTCATGTTTCTTGGGGTGGGGGGTGCTGAGGGGGTATAGGTGGGGGATGATTTCAACCGTTGGTCAGCTCTCCTGTGTTTGAAAGTGCCACCTTGTGCTGCAGAGTGATTGTTCTCTTCAAAATAATTGGAATTATAGAGTTGCACAAAAAGCATAACTATTTACCCTGCTTATTTGCTTACACTGGAAATGATGGTTATGTATATTTGTATTTCAATTCAATGTGAAAAAAGGGAAAACAATTTTTCTTTCTCTTTAGAGTAATATTTTGGTGCACTGGAGGATTTCACAGTAAAAAACACCAGGAGTTTTTCTTTTCCTTCCTTCCTTCCTTCCTTCCTTCCTTCCTTCCTTCCTTCCTTCCTTCCTTCCTTCCTTCCTTCCTTCTTTCCTTCCTTCCTTCCTTCTTTCCTTCGTTCCTTCCTTCCTCTTTCTTTATTTTTTTAATAAGGGGAAACAACGAAAAAAAAAGGAACAATAAATTATCTATTTGCAAATAGTGCTGGGTAACAAACCTCAAATAAATTAGTTTAATTAGCCCAGGAGTCCCTGGTTCACCAACAGTGACTAGACGCACCTGGTGTTTCTTCTGGTCCTGACTGGGCTCATTCACGTGCCTGGTGGTCAAATCGCTATTATTTGGGGCAGTGGGGACAACTGAGCCCCCCCCCCCATCTCTCATTTCCAGCAACCTAGTTTGCACATGTTCTCATGATGGTGGCAGAAAATCAAGAATGAAAGCAAGCAACTTCATTTACCTACATTTCAAGTCTCTGTTTATGTCACATTTGCTAAGATCCCATTGGCTAAAGCATGTCAAACAGTCAATCCTTGGGTTAGTGTAAAAGAATACTGCAAGATTAATGACTAAAGATGTGAATGCTGGGAGGGACAAAGAATTGGAGACATGAGCACTGAGGCGTCTACACATGAGGGGTCTCCATATATATATGTATATATGTATATATACACATATATAATAATTATATATATTTCTAAGTATATATTTATATATACTTATATATTTATATATATATTTATAAGTATATATATAAATAACATATATATATATGTTCTATGCTGATGTCCTCTTCCTTATCTCTACCAACGTTATCTTCCTTCTACATCTGAGGTAGCTTCTTGAGTGTCATTTTCAGCACTTAGTAATAGCTACTTTAGAGTACTTTATTGAGAACAACTCTACAGCCTTAACTAGGAGGAGTTGGAATGAGCACCGTTACAGATCAGTAATATCTGCCATGGATGAAAGAAAAGACAGACCATTTATATTTGATACCAAATAATTTGTGTGTGTGTGTGTTATCTTGTTTTAATTTGCATTTCCCTAATAATTAATAATGTTGAGCACCTTTTCATATGCTTACAAAGAAACCACTTCTTTTTGGTAAAATGTCTTTTCAAGTGTTTTACTGATTTTAAAAATTGTGTTGATTGTGTTTATTGAGTTGAAAGATTTCTTTAGCTATTGTGAATGCAATTCCTTTACTGGATATTTGATCTCCAAATATTTTCTCTTAGTATGTGGTTCGTCTTTTCATTTTCTTAATGGTGTCTTTTGATGCAAAAAAGTTCTTAATTTCAATGAAGTGCAATTTATTTATTTATTTATTCTTTTAGTGTTAGTTACAAATTTTTAAATTATTCAATTACAGTTGACATTTAATATTATTTTACATTAGTTTCAGGTGAAAAGCATAGTGGTTAGATATTTATATAATTTAAGAAGTGATCCCTCTGATCAGTCTAGTACACACCTGGCACTATACTTAGTTATTATAATACTTTTGACTATATTTCTTATGCTGTACTTTACATCCCTGTGACTATTTTGTAATTACCAATTTGTACTTCTTAATCCCTTTACCATTTTCACTGACCCCACCAACCCCCTCCCATCAGGCAACCATCAGTTTGTTCTCTGTATCTATGAGTCTGTTTCTGTTCTTTGTTTGTTTGTTTGTTTATTATATTCTTTAGATTCCACATATAAGTAAGACCATATGCATGTGCCTTACTCTGTCTGACTTATTTCACTTAGCTTGATACCCTCTAAGTCCACCCATATTGTCCCACTAAACATTTCTTGATTCTTTTTGTGAGTGGCATTACATCTTCTAAACTCTGGAGGAAAGCAGTGGTGATATTCATTGAAGGGAAGCTATGGCAATGCCAAAATGCTATGAGATATATGAGAAACCATACATTCAAGCAAAATCTCTTCATAAGAGGCAGTATATGGTACTAATAGTGGGCCCCCACCATCAACAAACCTGACTGTAAATTCTTGTTCTGCTGATTTCTAACTCTGTGTCTTTGGGAAAGCTACATAACCTTGGCTTGCCTGAGTTTCTCCATATGCTGAAAAAATGGCACCATATGAAACAAAATGCTTTGTGGTATTTTTGGTCTATAGTAAGCACTGAATAAATAGTAGCTACTATTTTATTATTAAGCAGTAGTAAAAATTACAAGTAAAACATACCTTTAAAAATGAAAATAAACTATAACTCCTGAATTTTTGAATTTAAATGGTGTTGGTTGATGAGAAGAATGGAAGATTAGGGGTAGGCCATGCCCAAGACACCAGGAACCACCTTCAGTAATGATTCTATTAGCCACAGGCACCTAGTTTCAATGAAGTTCATTTCAAGGACCATTAATAAGGGTTTGTTACAGGAATTAGATCTTACCCAATTGTAGGAGCTATTAAACAGCTTCTGTAAGTCTGTTGTTTTCACATCTGAAGCTGGAGCTTGAAGCCTGCAGGGAAGAGAAGATAGCCATAAAGTGGGGGAGAGCAGGGAAAAGCTAGAACTCATAAGCATGAGTTGGACCCCACTCACACAGACTTGACTCGTGTCAGTTCTCACTTCCTCTGACCTTGTCAAAGCCGGTGTCCTGCAGGAGAAGCTTTCTCATGGAGCTGGACACTTGACTGACCAAAGAGATGGGGAGCATGAGAGGGTGAGAAAAGGTGGGGCTATTGCATGCCCAGAAATAAGCCATCAAATAACTGACAGTGGACGTGGACTGCAAAGCAATGAGTGAGCTTCTGACTGTGATGAACAGTACGAGAGCTTCTTCACTTCCTTCTTCCAACTTTCCTATGCAACGTCTCCTATGGCCCACCCTAATCAGAGGCATACAGGGAAGGTAACCGACACTTTGTTCAGCACTAAGTTGACACATTACTGAGTCACCACACACTTCTAGTGACCATATGCTACAATAGAAAGAGAACTGGCTTTCAGATCTAGAGATGTGGCTGTCTGACTTTGGGCAAAACCACTTAACCTTTCTGTCTGGGTTTCAAGTGTTAATATTCTCATGTATAAAAGAGCGTGTGGAGTGAACTTTTTCATCCCTAAAGATCCCTTACAGCTCTTAAGTCTATGCTTTTGTCATTTTACTTCCTACCTCCATTAAGTTTCTGTGTCAGCCAGTCTTGTTGACATACTTTGTGTGATTCTGTCCCAAGGCAGTCAAAATGAGCGTGAGGCAAGTAAAAGGAGCCCCGCATGTTTGTCTAAGCTCTCAAAGCTGCCGAAGTGAATGCTGAGGGCAAAGGGCAATTGTAAGTGATGTGATTAAATATTTACCATGTTAACCATGACCACTCGTGGATTGCTGAGAAAGCTGACCATACTGACTGACTGAAATATTTCACTCCAATTTTTCTTATGATATGCAATTTTGACTAAATTTGCCAGCTCTCGTGGGGCTGAACACCATTTAGCAACATCAATTTCTTTGCCTACTTCCAGTTACAAGCAATTATAATCTTGGCAGTTTTACTCTCCTTGAATAAGCACTTGTACATGTTATTGATATCTGGCAAGGCTGATTTCTTCTATGCAAAGACTCACTTATGATTTTGACGCTAACTCTACACAGTGTTGATCAACATTGCTGGACGTTCTGGGGGAAGACATTATCATGGAATATGCTGGAACAGAAGAGATTCCAAGAAAGCGGAAGGGGATTGTTTTTTGTGTTCTTACTTATATCTCTCCCCTCCTCCTCAACTGGTGAATTAAACAGTCCTGGTAAGATACTCGGTACAGGTTCACAATCCCTTATTGAATATTCTCTCTCTGGGAATTGATGCAGTCTGGAGAGAGCTACTGTCGTGTGGGGCGGCCTGCGGGGTCTCTGCTCCCGCTCCCCACATAAGAATGCAGGACATGGTGAGGGCAAAAAGGAACACCCAGGGAGCCATAGATAGGGGAGTCATATCACTATATTCTCACCGGCGGCATCCGCCTCTCTGCAATCCACTCTTGCTAGCCCCCATTTTTTCTGCTAGCGTAACCACGGCAGTTATATTAGTGGCCAGTGGCTCACTGGTTACAGCTGACGGCCAAGTAGCCACAGCTGATGGCCATCCAATCACAGTTGATGACCATCTACTACGTGAGCCAGCACCTTTCTATGTGAGGCCAAGAGCCTGGAAACTGCTCCCTGGGGCTCTGTCCCCACAGCTACCTTGTGTCCACTTGTCATGCCCCCTTCCTGCAGCATACATGCAATGAGTGTTGATTCCAGTATCTAAGATTCAGCCCCCTCACCCCAATTCAGAATAACTGTAGGGCCATCTCAGTTCAGAGCTCCAGCGAGGTAGGCTGAGACTTATTTAGATACTGTATCACAGCGTAACTTCTCCTTCTGCTTCAGCTTTCCCTTCCCTTCCCTTCCCTTCCCTTCCCTTCCCTTCCCTTCCCTTCCCTTCCCTTCCCTTCCCTTCCCTTCCCTTCCCTTCCCTTCCCTTCCCTTCCCTTCCCTTTTCTTCCTCTTTCCATTTCCATGTTGCTTTCCCTTTCCTTTCTTTCCCCTTTCCTTCTCTTCCCTTCTATAGGTGTTGATCCTATAAGCATTCCCTAATAAATGCTTGTATAAAATGTTAATCTCAGTGTTTACTTTCCAGGAAACCAAAGCTGCAACTGCAGTGACATGGAGAGAGATCAAGATTTGGGAGACAGAAAAACCCGGGGTGGGAGCTACCTACTCAATCTTAGATCTTGAGGAGTTGAATTTCTTTTCCCATTTATAAAATATTTTTTGGGAGGGGGGCAGGGGAGGAGCAAAAGAGACTCAGTTCAGATCTCTGGTCCCTGTTAGACATAAACACTCTTTTTACCCTCTCACAGCATGTGTCACTTTCTAGCTTATATAATTTGCTGTTTTATGTTTTTTTTTCTTACTTTCTGTCCCCCTTCCCCTTGCCCACACATCCACAAACAGGAATATAAACCTCATTCCCATTTAACAAAGATCATTGTTTTGTTCACTGATGTCACATAAACACATAGTAGGTGTCAATAAATCCGGATTGAACAAGTGAATGAAAGTGTGAAAAGACAAGGAGACACAGGAAGACCATTGGGGAGGCTGTGACTCTAGTGTAGGTAAGCGTTGATAAAGCCTTAATTACAAGAAAGAATGGAAATGAGAAGGAATGGATAGATGCTATGGGGTTAGGGCAAGTAGACTACACAGAAGTGCTTAAAAAAAAACCCAAGAATTCTCAAACTTCAGGGTGCATGAGATTCCCCTGGAAAGGCTGTTTGTTTATTTTGTTCTTTAGAGTCCACATATGTGTGAAATCACATGGCATGTGTCTTTCTCTGTCTGACTTACTACATTCAGCACAATACCCTCTAGGTTCATCCATGTGGTTGTAGACGACAAGATTTTATTGTCTTTTTTTTATGGAAGAGTAATATTCCATTGTATATATGTACCACCTCTTCTTTATCCATTCACCCATTGATGGAGGCCGAGGCTGCCTCTGTATCTTGGCTATTACAATAATGCTACAATGGACATTAGATGGTGTCAGATGGGGACTAGATTTATCAAGGTGATTACTTTATAAGTTATATGAATGTCTGAAAACTATGTTGTAGCCCTGAAACTATCAATATTGTATGTCAGCTGTAATTGAAAAATTAAACATTATTTAAAAATTAAAAGAAGGAATGTAATCAGAAAATAAATAAAACAATTTAAAAAAAATAAAAACACCCATAGATTCCTGGGCCCTTTCTGGAAGTCTGGGTGGAGTGTGATAATTTGCATTTCTAACCTGTTCGTAGGTGATGTCACTGAGCTGATCTGGGGTTCACGCTGGCTTGGAAGAACCTGCCTCTGGCTTCCCCTCAGGTTTTCAGCCTTATCCTTTGTCATCGTGCCCCATGCCCGTTCTGCTCCCTTCACAAAGGTCTCCATTCTGTTCCTCATACTCATCAATGTCATTTGTGAATTAGGCACTGGGAACATGCTGTTTCTCCGTGACAACATCTGGCTTTGAGATCTTTGTAACTGTGATAGCTCAGCTCCCTTGGCAATTCCTTGGGGAAGCCTTCCTGCACCTCCCAGACTAGCGTAAGACCTCCCTGTGAATCATTGCAATAGGCATTCCTTAATCAAACCCTCATTTTAGTAATTATTTTTTTAAGGGATGTCCACCATCATAGATTGTAAGCTCCATGACAGCAGAGTCTGCGTCACTGTTATCACACGTGCTATCTCCCATTACCTCCTAGAGTCCTTGGCATAAGTGGGTACTCAGCGAGTATTTGTTGAATGAGCACTTTTAACCCCCCCCACCCAAAAGAAATCTATACAAATATGTGAAATTGGGAAACTTGCAAATCCTAGTGTCACAAAAGGAAATGCAAATCCCAAGGAATTCCTATGCCCCAGTGATGACCAGATTTGACAGTAAAGATGAGGAACATCCGAGTAAATTAATTTATAAAACTGTTCAATGTCAGGATCTTCAGCCTTTCTTGGTCCCTGCTTTTACTATTTGTTATTTGCCCATCTTGATTCAGTTTAATAAGGTTTTTGTTATTTTGTTTATTGCGGAAATAAAAAGTAAAAATTTTAGTGCTCACCTGGTAACAATAAAACTTTATAGTTTTAAAGGCAATAATCAAGTAACTTATTCATCTGCCCACTTTTAGTTCAACGCTCTCATTATTTCTTTTTATTTCCTCTCGAGCAGTATTGGCATTCTTCTTCTTCTATTGAGAGTTCATTAACAGTTATTTCTTTTGTTTTCTTCCTCTTTTTTCAAAATCTAGCATCTCAACTTCTACATTAGAATGCAGACACCAACACTAAGCTCAGAAATCATAAGTAAAATGGGAGTGATAACCAAACATTATTTCTTCAAAACCTTTCTCGGTAGTATACCCTAATATTCATACTATGTCTTTAATTGAACTTTTTTCTGTAAATTTTTATGCAACTTGTATGACCTCTATTTAAAAACAAAATATTTAACCATATTATAGATATGCATTTGTAATTTTTTTTTCCTTGGCTTTACTGTATTTCAAGTTCATTATTAACTCCTAGTTTGATTTTCTGGTGATGGTTGGGGGAGAAGCTATTAATGATTATAGACACCTGAATTAAGACCCTTTTGACTAGTGAAGTACAGATCTCTTGGGTCTTCTGAACCTTTCATTTCAGAACATTCTTCATGTACTAAGCTTAATGTTATTTTATAGAAACTGCCCATTCTTTTTTATTTTTTCTTTTTAATAGTCATTTGTATTGTGACTCAGTTACACAGGTAAACCAGGAAAAGACAGAGGTTGTTTTATTCATCCTTGGGTTTCCAGAGGTTAGCATAGTCCTTTCCACAGTAGATACACAGTAAAGATTTATTGAATGATTGTCATTAACCAAGCTTTATTATTATTTATTTACCGACGGGCACTGTATTTTCTTGTCTGTGTGTTGTTTGGGTTTCATGACAATATTATGTTCCTTGAAGAACAGATTAAAAACAAGTTTGGAAAATAGATTTTTGCTTTCTTTGGTGTATATTTTTGTGGTATATTTTTTTCCAAATAGTATGAGAGTCAAAGAAGAAAATCCTCCAAAAATAGTAAATTATAATTTGTTAAGATTCCAAGTGAGAGTTGTGCTCCCTTGTTTTTATAAAATTGTCAGGTTTTTGGTTTGGTTAAAGTGATATATTTTTACCACTCCTTTCTACAGCTAATCCCTCTCACTTAAAGTAGTGTTTGTTGAGCTTATTATATTTACATCTACTCAACATATGTTTTTACAATGTGAATATATATTATGTAGAGACATATAGACGTTTTAATTATTCAATGACTGCTTTTTTGTAGCTTCAAGAACATAGGTCTTAGAGTCACAAAAACTGGTGGTAGCATCTTACCTTCATTCTTGGATCTGTTATCTATTGCCAAATAATGCTGCATAACAAATTAGCCCAAAACTCAATGGCTTTAAACGATGAGGATTTATTTAGCTCATATGTCTACGGGTTGGAGGTGGGCAGGGATCAGCTGCTGGACAAGTCTACTGATTTCCTGGTCCAGCTGTCTGGTGGTCACCTGACTGCAATGTCAAGAGTGACAGGGTCATGTGTCTGTCACCATCCAGCAGGCTAGCTCAGGTGTGTTCACGTAATGATTGCGTAGGGAGCCAAGAGAGCACAAGCAATGCAGGTCTCGGCTCCACATGACATGCTGTCACTTATGGTGCAATCTGGTGGCCAAGTAAAATCACAAGGCCAGCCAGATTCAAGAGGTGGTGAGATGAGACTTCACTTCTGCATGGCAAAGCGTATGGTTATAAAGAGGGCAGTGAACTGGGGTCATTTATGTAGTCTACCACAACTGTTCACAAGCCAACTTTGGGGAATTTCCTCAAACCTCACCTGGGTATGGAAGAAGAGTTCACACTTTCCTTTTCCTTATGATGACCCCATGGGCGGCTCATTACTCTGGTGAAATAAAGACCCTGCTCGCTCACAACGAACGCACGTAGTGAACCACGTGCATAGAGTCACTCTGCCATGCTGTGAGGGAAGTAGCAGCCTCATTGAAAAGATGAGCACCAGGTTTTCAGCAACAATGGTGAGATGTATGATACGATATTGTGACATTTTGGTTACCTGTATACCCCAGGATTTAGCAACTTTTCAGTAAGTATATAGTGTGTGAATGAATGCTTTTCTCTGCATATCATTATTGTGACGTAATTAATAAATTGTGTTTTCATACTAGGATCTTTCAGAACAACACAGACAGACATGCATATGAAATTGAGGATTGTAGGAATGAACACAAAACATCTAAGAGTCAATGTAACAGCAGTTAATACTGAGTGTTATATGTCAGACCCTATTCTAGGTGCTCCCTTCTATTAACACATTTTTTATTTGAGGAGGTATGTATTAGGCACTATGAACATCCTCGTTTTGCAGATGAGGAAATTCAGGTTCATAGTCATTGTCTTGCTCCAAGTCACACGGCTAATAAATGGCAATGGCAGGATTTTCCCTCGGGCAGAATCATTCCAGGCTCAGAGCCCTAAACCATTGTTCTGCAGCTGCTGCTTCAGTTAGGACTTCCATATGTGGTCACTGGTGTGTTTCTGGCTGCCTTTCTTTAAGCCAACTCTCAGGGAAACCAAACCAAATCATTCCATGGGCATTTTTCAGCCAACTCTGGCTTTGTCCTAACACCCACTCAGTACATAGCTAATAAAACTTTTCTTTACCATACAGTCATGTGTTGTCAAGGCATGCAAAACAGTTTGAATGAAGAATAGGGTTTTTTCCAGCTTTATTGAGATTTTATTGACAAAAACTGAATATCTTTACGGTATACACATCATGTTTTGATACACGTATACATTGTGAAGTAGTTACCATAATCAAACCAATTAACAAATCCATCACCTCACATAGTTACCTTTTCCTTTACTTTTTTATTGGGTAATATTGGGGAACAGTGTGTTTTTCCAGTACCCATCAGTTGTTGTCCTTCAATCTAGTTGTGGAGGGCACAGCTCAGCTGCAAGTCCAGTCGCCGTTTTCAATTTTAGTTGCAGGGGGTGCAGCCCACCATCCCATGTGGGACGTGAACTGGCAACCTTGTTGTTAAGAGCTTGCACTCTAACCAACTGAGTCATCTGGCAGCCTCATCGGGTGCTCATTGGCTGCTCGTTGTCTTCAATCGAGTTGTGGAGGGACAGCTCACTGGCCCATGTGGCAATCAAACCTGCAACCCTGTTAAGAGCTCACGCTCTAACCAACTGCGCCATCCGGCCGCCCCCAGTTACCTTTTTCTTAATGGTGAAAACTTTTGAAAACTAGTCTAGCATATTGCAAGTATATAATATATTATGATTAACTGTAGTCACTATACTGTATGGTAGGTCTCTAGTACTGATTCATCTTGTAACTGCTAATGTGTATCCTTTGATCAATATCTCCCTTTGCTCCTTCCTCTTAGCCTCTGGTGACCATCATTTTAAAGAAAGAAAGAATGAAATAAGGAAAAAAGAAAGGAAAGGAAGGGAAAGGAAAGGAAGAGAAGGAGGGAGGGAAGGAGGGAAGAAGAAAAGAACGAAAAAAAAAAGCAAGTATAGAGATTGTGATATTTTTCTATCATCCTCAAGTTTTGGCTTATTCACCTATCAGCCTGCCCTTCTCTGTTAGGACACACATATTTGAAATAAATTATTTAGGTTGTAAGCTAATTTTGTAGTATGCCAAGAAGATAATACACAATACTACTAACTCGCAAAAGTATTCTCCTTGGTGTTTTTTATTTGTATGGGTATGGATTTATTCCTTTTTTATAGTAAAATGTAAATACATGTGAGAAAAATTCTGATTCAAAACAGATTTTAAAGCAGGCAGGCCTTTGGCTGCTCCTCATAGTTATTCATCAACCCCCTTATTGACATCTTCCAAGCACTTCAGAAATTTGTTTTTCAGTCCCATGTTTCCTCATATCCACTTCCATGTTCTGCTGCCTATGTGTTTGGTATATGTTAATGAAAATCAACTTTTTAAATAAACATTCTTGCTGCCCTGGAGGTTAAGAGAGACTTTGAAGAAACTAGAGGGATGATGAGGTCCTGGGATATGGAACAGTAGGCTTCTGATAACAATCCAAAGAGGGCAAAAGATCCTTTAAATAATTTATCAGTACTCTGTACTTCTCAAAAATCTCACATAAAAAAAACTCCACTGGTAAAGGATCAACAACAAAATCAGACGGGCTTTGATCATAGGACATGGTCTAAAATTGTGTTACCAAGATGTTCCTAAATAAGTAAAAATCCCCAGTTGAAGGCCGTCACGCTGTATCGGCTCAGCCCTGAGATGGTGTGTGGGAGGCCTTTGGCCCCTCCAGGAAACAAGACAGTGTCCTTCCATCCTCCCTCATCATCCAGTGTGTGCTGTTAATCTCTCATTATAAGTACTTGTGACTCTCTAAGAGATCTTTGTGGATGCTGGAATATTCTTAGCCGTGTGCTGGGCAGGCTGGTAATAAAAGCCCCTGGAAGTAGCACTCCACCAATTACAGATGGGATCTGGCAGAAGAATAGCCCACGTCTCTGAGCTTTCAGTTGGGACGCATCTGAGATATTTTCCCCCCAGCAGGGCTGAACCCCACTGTCCCCAACAGTTATCTGGTCATTAATTTACCTTCTTCTGGCTTTCTTCACATCCTTGTCTTGCAGCCCCACTCACCTATCGCTGCTTTCTTTGGTCGCTTTCCCCAGATAAACTTCTTGCACTCCAGCCCTGATGTCAGGGTGTGTTTCTTGGGGGGACTGTACCGAAGACATCTACCATATATTCCGTTAATTAGATTACTGAAGCCATCTTAATTATTTTATTAGATGTTTCTTTCCGTCCTTTTCTTTCCTCTGTCAACCCTACTTCCATTTCTCTTTTTTCCCATGAATTCCAAGGTTATGTAGCCCTATCCTACAAGGTAAAGTTCTTTGGAAAAATGTATAAGGAATACCACAAGCAAAGAATAATGTATAAAATAAGAAAGTAGGTAAATAGAATACAACAGTTGAATCTTAATAATTCTTTGGATGGTGGCCTTAAGAAAAAAAAGCTCATTAAATTCAAAGATAGGAGATGTTTATACAAATAGAATTAAAGGTAGGAGATTTTCTACAAGCATTTCCTAAATTTATAAAGTTTTTTATAAATTTAAATTTTAAATTAAATATTTAAATTAAAAAAATCCATAAAGTTTTTTTTTAAGAACCTTAGATCATCAGACATAAAGTAGAAAAACACTTATCCAAATCAATACAAGGCACTTCTCTGAAAATAGAAGAGCCCAAAATTTTATTTCCAAAGTTTTGAGTTAAAAATGACAGATGGAGGCGTACATTTGGAAAAGCTTCCTCAGAATTCTCTTTTACTTGCTCGAGTGGGCAGCCTGCTTGGTCTGTCAGAGGAAAGGAAGTAGATGTTACTGACCAGACGTGTGTTGAGTTGTTTGGGGCTGTACTGCATGTCAAGGTTTGGCAGAACCGACATAAAAAAATGTACCTCACACTGTGTTAGAATTGAAAGGAACAGCTCCTGTTCATTATAGAAGCAAAGCTTTTCAAAAAAGCTGCCTGCAGCAGTCGGATCTCCATCCCACAGAGTGGAAATGGTTTCATTCAAACCAGTTCACTGATTGCTTTGGAAACAGTCCCAAGAGGGCTTTGATGCCAGAATGAACTTTGTTACACGCACGCACGCACACACACACACTTGCAGAATTTGGCCATTCTTTTCTTTCTCATATATTTTTATCCTTTCTAAAATATAGTCATGCATACTTTAAGTCATGTAGAAGGCCTGCAGGAAACTGTATTTACGGAGTACATAAAGTTCCAGTTCTCAATTGCTATGAAACATGCCACCCCAACCTCAGTGGTGCAAAATAGGAACAGTCATTTGTTATTATCTATTATGGTTCTGGGGGTCCACTAGATCCAGCTAAGGAGTGATCACTTGGATTCTCTTATGAATCCGCATTCAGCGGGTGCCTTGGGCTAGAGTTATCCCAAAGGCTACCTGTTTTGCTCACCTATTTGTTGTCTGGCTGGGGAGACGTGAACAGCTGGAGTCTGGAACAGCTGGGGCTTTGGTCTCTGTGTCTGTATGGTCTCTGTCTCTGGTCTCTCTGTGTGGTATCTACTGGGTCTCCCCAGTAGAGTGGATTCGGGATAGCTGGGCTTCTCAAGGCTCCAAAGAGACATGTCTCGAGAGAGAACCAGTCAAAGCTGTGCTGCCCTTAATAATCTAGGCTTCTGTAAGTTAGAAGCAAATCACTAAGGCAGGCCATATTCAAGGAAGGGGCACAGATTCTGCCTTTTGATGGAAGGGTTGTCAAGGAATGTGCAGACATTTGTTTTTTGTTAAACCACTACTTTAAATAATGATTCACTTTGATAATTTCAGGGCCTTATCAATGTTTATAAGCCCACTGTATCCAAATTATTTTATTTTATTTTATTTTTGTTACTTAAAAAGTTTTCTTTTTTTTTAAATTTATTAGTTTCAGGTGTACAAGACAAAGTAATACCTAGACGTTCATCATTTATATCCCTCACACTGTGAACCTCCCTCCCCCATCCACTATCCCTCCGACCTCGCGCCGAGCCATCACATTATATATATAAAATTATAGTTGGCATTCATTATTGTTTAGCTTCTGGTGTACAATGCCATGATCAGGCATCCACAGTGTCCCTGAGGTGGTCTCCCAAATAGGGCACATGTCCATCGGATACCCAACAAAATCTTTACGACATTATTGAATACGTTTCCCAAATTAATTTTCAAAAACCCTGAGGCCATCTTGTGGTTACCAGCTGCTTCCTAATCCCTTCACCTTTCCCCTTATCCCCCACCCTCCGCCCATCTAACAACTCTTGGTTTTTTTCCTTTTTGTCCCCCAAAACTGTTTCTGTTTAGTTCATTCACTTATTCTTTTCTTTAGATTCCGCATATAAGTGAGATCATACGGTACTTGTCTTTCTCTTTCTGACTTATTTCACTTAACATAATGTTCTCTAGATCCATCCATGTTGTTGCAAATGATAAGATTTCTTTCTTCTCAAATTATAATACAGTAATACTTTTGCTAATTTTATGTTAATCCAACTGTTCTTTTAAATATGTTTATGTGGGGGGAAGGGTTAAGTGAGGGAACGGAAGACACAGAAGTAAGATGACACTTCTAAATCAAGAAAAAATATGTGCTATTGCTTTATGTGCTGATTTCAACTGATATCCACAGTAACTGTTATGACTATAACGCTGTGCTGAGCTGCTGTGGTTAATACAGCTAGGTATAGGAGGTTTTAAAATTGTGAACAGAACTTAAGTGTTAAATCTTTCAGGGGCTTTCAGTCTCTCAATAGGGTGTGTGCATGTGTGCAAAATTCATTGACAAGGATTATTTACCCACCATTGCAGAAGTGGCAGTGTGAAATATTACTGAAAGATGTGCATTCATTTTTGATATTTTACAGAAGTGTCAGGCAAGAGTTCCTGACGTTCTCTCGTGTCTATAATTGATCCAAAGGAGACTATAAACAACAGACTTTGTATTAAGTACAAAAGGGGTTGATCACCTCAGGCAAGAATTACCTGTTGGTATTTTTTTCTGTACTACATATACATAAGTTTATGTATCACAAGTATTATGCAAATGTTTGTTGAATGAATGAGACTTTATGCAGTTTCATTGTGCAAAACCTCCCATTGATAGGTCTTTAGGGACTGGGGACTTCTGAACTATTTTGAGGTAGACATGTTGAAAGAGAATAAGAAGATTAGTTCTCTCGCTCTCGCTCTTTCTCTCAATAAAACTGTATTCAATGCTAAGAGGCATTTTCTCATTGTCCTTCAGTGTCATTTTGGTCTCATGAATATGTAAATGTCAGCATCCTAACCTGTTTCAGGATCCCTTTCTCATTGTTCAGACATAGGTTGTATTTATTTGTTAGGAACTTTCTCCTAATTATTAAGGTTTGTTTTTTGTTTGTTTGATTTTAATCTCTTGGGTTTATAAATAGACATAGGATTAGCTAGGCTAGTGGCTATTTTCAGTACCCTATCCATATCCCTCAAACCTTTCGCTGTTCGCAGCCAATTTCCAACTGCCAGTATCTGTGTGTGTGTGTGTGCCTGAATGCTGCTCCTTTTATTCTTTCTTGAAACTCTGAAGGCTGCCCTGCTAGAGTGTGTGACAGTCCAATGTGCCATAGAATGTTTATAACCACAGGACAGTCCTCAAACAAGGACTTTGTGAATTGCCAGGTGCTCATAGGGACTTTCTGTTTGGGAAAAATTTCTAAACAATTTTCAAAGAATGAAAATGTTAAAGCTTTGATATTAGATGCTGACACAGTAAAGATGCAAACAGATTTTTAGGTACTTTTCTCATGAAACTTTGTGTTCCAATGGAAATTTTCTTCTTGTAACAATCACAATGCAAGCAATTAGAAGACACCGACTAATACATAAGAGTGGAAGTTATGGGAGTTAACAGGTGAGATTGAAAAGAAGGGACATTTCTGACATTCTCTGTGGTAAATAAATGACTTAAAACTACAATATCAATTTTTTTGGTTAGATAAATTAATGCATATTCTGAAAAGCGGTGTTATAGATTTCAAGTTCCCGGTCTTCAAAGGAAGGACTACCATTCAGAACTAAGATTGCTACATTTTAGACCATTATTCTGGAATCTTCTCTGATGAGATAATGTTGTTGGATGGTTGCCATCTTAGTGTTTCGTGAAGTTATGCTTTCTTTGGAAAGGTTTTAAATATTTTAACAAGCAAAACTGGCTTATAAGATCCATACCATCTTATTTATGGTGGCAAGATATGGAAACAACAAAAGCGTCTTTCGATAGATGATTGGATAAAGATGTGGTGTATACACACAATGGAATACTACTCTGCTATAAGAAAAGATGAAATACTGCCATTTGTGACAGCATGGATGCTCTTGAGATTGTCATGCTAAGCGAAATAAGTCAGAAAAGTTGAGAACCATATGACTTCACTCGTATGTGGGATATAAAACTGAAAGCAACAAAGGAACAATCTGAACAAACAAAGAAACAAAAACTCATAGACACAGACAATAGTTTAGTGGTTACCAGAAGGTAAGGGGGGTGGGAGGTGGTAGATGAGGGTAAAGGGATCAAATATATGGTGATGGAAGGAGAACTGACTCTGGGTGATGAACACATAATATGATATATAGATGATGTATTATAGAATTGTACACTTGAAACCTATGTTATTTTACTAATTGTTGTCACCCCAATAAATTTAATTTGAAAAAAAATAAAAGAAAGGTGAAGATTCATACCATCCTTGAAGTTCGCCTGTTATAATGTTAATCCACCTTTCTGTTCAAATAACTTTTTATTAGACACCTAAAGAGTTAGGACCTGACTTGATAAAACACTTATGTGGCACTTTCTACGTGCCAGGCACTGCACGTAGAAATTTATTGTGTATTAACTCATTTAATTCTCAGAGTTGCCCATTTAATAATTTCACCTATTTTAAAGCGAAGGCTCAGGAAGGGAAAGTAGTCATGTGCATATGATTTGTTGGAGCTAGGGTTTGAACCCGGCCTGTCTTTAGACTCCATGTTGTTGAACACATGTGAGGCTCCATCTGCAGTCCTCAAGGAATTCCTAGTTAAATGGGAAGCAGGGTGGGCAAACAAATTATTATGGAAGTGGTAGAGCAGAATGCTCAGGAAGTGCTGGAAAACACAGGGGGTGAAAGTCTTGACTTTCCCTGGGGATTTGGAAGCTCCACAGAGGACAGTACCCTTCACCTGAATTGGAAAGGGCATAGCCCATTGTAAAAGCTGATTTTTCCAGGGAACAAGATATTTTAGAATATTTTTGAAAATCTGTATGAAGCTACAAGTACTTCTAGCCACTTTCCTAATCTAGTTAAGAGTAATTAAAAGTTTATTCTTTCAAAAGAGATTTACCCTTTAGGATTGCCTAAGTAAATATTTTTCTCTCTGTTAAGTGTTCCTACTTAGAAGTGTAAATATCTGCTGATGGGTTTACATGGGTCTGTCTAACTTCAGAAAAATTCCTCACCTATTTTCTTCCAACTCTGGAGTATTAATTCTCTGGGACATTGCAGAGTGATACATTGACCTCTGCAGGATAGATTTTTTAATACAAAGTAATTTATGTGGTTTTTGTTTTGTTTTGCTTATTTGTCAAGCTTTTAAGTGTTCAGCCATGCTCTGAGTATAAGATTCTGGAGCTGTAAGGTTTCCATTCTAGCACAGCTCCTACAGTATAGCAGAACGGTGATGTCAAAGGCCAGAGTAGGAAATTTTCAGTTGTTTTAAAGCTTTCTAGGAATGATAGGTTGAGTTCCCTTGGCCTATGACTTAAAAAATACATTTCTTTCTCATGACCCAGAAAAGTGTTCTTGGTGTGGGTTATCTGCTTATTCAAAGTTTTGCTGATAACTTAGTTCAATTATTAACCCATGGAATTTTGAATTCACAAAGTGCCTGTTACTATTTGTATCTTCTGTCCAAGTAACTCCCACTGTCTTTTCCTTAAAAAAATCTATCTATCTATCTATCTATCTATCTATCTATCTATCTATCTATCTATCTACCTACCTATCTGTCTGTCTATCCATCTATATATGATCAGAACCATGTTGTATCTTACTTTTATTTTACTTCTATGGCCGTCCAGAAATTTCTAAAAAAGCATATCTGGTTATCAAGATAGAAACATGACACTGAAACAAAAGCTGATATTTGCTAGAATGTTGGCATGACTACTTTCTACTTTCACAGGGCCCAAACAAAAGATCTAAACAAGATGGAGGGCTTATTTCTTTTTTCATGCTTAGGTCTGAACCAGTGGGCATCTTAGGGTGACCCTACTCCACATGGTTGTCCATGTATCTTGGTTTCCACTATATGCTAGAGTATTCATATGGCGGAACCATGTCCTCATTCCATCTGTGGGAAAGGAGAAGAAGGTGTGTGTGTGTGGGGGGGGGGGGGCATTCAGTTTTATTTAAAGACATGATACAGAATGTTAAGACATCATTGATGCTCCCCTCCTGTTGGCCTGAGTCAGATGACCATGCTTAGTTGCCAGGGAAGATGGCAAGTCTCTAGATCGGCGACCAAGTGTCTAACCAACACTTAGTGCTTACTCTTATCAAAAGGAAGAAAGGTAGCATGGATATTGGAGAACAGCTAGCAGTTTCTGCCATAGAAGGCCAGCTTATTATAGTTTACTTCAGTGGACATCAGGGTCTTCTTAATTTTACTTTATGCGCAATTCTTTATTCCAATTTTTAAATTAACTTGTGGTTCACTTTGGCCCGAGGATATTTCTCTGAAGCTTTTCTGGGTGTAATACATACGCATATGTGCATGTGCCCGTGTATGCAAGCGTGCACACAAAAACATGACTGGGGTAGTTTTTCACAAAATGTTTTTCTTCCTCTCATATCTCTTGCTAAACTCCTTTGCTACAGCATAAATTTGAATTCTGCTGGTTCTGCAGAGTGCTTAAAATGGAAAGAAGAGACAGATGCAGGAGTTGCTGGTATCTGTAGCCAGTTTCTTTTGTCACTGTGTTGGCTTTCCTAATCTTAATTTTTAAGCATTATGACTAGTGGTGTACTGCTTGATGGTGGTCCTTCCCCATCCATTTTGATTTTAATATTAGTTCTGCATGATTTCTGTTGGTATGGTTTATTCGTTGTTACTTTATTCTTGGAGGACTTATAAATATATACTTTATGTATTGTTATGTAGGCATTATATAATTTTATGAATTAAATACGTATATATCCATATGAAACAATAGCTGTATGGTACTTTGGGCATATTAAAGTTGGTGCTATTTTGATATGTTTTACAACAGATGTCCCAAAATAAAATATCTTAGAAATGTCCTGTACTCCAGGGTTCCTAGAAGACTCCATGGGGTGACTGACTTGTTCAGGAAAAAAAAATGAACCATAAGCATAATATTTTGTTATGGCCAACTAATCATGGACATCTAGTCAATTGATGAACCAGATACACATAGGACACAGTGCTGGGTGCAAAATCAAGGAAAAGCTGTCAACCTTGAACAGCCCCCAAATTTTCAAAATCTAGTGTCAAGTCAGAATTCAAGTGATGACCCTAACTCATTACTATCACTCAATTGGTTAGCTTTGGGAAATCTTAAATAACAAAATTTAATGCTGTATTCACACCCAATATCCTATTAAAGAAGTTTGGTGAAACGGTTTCACACATGTACCTCTAAACCCCAACCTCTTTCAAAGAAGACTTCTAAAATGTCTACTTGCTTTTCCACCAGATATGTTTGGAAATGGTTGAAAGTGTCTCAACCTGAGCTGCCAGGTCTTTGAGTACAGGCAGTGTTTTGTCCTAAATTAAGACTTGTTTTTATCCACCACATTTGCAGCCATCATTTCCTTTTCACCCTTGAGCGCCGACAACTGGAAAATTTCCTTCTTTCAGCAGCCAGAAATGACAGTGATCAGGTTCCTTCCCTAAGCTACCAAATTTTTTTCCCATGTGCAGTGATACCACCACCAATGGCAGTAATACCTTCCTTTACTAGTGGAGCCCAAAGCCAGACTTCCAAAGAGACTGTTCAGTTTTGTTCCCTTATTAAAATCATCATTTGATTTGGTCTGTGGTTCCCTTATAGAGCTTGCTTCAGAGTCCACCTATGCAATACTCAGAGCTATGCTCCAGCATGTTCTAAATTAGGGTTCAATCTCTTTAATTCTAGTCTGACTCACCACAGTGCAACTGCATGAGGACCCTGCCTTATGAATTTCATGCAGAAATGTGCAATAAAATTAGCATTACTTAAATGTTTGTAAAGGAGCTGTGTTTCAGTTTTCCCTCTTGTCATTAAATGCTGACAGATTTTGCAGTTGAAAATAGAATAGGTAGCTGACAAGCAGGTATTCAGGAGTAATTCTTTCTTGGGTAAAAATCTACTTAGTTGTAGACAATACCCCACCCCCCACACCCTTCTCCTGCTAAAAAATTATAGGCTACAACTATGAGACCTTAGAATGAATGGAACCAATGATATTGAATCCATAATAATAGCTAATATTTATTAATTGCTTATCACATTCTGGGCTTTGTTCTTAGCTCTTTACACTGTATTAACTCAATTATTACAGCAACTATCGGGGACAGATATTACTCTAATTTTTTTTAGCTAGGAAGCTAAAGCATAGAGAGGTTAAGTCTCACCAAGTCTCAGCTGTAACTGTAAAGCTAAGATTTGAACCCAGACAGCCTGATTCCAGAGCCTGTATGCTTAACTATTGTAACAAGGACATAGTTCTTCCAAGTGTTGTATTTAACTGCTCAAGAAGCTGTATTTCATAGCCATAGAAGAACCGTGCTGTGTTAATAGAGTATTCCTCAGAAGGCTCTCAAATGTTACTCTAGCTTACTGGATTGGAAAAATCTATCCTCCTCTCATTGGTTCAGTCGCATCAGACCAGCACTCATATCTCATATCCAACGACCAGCTTTTGGTTCTGTAATTCTGATGAACATATGTCATTATATGGAGCTTTCTTGTTACGGTAGGAGAGAATGGTTCAGGATTTCTTGTTGCATTATAGTATTCAGTTTTCTGCAAAGTCAGCAGTGTTCCGCAAGTCTATTTTGAGGACAAACTTGTTGGCATGTAACAGATTCTGAAAGACCATGTCTGGGCATTTTGATGGTATTTGTTATTGGCTGAGTTGAAAGAATATTCTCTGGATAATCTGGATAATTTATTCTGGATAATTTAATCTGGAGAATATTATCTGGATAATCTGGATAATATTATCTGGATTATCTGGATAATTATCTGGATAATTATCTATGACAACAGCACCCGGGTCCTTGCTGTGTCATAAGAATAGAATGAAAAGTGAAGGAGAGAAGCAGGAAGTATGATGCCATCTTCTTTCAGGGCATAAAGTAGGTTTTTAGTGTACATTGCGTATTGCACATGTGTGAAGCACTTCTTAAATAGATGAGGTTGAACCCTATGAAATAGCCATTTTTGTAGGTCACAACAATGAACCAGCAGAAATTTCATTCCCATACATGCACACGTCTGTAGACACTCACGTGTACAGACGTACCTGGAGATATTTATGCTTCCAACTAAGACAAGAAGACAAGTAAACAAAGCTCAAAATTACTTAGTGGGATTTTGCTTGACGTCACGATGGTACTGAAATTCGGAGGTGGTTCAGGAACCCATTCTTAGTGTGCTATTGGAAAATAATGTTTACAAGACAGAGACTTTATTTTGGAATATTATGCTCCCCATCATATTCTCAAGGCAATATTTATGCCCTGAAAAAATGGCACCAAATCCATGTGAATTTTTTTTTTTCATATCAAAATCAGTAGATGCATGTTACCCACAGCTGACATTTTGAGATTTTTTGAAAAAAATTATCTGCTAAAAATGAAGGCTCGTCTCTTGGCTGGTTGTTGTGGCATGTCTGTGCTACAGTGACAGGGGCAGTTTTTCGTGTCCCATCTTTTTGACGGAAATTACTGAGGTGTAGTGTCAGCGTCCACCAAACCATTATATCTTCAGTTATGATGAACCAAACTGAACGAGGGGCTTTAGAATATTCTGATCCTAAACAAAGAGATTGTTATTATAAAGCAGTCATTTCTCTCTCTCTCTCTCTCTCTCTCTCTCTCTCTGTTTCTCTCTCTCTGTCTCTCTCTCTTCCCCCCCCCCACCCCGAGCCCTTCTCTCTTTTTCAGCCCAAGTGCTCACAGGAGGTGGAACATACCGTCAGTTTGGGGGAACTATCTTCTTAAAATTGAAGAGGTGTTTATATATGGGAAAAATTGGCAGCTTCCAGAAAGATACTCTGTAGACCATTGTGTTTGCCTCATGTGGCTTAATAGCACTTCACTCTGTAGAATTATATTACTTAATTCTACACACATATGAAAGCAGCACAGATAAAACAGTTGGCCCAAGAATGAACAAACATGGGTTTAGGACTCATATCTTTTATTTGGCCATTCACCTTGCTGGACCTTTACCTCCTCACCTATAAAACAAGATGATTCAAAACTATGAACTGGAAGGTGAACTTGGATGCTGGGTTTGTATTCTTGGCCCTAGAGTTTTTGGCTGCTGAACTGGCAGAAGAACACACAAAGCATTTGACCTTGCTTCCATCTTTCATAATGCTCCATACTGACCTTGGTATTTAAATGAGCGTGATTCTACTGATTTGCTGTCAATGGGGCTTGCACTCTGGGCTGCTTTCCAGAGGTGGGGATAGATTTATGCAGATTCATTTCCCAGAGGCCTCTTCTTCCGGTTTCTACAGTAGAATTAAGTAAATCTACTGAAGTCAATGAGAGTTTATTTGTTCTTAGTAAACAGACTAACATGGAAAAACCTAAATAGACCCCAAAATAGATGGAACTTAAGTGTGATGTATATTAGCAAATTTTGTAAATTTATAGATCATGTGTTAGTTATCTCTTGTGGCATAATATCAGTAACCAAAATGCATTGAACATTGTTTTAACTACTTTCCACATATCATCTCATTTAAACTTTATCACTGTCCTATAGTAACTACGGTTATCTCCAGATGTGAAAATGGAGGCTGTGAGAGACTAAATTTCTTGTTTAATGTCATGTGCTACCACTCAGTGACAAAGGCAAAACTTGACCCAGTCAGATTCCAGATACAATGCTTATAACATTTTCCCTCTTTTTAGCTAGCGGAATTTCCTACTTTTCTGAATATGTGCTACCTGTCTTGAAACTCTCAATTCAGGGTCTGGAGTCCTAGCTCTAGGATATTAACCCCAAGTGAGAGGTACTATTTGTATCCAAATTTCACCATGCATAAAATGGAAAAATAACAAATACATGATTAGAATCATATTTGCCTAACTTATAGGATTCTTATTAGGCTTCTTATTATTCTTAAATGCATTTATGCATTTGCTTTGAAAGGTACAGAGCTATTGCACAGATGGCTAGAAAAACACCAAAAATACATATAACTCTTCCATAGTGACAGGTTGTTGCTAGAAAGAATCTTCCTAGTGAAGAATTACATGACCATTACTTACCAATGAAATGTCAGAAGTGATGTACATATGTCATTTCCAGACTGATGTGGTTATAAAAAGGATGTGCCTTCCTCACCATCTTTCCCCAGCTCCTGGCTGAGTGGAGGCAATTACAATCATGTGTTGCAGATGGTGGAGCCAAAGACATAAGAAGCCTGGATTCCTGAATGATCACCTGGAGGAAAGCCATTTGACAGGAACACTTACATTGGATTGTAACATGAGTACGAATGATCATGCAGTGAATTAAGACACTGGGATTTTTGAGGGTTATCTGTTATAGCAGCTAGAGTTATTCAGCCTAACTACTACTAAAAGCGCAGTCTAAAAGTATTGTTGCTTTAGTCTAATCTAGAGTAAAGACGGCAGATTCTATTAATGTTCAGCCTTTAAATTGCTGAGCAAGTCATTGAATTTGGCAATGTCTTATGTTATTCTTCAATAAAGAAAATGTTTATTCCATGGCCTCAGAACATGTTTCTCAAATGGGAGGAATGTTTCCCCCTCTCCTCCCTGCAGGGGGCATTTGTCAATGTATGGTGACATTTTTGGATGTCAAAATTTGAGGGAGGGTGCTATTGGCATCTGGTGGGTGGAGGCCAGAGATACTGCTCAACATCCTAGAATGTGCATGACAGTCCCTTACAAAAACAACAAAGTGCAATAGTGCTGAGATTGAGAAACATTAGAAGCACATTTGGAGCCACAGAGGTAAACACCATTACACTGCTCTCGTGACATGTAGCCAACTTGAACTGGGAGAGGTACTGTCCCGCCCTTACTCTGTTAGGATCCTGTTTACCAGATATATCCTTCAGGGCACATGCTTTTGACGTCAGGTCTCTTTGGTTCTCAGGTGTCATGTGGTGGAATAAACATTGGGTGCAGTAGAAAACTTTGGCTCTAAAGCTGGATCTTTCTGTTAATAGCTATACGTTTTGGGGCAAGTTAATAATCCTCCCTAAACTTTATTTCCTTTATCTGTAAATGAGAATAACATCATATACCTCATAATGTATAAGAGTTAAATGGAATTATATATATTAAAACACTTGTTATAATTTCTGACACACAACCCTCACTCAACATACATTTGTTTTCATTCCAAAGACTTTATAAATGTGAGAAAAATAACTTATTAACGAGACTTGAAACCATAAGGTGGAATAAATCAGAAATAATTTACTGATTGGCATAATGTATCGACCCATGTGTTTATATATTGTTGGTTTATTGGTTAAATAAATAACTGCTTTCAAAAAAAATCACTAAACTAAAGTTAATATTCAGTAAAGTCTTGTTTTTTTAATTTTTATTTTCTGGGTTATTATATCATTGTCACCTTATCTGTAGGAGCTCAATTCATAGTTCACAGTTGCCCCTGGGGAATACACTTGAGTACTTCTGCATGCACATGAGGAGATCTTTCCCCCGTCAATGCTTGTTCTCCTGTCTTGGGAATTGCTTGGTGGCCCTGTGTTGTCTTCCTTCAAGCACTACACACACGATAACTGTTCTCTTTTGCTTCAGAAATGAATATTGTGTTCTGTGCAATTAATGCCGTTATAGGGATCTTCCTAGCATCTCCAATACATTCAGATCATCACAGAAAAAAAAGCATTATAATAAGTTTTGTGACTTAACAACTAATTTTTTCAATGACTTTTAAAATGACGTTGTAAAATGAAGAAATCTTGTCATTGGTCAAGAAGAAAGAACTTCTGGAGATGAACCAATTGCTCGTAATAGTGCTGGGCAGGGAGAACTGGGTGCTGGTAGTGCTTCTGAGAGACCTGTGGATATCATAGAGGGATCCAGAAGGGGAGGTAAGGGTGGTAGAACAGCGAAACCAGTGGGAGCGTTTGGAGCCATTAGCCTGGAGAAGAAAAGTCCAAGGAGAAGCAAGAAACTATTGCCAGCTGTCTGAGGAAAAATTAATAAAACTGATTTTGAGCTCTCCAGCTGACAGAACTAAAACTAAAGAAAGGGTAATTCAGAAGTAGTCACAGTAAGAAATGCAAACAACATATTTAAAAATTGCTTACCGGTGTCAAGAATTGGGTGTTATCCTTCCAGAAATTTTCTATGTAAACCTCAACCTATATGCATATACATTTATACATAATTTATATCATGCACACTTCTTACATTTTTTGAAAAAGAGGAGCATAGTATATGTATTTTTCTTAACCTGAGAGGCAAATTTGAACTCCCTATAATAAAGACGTGCTATGAACTGGGAATATGTAATCATGGAACAGCTCATGAGCAGTGCGCCTGCTGTCGGTACATGTCATTAGAAATCGTATGGACCAGCTGCCTCCAAATTTAAATATACATGCAAAGCCACTGGGGATGTTGTTAAAATGTAGATTCTCACTCGTTAGGTCTGGGTGGGGGGCGGTGAGATTCTGCTTCTTTTTAATAAGCTCCCAGGTGATGCTAGTCCTGGGACCACACATTGAGAAGCCAGGGTCTAACTGAGCATTGCTTTGGATGCCTAGAATGGTTTCCTGTCTTGGGTTGGGATAAACCACTTTTTTTTCTGTCTCTTTATCTATTTTATTTTACTTTTAAATTTTTCTTTAATTAAAATACATCTAACATACAATATTATATTAGTTTCGGGTGTACATCATAGTTATTCAACAGTACCCACCAAGCTCTACACAGTGTTCCACATTATTGCTTTTATTCCCTATGCTAAAGAAGCGATCACCATGATGAGTCCAGCAACCATCTGACACTATACCACGCTATCACAATATTATTGATCTTTCCCCCCTTTTTAATTAGAGTTGACATTCAATATTATATTAGTTTCAAATATATAGCATAATGGTTAGACATTTATATAATTTAGGAAGTGATCCCCCTGAATAGTACTACCTGGCACTATACATAGTTATTACTATATTATTGATTATATTCCCTATACTTTACATTCCCGTGACTATTTGATAACTACCAATTTGTACTTCTTAATACTTGCCCCTTTTCCAGCCTGCCCCAACCCCATTCCCATCTATCACCCTGATACATCTAGTACCTATCTGACACCATACCTAGTTATTACAATATTGTTGACTATATTCCTTATGCTATATCCTACATCCTCATGACTACTGTGTCACAATCAATTTGTATTTCTTCATCCTCTCCCCTTTTTACCGACCCCTCGCCCCTCCCATCTTAAAGAAGTCCCTCTAAGATTCCTTGTAATACTGGTTTGGTGGTGATGAACTCCTTTAGCTTTTTCTTATCTGGGAAGCTCTTTATCTCTGTCCTTCAATTCCACATGATAGCTTTGATGGGTAGACTAATCTTGCTTGTAGGTTCTTACTTTTCATCACTTTGAATAGTTACTGCCAATCACCTCTGGTTTGCAAAGTTACTGTTGAGAAATCAGCTGCCAGTCTTATGGGGGCTCCCTTTTAGGTAACTAACTGCTTTTGTCTTGCTGCTTTTAAGATTCTTTCCTTGTCTTTAACCTTTAGCACACGTTCCCTTTTAATTCGAAGGTTTTATTTTATCTTGATTACATATGTGAGGTGTGATAAAAAATATGGTGAGTGTTTAAATTAAAAAAATATTACAGCAAAAGACACATTGCCATTAACCCCCTCAAAATACTCCCCCTCACTTCAAACACACTTATCCCATCATTTTGAAGCAGTTCTGGAAGTCCTCTTTTGTGAGTGTCTTTAGTTGTGCTGTCATGGCTGCCTTGATGTTCTGAATTGAATCAAAATCTTATCCTGTCATGGTCATTTTTACTTTGGGAAGAGCCAGAGGTCTCTTGGTGCCAGATCCAATGAATAAGGTGAATGAGGACACACTGTAATGTTTTTATTTGAAAGAAATTGTCTTACCAGCGGCTATGTGTGACATGGAGCGTTGTCATGACCGAGGATGAAATAAAGACACTCAGGAAAGAGGACTTCCTGAATTGCTTCAGAAAATGGCAAGAATGATGGGATAAGTGTGTTCAAAGCAGAGGGGAGTATTTTGAGGGGGATTAATAGCAATGTGTCTTTTATTGCCATATTTTTTTTTTTAAATTTTAACATTCACCATAGGTTTTGATCATGCTTCATACATCTATGGAAAAAAATGTTGATTACATATAGATGTTTCATTTACTGTTTCACCATTACTAATCAGTTATTTCTTTTTTCTCTTTTCTGTAGTACAGTCTACAACACTATGATTATAACCTTTCCTATTTTAAACTATTTTAACATTCAACGCAAACATTATAGTCCTTAGTTTCCACTGGTTCCATATAGCTTTATTTAGAATAATATGTGTCTGTAAAATTTAGGATCATTTCTATGCATCTAAGTTCCCACAGTAATAGAGCCCTTATAGTTAATGATATCCTTAGTAATTCTAACAGAAGGGATGAGAATGAAAATAATAAATAACGATAGCTGAAAACAGTTAAGCACAGCTTACATGCTAAATACTGTTGTATGGGTTTTATATGCACTACATTATTTTATCTAAAATACAGACCTATGAAACAGTCATTATTATTATCCCATTTTATAGAAAAAGAAAGTGAGTTACAGGGAAATTAAGTAATTTGCCTAAGGTCACCCAGCTAATCAATGGCAAAATTGGGATTTGAACCCAGTCATTTTGGCTCCTGAGTTGGCAATCTCAACTATTATAACCACATTGGGAAAATAAATTGGATAATGTGGAATAAGAAAGTAACTTAAACTTATGTCAAATGGTGGATTTTCACTTTATTATCATTAGAGTACCTTTTTTTCTTTCTTTTTCACAATAACTTAGTCTTGTAAGTATACATTTCTTAGCCATTGAGTGCATCTATGCTACATTTTGTAAATTCCAACTTATCTGTGGAATTGTCTTTGACATATGAATCTGTTAGAATACCAATTTCATGGAATAAAACTTAAAACATCATTTGTAAGATGCCTTTGACACTTTTTTAAAGCTCATAATTATAATTTTATGATATTAGCTAAAACTAAAGTATACTTGAGTTTTAATATTGGTTTGAGCAATTTGAAAAATGTTTTTTGTAAAATTACACCTAATGCCTGAAGTATTCCACATCATCTTTAAAAGGGAAGTTAATTCAGATATGCAATTTCTTTTCCAAAGAGGCGTATTTCCTTAGTAACTAACCTTTGCTTAAGACCTAGTATTTACTCTTGAAGATTTTGTTTTGTTTTGTTTTGTTTTTCTGTAGGCAAGAGAAGGAAGAGTAATTAAATGAATAAGAGTAAGTTTTTGCCATCTCAAGCCACAAAGTTGTTCATAGGGAGTAGGTCTGCCCCTTTCGGCACCTTGTTAGCCATTGCTAGGAGTTGGAGAGAAAGGTAAGCAGTGAAATAAGGGCAGTCGATACCCAACAAGGTATCTGTGACCAAGATTCTGGTGTCCAAAGAGCTCAACACTGGAGTGTCGGTGACGTAGGGGACAGTAATGGTCTTTCTGGAGTGATTCACACTCTGTTCTAAGAATTAACAGAAGCTGTTTGTTTCTATTTTCAAATACTTGCATTTATTAAATTTAATAATAGATGATACATTTACATTAGGGTTTCTGGGCAGGAATTCCCACCCGTTCTCCTGAAACATTTTTCTCTTTCCTATTCCCGAATCCTGAGAAAAGTTGGTCGGGAAAATTGGCTCCTTGAACCCAATAATACCAACAATGGGAACTAAATGTACTACTCACAATGTATCTCTTACACATTTTTCCTATTTATCACTAGGGTTTCCAGGAGGGAATTCCCACCCGTTCTCGGAAATTTTTTCCCGTTTTTCCATTCCTGAATTCCAAGAATAGTTGGTCAGGAAATCGGGAAAATCGGCTCCTTGAACCCAGGTGGTTGGTAGTATTGGACGTCACTTTGTAGACACGATTCATCGTAGAGAACAAAAAAACAGTTTATATCTTGGGATTCGGGAAAGGGAAAGAGAAAAATATTCCTGAGAACGGGCGGGAATTCCCGTCCAGAAAGCATAATTTACATGGTTCAAAACATACACAAGGCAGGAGTTTAACAATGAGAAGCATGTCTGCCGAAGGTGTAACTCTTCGTGGAGTTCGGCACATCATAAGGAAAGCTCCAGCACTGTCCTGTTTCTCTGCGGGAGTATATCCTGCCCATGGAACTCCAGTATTATAATCACATTGTTAAGGTTGAGGGCATCTATGCCTTTTTATGCCTACCTCTTGCAGACACAAACACTAATGTGGTCCCGTATGAGGATAATGGTTGAACAGAAAGGGCAGCTCCGGTGCAGGTTCTCTGTAGTGTTGGTTCTCTTTGCATTTTGTGATGTCTGGTGATGGTCAAGGGCCTAATTGGTAGATCTGAGATCTGCCAGATGATACATGTAAAAGTAAGCAACGATGAGTTTTACTTTATTCAGCTATCAGAACAAGGAGCATTTAAAAAAATCATTTTAAATACTAATGGTTCTTCTTTGAGATATAATTTAAATGCAGTCATCTCAGCTATATCATTGAATGAATTTTGACAAATGTATAATATATACCTGCGTAACCTTAGTGCCGCTCAGGGCAGGATATTATCAAAATAGAATGTTATCACAATCCTAGAAAGTTCTGTTTTGCCCTTTTCCAGGTGATACCTCTCCCTGCTGCCCCGACACATACATGAATACCCAGAGACAATTATCCTCTCACCCACAGCTTAGTTTTACCTATTTTTGCCCTACATCTAAGTGGAATCCTATGGTATGTTTTGTGTGTCTGGCTTCTTTCATTCAACATAATGTTTCTGAGATTCATCCATGTTGCTGACCATTGTGCCGCTTCTGTTTATTATTGTGTAGTATTCCTTCACGTGAGTTTACCACAATTTGTTTATCCATTCTCCAGTTGATGGATATTTAGATCGTTTCCAGTTTTGAGTTATTATTCGTAAAGCTGCTATGAGCAATCTTGAGCAGGTCTTTTTTTGTGGACCTAAGTTTTTATTTCTTTTGGGTAATTACCTAGGATTGAATCTGTTGAGTCATACGATGGGTATCTTTTTAACTTTATTGGAAACTCACAAACAGTTTTCCAAATTGTCCGTGTTGCTTCACACTCTGACCAGAAGTGTATGAGAGAACTAGGATGGTCCTGATCACACTGATAAGCGGCCACCTGCTCCTTGTGGAGGTTGTTCCTCTATCTTATTTATCACTAAGCTGGAGAAAGTAGGAGAGCGCTTTAGTCTGGGGAAGGGAGGCAATGCAATTATAGAGTTAGTACCCTGCAGACGTAATTCATCCTCCCGCCGCCAGCAGGACGAGCGCATTTTCTCCCAGACCCTCTCCTCAGCCCAGTGATGCCTGCCAACCTTCCATTAAGACTTACACCGTTGGCAGACTGGCTGTGTGACAGAATTAATTCCAGGACTGGCTTTCAGCCCACCTGCACCTTGACCTCATCTCTACTTGTTCTCTCTTCACACACACACACACACTGCATTCATCCAGCTTCATAAAATCGCTGTCCTTGTGTGTTTTGCGATTTGCTTGGTTGGTTCTTGTATCACTGAAGCTTTGCTGTCATGAGTTCTCTCAATAATAGGTGCAGGAGTAACTTTGCTCAAGTTGCTTCACATCTTCTGTTTCTTGTCTGTAAAATGAGGATAATAACTCTGTGAGCTTTAAAAAAATCAATGCAACTGTTAATGCCTAAAAAAGGGGCTCTGCACAGGGTCTGGTGCACATAGCATACATATGCTCAGTAAATGTTGATGGTTCTATTCCCAGCATGGCCCCATCTGCTATATTTCTTACATGGTGTCTCTCCACTCCCCTGGGTCTCCTTAATTGATGTTTCTGGTTAAAGACTGTCCTTGGAACTACCTTAGGAATTTTTGTCCAGTTCCCTGCCCTACCAAGGCCCAGCCATGAATTGTCACTTTGAGAAATAGTTAAGATGACATGGGAACCATTTCTACTACAGACTTTAAAGTTCTTGCCAGGTTGTTCTGGGGTCCCTTGGATTGCCTATTCCATATTTCTCAGGCTGAGGATTAGGTTTTAAAGATTATATGGTGAATATAGATCCCCATCATGCGTTTTTAAGGATTTTAATATATTGTGAAAGTCTAGTTTGGCACGTAAAAGGTATCTGCTCTTTCAAAATGAGTTGTTAGCACATGCCGAGTACCCAAACACTGTTGTTCTCTGTTCAGGTGTTCCTATGGTCTCATTGATGTGTAGGGTGCTTTTCCCATTCACAACAGAGAGGACTTATTGAGTCATGGGAACAGAAAGGTCATTGTTTTCATCTTGAATGATGTCTTCTAAGAGCTGCTTACTTTCTTCCAAGTCTGTCATCTTGCTGTGTTCAGGCAGGATGCCCATGAGCCAGTCTGGCTTCTCACACTCATCTCCTACTGCCTCCTGCTCCAGCGTGATGCCTGGGTCTCACAAGCCTGCATGTGGACATCCCTCCTTGTCCTGTCCTGCTGTGATCCCTCCCCTGGCACATGTCCTGATGCTCCTCTTCTCCATTCCTCTACTCAAGTTACCCTCTCTCTGGTTGGTATCTCCTTTTCACCAACATGAAACTACTATCAACTACTCATTCCCAGATCTTGGTGCTCCCCTTCGCAACAAACCTTTTAGAGAGTGGTCTTCACTCAGAGTTTCTCCTTGTCCTTTCTCCCCTTCTTACTTCAACATACTGCTGAAAAAGTTATCACAGATACCAATGTCCACAAACTGTCATCAGTTTTCATCTCACTTTACCCCTTAGCATCGCTTGACATGGTTGATGGTCTACTTCTTCCTTGAAATTCTCTCTTTTTGTAATTTCTTGAGCACCATACTTACTGGCTGCTTTTTGCTCCTGAGTTCCTTTCCCCCGGATCACTAAGGTGGTGCTGTGTTTCTTCCTGGATTAAACCAGCTTGTGGAAGCCTTCCAGTCCCAGGCTATCCTAAACAAAGCTATTTCCTTTACCACTTCACCTTACTTTCTACCTTTTTTTTAAAAAAATAAAGTTTGTTGGGGTGACAGTTGTTAGTAAAGCAGTAAAGTTACATAGATTTCAGGTGTACAATCTGTAATACATCATCTATATATCGCATTGTGTGTTCCCCACCCAGAGTCAGTTCTCTTTCCATCATCACCATGTGTTTGACTCCCTTTACCCGTAATCTATCACCCCCTCCCTCCTTACCCTCTGATAACCACTAAACTATTGTCTGTGTCTATGATATTTTGTTTCTTCATTTGTTTGTCTTGTTCTTTAGTTGTTTTCAGTTTTATATTTCACATGTCAGTGAAATCATATGGTTCTGAACTTTTTCTGTCTGATGTATTTTATTTAGCATAATAATCTCTACCTTTTTTAAAAAAACAGCACTTATCCATACCTCATATTCTCATTTATTGATATGAATGTTAACATCTCATGGTGCAGTTTGTAACTATCAAATAGAACATTTGGCAATAATGTTAGCTGGCATTTATTGATAACCTGCTACGTACTAGTTACTACACTAAGCACTTTGCATACATTTGCTCATTTAATATTCGTGATAATCTCATGAAGTAGGAACTATAGTCTTTATTTTATAGAAGTAGACACTGAGATACAGTAAGCTTGCACTTTGTCCCAAAGCTGTAGGTATCAAAGCAAGGAGTCAGACATGGCCATTCTGACTCCAGGATGTGTAATAAAAATCACTGAAGTGAAAACCACTGAATTACACTGTTTTTCCATGCTTCCTGAGAGTACACTGAGAGATTTGGTGGGATAAACATCTTCCATGACACCAACTGGAGAAAACTAATATTTTGTGTTTCCTCTGGAGCCCTGAGAATTTCAAGGTTTGGCTTTGCGATGACACAAGAAGAAATAGATCATACACAGTGAAGTATTCATCTCATTTTCCATTGAGTATGGGAAGCATTCATTAAACGATACAGAAGCGCATTGTAAGTCTTAATACAGTTCTTAGAGTAAGAATGTAAGTTTTTAGAACTTTTAGCTTATAAATACAAGACATACGTTAGTTTACTTGTTAATGAATCAATAATCTGGGGTGAATTGTAACTAGTTCCCAATTAAAACAAAATAAGGAAGAAGATGAGCTGGTCTGTATTTTCTTTACTTTTTTTTTTTTTTTTTGTATTTTCTTTACTTTGACTCTCCACTTAATCATTAAAGCCAAGGCCTTCACAGATTATTGGCAAAGAAAAGCAGGTTGGTATACATTTTCCAGCTAGAGAGAGCAGATGTTTCCCACCTGTTCGGTTCCGCCTCCCAGGCTGAACTTTGCCTTCTGTCCTCGAATCCACAGCACAGGATCCCAGCCTGTTAGCACTCCTGTAAACGGTCGATCTGTTGCTGGCAGGCCTACATAGCCTGAGCCAGAGCCAACCCTCCCAGAAACCTTGAACTGTGTCTAACCTGTTCCCAGTGAATCCCATCTCTGCCTCTTAGCTGGCTCCCATGGCACCCTCAACTCCCACCTGCTGCTTCCCGAAAAAGAGACCCCAAACTCAATGGAAATGTTATATTAATGACTTCATATATAACCACTTCCAAAAATGTTTGCATTTGGGGGAAGAGGACATTGCAAAGGCCACTGTGGAGCTCCTCAGGATGAAAAGTCTTTATTATTCAGCTACCGTAGACCCTGGGGACCCTCAAATCTCAACAGGCCAGTAAACTCAATCCACATGGTATCTTAGGGGTAGTTTTATACAACTGGGTCACAAGTGAAGTGTCAGCGCTTTTCATTAACCTTCCCAAATGTTGCTCTGATCTGCACCTCCTCTACATTTCCACAGCAACTTCTTCTTTTAGGATCTCATTTCACCTTCTAGTCCAGCTTTTCACTCTAATGTACCAAGCACCTGGGCTCTGGATAATACAGAGATTCTGCCTCAGCAGGCCCTAGGTGGGGCCTGAGATTCTGCATTCCTAACCAGCCTCCAGGGGATGGCAGATGCAGAACACACTTTGCATAGCAAGATCAGGTCCACAGTTCTCAAAGCAGAATCTGCCTCAAAATCTTCCCAGGGCTTATTGAAACAGACGTTTGGGCCCCACTGCAAGACCTTCTGATTCAGTAGGTCTCAGATGGAGCCCAGGAATTTGCATTACTAACAAGTTCCCAGGCACTGCCGCTGCTCAGTGTGGAGTAGGACCCACACTTTGAGAACCACTGTGCTAGATTATTGTAAGAGCCCCTGACTTGTCTCTTTGCTTCCTCTACTTTGTTATTTCCCCACCACTAGAATTATTCTTAAAATTCAAAAAATAATAATTTTGTATACTTTCTCACCTTGTTTATAAAACTGCTAATGATTCCCAATGGGTCGTTTAATATGCTTCTAGACTCTTTGGAGTGCTGTAACACAGTTAGAAATAAGCATCCCTAAGACAGAATTTTGTCAGGGGCCTCTCAGGTTATCCAATGGCAACTATGAGAGATACATAATCTTCCTAGTGTGTTTCTCTGCATTATTTATCAGTGCCTGAAGCAATTCTTTAATTCAGGGACTTATGCAGACAATAAAAGCATTTGTTCAGAATGAATAAACATACACTATAGATTGCCATCTATAGGATTTTTGGTAATCCATAACTGAGACCTAATACCAACTACGGACTCATTATCCTGTACAAAAGGATTCTTCTGTCAACCCTCACGTCCAATGTTTCAAGAAACTGGCAGCAACAGGAGCTGCTCCATTCTTTTCGCACCTGAACTTCTCTTTGCTGTGCCGTAGTTTTGCTAATTACCTTCTGTGAGACTCATGCCATTTCTTTTCCAGGCTGCTAGATGCAAGGGTTATTTGTATTTGCTGATGTTTGCTTTGTTGTGGGGCTCATGGTCCTCATTCTTTCTCTTTGAATCTGTGCATACTCCAAGTGCAGTCTATAAAGAGGTTTGACTTGCTTCCAGGATGTACTGCCAGTTGCTGGCTTCCAGTTGTACTAACCAGCCCAAGAGATGGATTTAGTGGGTTTGTTTGGTTTCAGAGTTTGTGCCAACTGGGCACTCTGTCCTTAGTCCACCTTCTTCTTTGCACACAAGTACCAAAGTGAACATTTTAATTCCTCTTTCTTGGGTGGAACAGTCACTGTATTTTTAGGGTCTGAGCTAAAATTTGATTTCCTCATGCATGATGCTCTCTGGCTTTATTTGTGTAAATTCACTCCCTTGACTGTTTTGCTGTTGCACACCCAAATGCTTCTAGTTCTGATGGCATTTGAGCCCTTTGTGACCTGGGTCTTCCTTTCCAGCTTCAGCTTCTGGTATTGTGGTGCCTCTACTCCAGCCATTCTCGGAGATGTCATATACTCTTATACCCCCCCAATCTCTCCATTTTTAGTTTCCTTTTCCCAAAATGTCCTCTGCAGTCTCTCCCCTCATGATCCCCACCCCAACCTAGTTGAGCCCACACATGCAGGCCTATCCAGATATTAAACTGAATCTTTTTAAGCTGGATGAAAATCAGGGGTGTGTCCCTGAAAGGCAATTGTCTCTAACTAGTCTCAGTTTTTGGTCTGGTTTCATAGGAATGTGTGTGAGGGAGGAAGGAGGTATTTGCTGCAGGCAAATGTTTGAACATTCAGGCAGAATTAGGGGGAGAAGGGTGTGAGGGTTGGTACATGAGGGCACAGTTGGTGCCGACTCGGAATGCCGAAAAGAATTTTTGTCCCTTAATGATCTCTGCTTTCTTTTTGTAAGATCTAAGGCAATTAAAAGCAGAAAACTAAGCATACTGACATTTAGTTTTTAGTATACTTGGTACACTGTATACTCAGTCTCCATATTTATAGAGTGTCTGAAAAGTAAAGAAGCTTTAAAACTGTCAGAATCAGCTCTTCTTTCGCTCTTCACGACGCCTTAGTAGGAAAAAGAAAAGATCTGGATTGTTTGCTCTGGGGTTTTTATGCTGTCGTCACAGATGCATTTGAAAGATTTGAAATGGATTGCAACTTGAAACTTGAGTTTCTTTCACTCTTTATTTTCTTTTGTTTTTTTTCATTCATTGGTACCCCTGACTGACATTCTATATTACTCATGGCAGGGGACAAACCACAGGTTCAGAACTTTGATGTTCTCCATGAATACTGCGGAATGTCCCTACGCCTAAAAGGAAGCTAAAAATTCATCAGGCCTACTGTTTAAAAATAGTTTATTTTTAATTATAACATATTAATGAGCAACAGCTTCCATTTTTAGGCCTGTGAAATCGGAAGCCTTGAATAGCAGATGATGTTAGTCACCTGACTGGACCCCCTTTGGGGTTAGTACACCTGTCCTCCCCCTTCCCCCTACACTGACTGTTACAGGTGCTATTCTGGGCTTTGGAAGATGTTCAGCAGCACACCTGCCATCTACCCACTAGATGCCAGTAGCACCCCACCAGAGTGACAACCAAAATGTCTCCAGACTTTGCCAAATGCCCAGGACAGAATAAGGGAGTGTTGGGCAGCAAAATCCCTCCCTATGGAGAACTGTTGATCTATTGAGAATCTAAAGGTAAGCTGAGTAAAAGCCAGTTCTCTCCCGAAAACTCTTCCAAGTACAAAGGAGAGCAGAGATATTCTGCAAAATAAACACTACAGTCTTTTCATGATATTGCCATTTGCCACCTCCCCAATTCTAGCAAAACTTTTATAATGAAATCTTCCTCAGAAGATTTCAGAGAGAGGTGACATGATAGCTACTGGGAAGAGTCCAGCGAGGTTAAGAACTAGAGGTTAAGAACAGCCCTGGTATAAAGCTGGGAGGCCAAGGATATTCATGTTTGACATAAATCATGGCAGGATGCAAAATTTTAAAAGAGATTTAATAGTGTCCTAGACTTCTGTTACGTTTTTAAAAAGAAATTAACTTTCTGAATTTCACTGCCTGACACTATAAAGATAAAAACAGTAAAACTATTCAAAATGTTACCCCCAAATGATGGGCCTGACTAATTTTAATTTTTTTCTTTTTTCTGCTGACAAACTTCCCCCTTCCACGTACTTCGTTGGTTTTTGCCTGCCTGCACAACTCAATTCTTCATATTTATCTGCAGTAGAAGTCCTCCACACGATATAATTAAGTCAATCTTATTTTAAAAGCTTGAATAATTAATAAACTATGATTTTGACATTTTAAGAATGTTATGTTGACCTTGTTCTTTGCTCATTGATGGGGACTAAATGTAAGAAATGTGCCTCAAGAGCAGATTCCTTGGCGTAATAAAGATTTAATTTATGATGTTTCCTAACGTTCTCTTCTTTTTAGTTTACACAGCCCACATTGTGCCTTTTCCCAAAGTAATCATTAGTTATTATTTGAACTATTAAACATACACCTCTTTAATGGTGTATTATGTTGTTACATTAATCAGGGCGGTGACAAGCAAAATTTTGTCCCAGAACTCTTAACCTGCTTTAAAATAAAACTAATGTTCACTTTTAATTGAGCCATTAAATAAATCCACTGCCTTTTGGGGTGAAAAGCATTTTCCTGTTCCAGGAGCTAAAATTGTACTTGATGGTTGCCTGTGGAAGGCAACTGGGAGTGTATTCTTTAACCAGAGAAAGGAGCAGCAGTAGGAGCTGTGTCCCCAGAAGGCTTACTGTTTAGTTCTAAAAAGCAATTTCATTCCCCTCCAGAAAGAAATCAAACAGGAAAGACAAGAATCGTCCAGAAGAGAACTCAAGAAGAAAATGCACAGCTCAGTAGAAAGCCAGCTCACTAGAGAAATAGATGGAGGATACGAAACTGTGAGAAAAAAGGGAATTTTAAAGTGTTTGTGGGGTGAAGAGATGACTGTAAACAAAGCCAAGTTCTAAATATAGAAACTATGGAAATAAATACCCCAAACTCCCTGGATAGCCTTAGCTTTGATGTTTACCAGCAAAGCAGCTCCAAAAGGGCTTCTCTGTAAAGCTATAAACAAGAAAGAATT